>NC_137915.1:22743614-23103614 GCF_963457725.1 Sprattus sprattus | reverse complement strand
ATAAGTTCCCACTTAAGCACTTAAAAACACCTCATGGTAAAGTAAACTCCAGAATATATCCTAGTCACTACTGACTTCACACCACAGGATACATGTCCTTCTATATTGATGGCACAAAATGCGTTTTCTATGAGGAGCGTGGCATGCTGTTACATATTCATTGGTCATTAGGCCTCTTGCCATCCATGCGTTGTGGACGAAGAAGCTACCAGAACAATTTACTTCAAGCTTTCACATGCTGAGCAAACTCAGTGATAAGATAAGCCATCTCAATTACATAGAGCTCAGTCCTTCATTACGACTCCCACGGACACATATGTGTGTTGAAGGGATCACCAACAACACGTTACATAAAGACACTTTCCTCCGTCAGACACTCTGTCTTTATACAGTATACATCAAGAATGCTTTCAAACATCCATTAGCTGAATGTTATATTTCACTTATTTTACTGTCTTTATAAGTTCCTTTAGTGGGGCTGGCATAAGAACATGCAAAACCTCTCTGTTTTTTTACTCTCCTTCAGATATAAACACAATCATACAGAGTCTGGAGAGAGAGAGCACAAATGTCAGGTCAAAGAAAACTTTCCAGCTTTGATAAACAAAGCATCACATTTGCATACATAAGTACCGATGTAGAATGTTTTTTTTTTCCATTCTTGAATGGTCAATGCAAATGGCTAGCTGTTTGTTATTAGAGCTGAGCTGGCTGATGGAGAAGTGTGTGTGTGTGTGTGTGTGTATGTATGTGTGTGTATGTGTTTCTGTGTATAAATGTGCATTGTGTTTGTGCGTTTGTGGATGTGTGTGTATGTGTGTGTGTGTGTGTGTGTTTGTGTTGGAGGTTACAGCTTGATCTCTCCACGCTTCTCTCAGATGTATATGCATGAGGACTCGGAGCGCTGGAAAGGAAGCCCATGATGGCCTGCGGCTCCTAATTCCTCATTAATTAAATGTATTTATTCAGCGGCACGTCTAGGCCATGCTGCTCTCTCTCTCCTTCTCTTCACAACAGATCTCTCAAGCATTATCCCTATCACCCCCTCCCCCCTTTCTCAAGCAACTAATCGTCGATGAGGCGTTTTAGTCTGTTTTGTCAGGGAAAAGAAGGACTGTTGGATCTGATATCTGATGGCGTACTTCAACTGTCAGCTAATGTGAAAGATGTATAACAAAAGGCAAGCAAAACCAAGTTTTGTCTGGGTCAACCTTATAATATAGTAAGACATTTGGCAAACATTTGGACAATAGCCCATTTACTTACAGCAGACTCACAGAGCTACTTTTTGTTGTTTTCTCTCCCTCCTGTTTTTATTACTCCATCAGAAAGACATTACTCACAATCAAAAAACTGCACCCCTCATCAGTGAGGTCATCAGTTAAGTTTGGGCCAACTGTATGTTGGTTATAACATGATCTATAACATAAATATAAATAGTTATTACAGGTGGGAAAGGACAAACCAAGAGAGTGCATTAACCTGCAAAACCTCAGAAGCTGGTATGCTTATAGCCATATCCTCTCTGATAAACACGGAAAGTTGAGCTGAAAAGCTTCCCAGTGCAAAGGACAATGCAAGAGTCAGCTAGACTTGCCAAGTACTGCAAAATGTCCTGAATGTCATGACTTTGTCATCCAGTACGATGTAACTTTACAGTTGGAATTCCATTTGCAGTTCCATTTCATTGCATTTCAGCCCTCAGTAAGTCAGTGAATCAGAGTGACTGGGACTACTCCCTCCACACTTTTATGGAGCAATCTACTGGAGCATTACAGCAAGTGTGGCGGCTCTACAGCAAGTCTACTGTCACAGCTTTGTTACGAGTGGAATATGAGACAGTCAGTAACCAGGCACGTACGCCAGCCCCCCCACCCGGGAGTGTTTAGCCAGGAATGGCTTTTCAATTTGCACATCAGATGCCGCGTGGCATGGAGAGGGCATTGTGCTGTCCCCTCTGCTCTGGCATGCTCTTTGCCATGATCACACAGGATTGCATTCTGGCTTTCGTAGGGGCGCATGCTTTCGTGAATAGCAGTGAAGGGAGAGATATGTGTGTGGGGTGGCAGGGTGGGGTTGATGGGGAGAGGGGTATGGGGGGGGGTGGGGGGTGGCGGGGGCGTGGAAAAGAGATTGCTGCCGTCCATGGACTTGGAGGTCAGTCCATTACAGGCTGACCCACAAGGGTCATTCAGAGAAAGCAATCAATCTGGGGATGAATATGTCCATGGATTTGGTGATGGGAGAGGACAGGAGCGACAAGTGTCAGAGTGGGGGCGCGCAGTGGGTAAGAATCTCTGTGTGTGTGTGTGTGTGTGTGCGTGTGTTTGTGTGTGTTTGTGTGTGTGTGTGTGTGTGTGCGTGTGTTTGTGTGTGTTGTGTGTGTGTGTGTGTGTGTGTGTGTGTGTGTGTGTGTGTGTGTGTGTGTGTGTGTGTGTTTGTGTGTGTCTTTTTTATGTGTATTGTGAAACTAAAATTCATGAAAATTGGCACAGGTGCACACCTCAGAATTAAAGGTATCCATCAATTTCGTCTTTCCCAGACCATGGAAACATCACATGCCTTCGGCCATTTCAGTGAAGTCATTGGCATCAGCCTTTCATCATGGTAGATTAGAGATAGACGCTAACAAGACTGGTGACTGAGGAAGGATGTGTAAACAAGAGAAAGGCAGAGACATACACACACAGAGATACTTGATTAACTGAAGGAAAGAAAAATTCACTTGATTCATTTTCCAAACTAAACCCATCTCCGTGAATCTATTTATCTGAGTGAAATTCTCTCTCTCTCTGTCTCTCTCGCTCTCTCCCTCTCTCTCTGTCTCTCTCCATTTGTAGTTCTCTCTCACTCTCTCTCTGAAGTAAGGCAAGCTCTTTTTGTGTTGTTCCTTTCATTTATAACCTCTCACAAAGCCTTAGTGCCTACAGTGTGGGGTCACAGTGCAATAGCACTGACAAAGGAAAGTTCTGAAGATTTGCGAAGCTCCACACAGAATCAACCCATCATTATCCCTGCCAAGGAGGTTATGTTTTCAGTTTGGTTTGTTTGTTTGTCTGTCTGCAGGATTACGCAACTGGCTGATTTTCATATTTTTGGAGGACAGGTGAAGAACAGGAAGAACCTATTACATTTTGGAGCAGATCTGGGTCAAGGGTCAGATGCAGGATTTTTTGTTTGGCTAGATATTAACCTTGGCAGAGGTCTGCACCGTCCAAGTGCCCTTCTAGATCATAATCCATTTACAATGCCTGGCAATTTTTTAATTAAAAGTAAAAGAAAACTGTTCCATAACTTCTTTGCAAGCTACCTTCACAGTTACATTGGGGAAATACACCTTTTGTTTATGTGTAAAATTGTTCCAAAAAACATCTTTATTGTTTCACTACAACAACATGGGAAGAACAATGTTACTCATAAGAACATATTGCTGTTGCATGACACTGTATATATGTCTGAGTATCTTTAAACCCTTAAAGCTGTATCTCAGGCAAAAGGATAATTTCAAGATGGCTTTCTTTGGGACCGCATGATATGTCTGCCTTCATGTCGCTCTCTTCTTTGTTCCCAGACAGTCAACGGCTCAGTGTTGTCTAATCCTAACAAATCTCCCTGCAAACCACATCACACTGCTAAACCACATGAGGAGAGAACAGATGCTGTCTGCCTCTTGCAATGCAGAGAACTTCCTGGAGCAATGCACACATACCTCTCTCTCTGTCGCTCTGTGTGTGTGTGTGTGTGTGTGTGTGTGTGTGTGTGTGTGTGTGTGTGTGTGTGTGTGTGTGTGAAGGAGAGAGAGAGAGAGTGTGTTTGTAATCTCACACAAGTGTTCATTTTGGCATGTCTCTGCCTCTACCCCCTGATTGAGAAGCCATGATTGGAGACTTGATTGGTCCAGCATGCTGGTCTTGATTCAGAGGTTCCTGCTGAAGGTTTAATGTGGTATTTCTGGCAGATTGCTGTCATGTTGGGTGCCCTCAGCTTGTCTGTTCTCCTGTCCTTGTGTTATGATTAACCTCTGGTTATCAGACATTGACTCCAAGCAGACAATGGTGACCAGTGAAGGCTGTAGGCCTGTACACTGTAGACAGGTTTCTGTCTGTATCTCTCCAAAGCTGGGTGCTGTTGTATAAATTAAAGGCTTTGCTTCAGACATTGATTTGCATGAAAGCACTATAGAAACCATTAAAATCGATGTATTGAAATGTCTTTTTGGTCTTTGGACTTGGACGTAGATCAGTTTAACAATAATGGACAGCAGTCAGCTATACAATGTAATCCTATGATGGATGCATCTGCTTCAAATTAAGCCGCTTGTTTTCACCACTGCCAGGCTCATCATGTTATCATAAGTGTCTGACTCATGACTTATTAGCATGGAAAGGATCCCTAGAGATCTGTCAAATGTTTTTTTCTGTTTTAGTGAAGAAAAAATGCCCTTTTGCATACATGGTCTGCAGCCTGTTATAAAAGTTTTGCATGCGTACAGGGAAAATGCACAGGGAAAATGACTTTCAGACATGTCAGTATGATTTCTGAAACATAAAAAATTATGTCTTTGCAACATGCAACAAACAATATGCTACAAAATAACTACACATCAGTCAATTGTTCACTGATTAGCTCATTGCTAAGAGTCAGCCAGCCAGCCCCATCCCAGCTTTCCTAATGCTAGAGTCAGCACTGCAGTGCACTTCAGATGACAAGATCTCAGTAGCTCATACTAGGAGAGACTCTCCCGCTACCCCACCCGCCTTGGTTATAGAGAGATTGATTAGCGATGGAATCATAATTGCTGACTACATCAAGCCCAAAGTTAATCAATCAGGAGATTGTGGAGGATGAATGTCTTCCTGAAAGAAGGACAATAGCTCATAAGGTAAAGCATGACTGATAGAGGACAGATTCATTCATCATGGCCGACTTGGTCTGATGGATATTTAGCCATCACTGCTGGACCTGGGCCATCCATCAGCAGAGTGGGAGGTCAGGTTTGAAGATCAGAGCCGGGCATCTGGGTAAAGAAACAGGAGCAGAAGTGTCACCTTAACTTTAAACAGCAGCATGGCATTCAGCTCATATAATGATGTTGAACGCCCAAAATACAATCAGGAAGTTATAGGAATTGTTCATGTGACCTGACTTGACAGAGCAAAGTCACTTGCAGTCAAAGTGTAACATTTGACAGGGTAGACTTTATGTTTTATTAGATGTTTGTACGGATGAACCAAAACCAACAGTGGCCAATAAAACTGAACCAAGTTAGCCCCCTTTACAAGGAGAAAAAATCAGATTAAGGCTTTTACATATACCAATCTGCACTGGAGATCACTTAATAACTCTCTGAGTCACTTTAAATAATTTCTATGACGTCAGTATGTGCTGCCTAACTTAACTATTTGGACACCAAAGAATCTAGTCTGTGTGGTGATCCCCTGACAGGCCCAAGATCAGCTTTGCCCATCTCTGGAGCTTTAGCCCAGACAACCAGTGCGGAGCTGGATGATAGACACACAAATTTCACAGCTGAATTTCACAGCTAAGATGAAGAGGCTCCTCCTTTTCAATGTTGTTGCTGGCTTTCACTCTCATACTTCCCAGCCAGTTGCACTGACCTTGGTGACTACTTCTTTGATGTTGAACCCCCATTCAATAACCATAATGTAAATGAAGAGAACAGAGTCCAATTACATTTCCTAGCCAGCGATGCTGGTAGACTCTTCCTCTTCCTCTTCCTCGTCCCCCTCCTTGGCATACCAGCATTCAGCACTCAGGCCCCTGACTGAGGTTATTTAAATACTGTACGGCAAATATTTTTTTTCTGAGATTTCCTCACACACGCACACACCCAAATTGCCCAGAGCATGTTTACTCTTCATGTATTCTCTCTCTCTCTCTCTCTCTCTCTCTCTCTCTCTCTCTCTCTCTCTCTCTCTCTCTCTCTCTCTCTCTCTCTCTCTCTCTCTCACACACACACACACACACACACACACACACACACACACACACTCTCACACACACACACACACACACACACACACACACACACACACACACACACACACACACAATCTCTCTCTCTCTCTGTCTCTCACAAACACAGACACACACAAACAAAACAGACAGGCATTTTCTTTTTGTTTTCTTTGTCTTAAGCTTCACTCCCTCTCTCTGATGTCTCTTTTGGATACTCCACCCCCACACTCCTTTATACAGCCTTTGATTTGCCATCTTTCCCTGAAGGCTCTGCCTTCTCTCTCTAATGTCCGGGGAGATCCTTAAGCTATATTTATGACAATAAAACAAACAGATCTATTGCAGGGCCAGCGAGCAGGGCTACCACCAAGAGCTTCAGTACAATTGACTGATCCGTTCTTACCCAGAGAGGGTTGACGTGCTCTCTAGGTCACCTACAGGGGGTGCTGTTGAGCCACACAAAGCTGTAAACATCTGTGTAATGGGTGCCTTAGTACTGCCAAACAGCATGTGCTTCTGCTGAATGTTTAGTAGTCGGCGCTGGGAAAACACACACTAGAACTGGTATATTTGTTGTTGGCCTAAGAGACTGCATTCCATTTGCCAGAGACAAAAAGGCCAGTAGATGGCTGTAGTTAAAGTGAACATGCATTGACTCAAAAATGAAATGTTTGTTTGAGACCATCTGCTATCCTTGATAAGAATCAAGGCCCAAACACATTCTTTCAAACCGAATGTAGGGGGGGGGCATTACTTATTTAGGGACTCAGACCGGTGGGCTTGTTCCGTGCCACTTCAGGGAGCATGAAAAAGAGTTCCCAGAAGCACATACAATCAGGAAGGGGGGTGGGGGGGGGGGGGGGGGGGGGGGGGGGGGGGTTGCATTGGAGGGGGGAAAAAATAGAAGGAATTTGAAAGCTGGTCTTTCAATCTTTTATCAGAACACATTTGCATATCACTCTCCCACCCCACTCCCCCCCAAAAATAAAAGCCTCCAGACATCACTTTTCTCCCACAAACACAAATCTCTGACAGAGAAAAAAATCACAGCCTAACTCGGCATGCGTCACATAGTGCCGAACACTCAAAAGCACATCTGACACCCAAACAAGTCCAATTAGGCTGCATTTATATCTCATTGTGCCCATCCTGTGGGTGTCATGAAGAGATAATATTGCCTTACAATTTGGTGGCTCTGAGCAGTTTAACCACGACAGCTGCGCATCTTTGATCTCACCACAATTTCTTCAATTACAGAGGGAGTCACAAGCCATGATTCGATTGTGCTTTTATTAACAAAATTATATTTTAATGTGCCCATGCTTAGGGTGCAATGAATGAATTCAATGGAGCACTTAACCTCAGACAGAAAACAGACATGGATCCTACTTCCCCCACCTCCCGCCGTCCTCGCCATATAATCGAATCATTCTTCACCCTGGACCAGAATTAATTAAAATTCATACCTCTGCGCTAATGGAGGTTTAATAAAAGTTAATGGAAACTTTCCATTCAGAACCAACAGCCATGTTGGAGCCCCTCCACATATGCGCATGAAAAGGAGTTTGTGTCTGTGCAGAGGCAGAGAAGATGGCTGCAGCTTCTAGCACCTGAGGCTTTTCAAGTGGGCATTAAAGGTTTGTGAATGTGTGCTGGCCTTATACAAGGTCCAGAACTAATTTTAAAGCCATACACTCCTGTGAACCTTTAGAGAAACATTTTAAAGGTAGAACGGGCTTGTCCTTTAATATCTTGAGTGTGGCATTTGTGACCATCTGCAGTTCCTGCAGGAGAGACATTTAAAATGGATTGATTTACAGTAAGACAGAGACAGTGTGTGAGAGAGAACAACTATTTGTAATAACCAATAACAGCAGTAAATTCCATTTCCCCTCCCCAGGGGTTGAGATCTGAGGAACCTCTTAGTACTTTACTTTCGAAAGTATAGTTTAGTTCAAACTAACGATACATCAGATATTTCTGTACTTCTACCTCTACCTCTAAAATAAAGCACGTTTACAATCTAAACCAAACTGCATTTCGCTGCATTGACTTACGGTAAAAATGTGTTTGTCAGCCAGCTAGCTGTTAGCTGATGTTATAATAACTGGCTAAGACTGAAGCTTAAACAAATGATTTTTAATGCGGGGGACATATTATTTGATATTCGTAATGGCCCAAGGCCTTTTCTGCTTGCCTCGGAATAAACATAGTTACTGTTACAAAGTTAATGTTACATAGTGTTACACTGGGGAGTGTCTCCCAATGCTTGAAAGGTCTGCATGTTAATAGTGTAATGGTAAAACTAATTCTTCTATAGGGGAAAAGGCGTCTGGACTGCATTTGATGGAAGAATACACTGTTATTGATTGACAGCAGTGGCAGCAGTAGTTTTGGTGCCTCTTTTGATATCTCCTTCAGAAGTTGCTCTTGAAAGCCGTATGGTATTGTCCCCCAAATAAAATGACATGACATTTTGGCCCGTGTTCCAATCAACTATACTTGAGTATTTTTAGGGACAGTGTGTGAATTTGGCAAAGCCTCCAGGTCACCATATTTACTCTCATTTTGCTATTGTGCTGACATTTTGCAATGTTATCTCTTTTGCGTCCATTAATGGACTACACATAAAATGTTGTCAGTTTCTGTGTCAAGTTGTCTTTTTGTCACAAGTTGCAGTTGTTACTGTGAGTAGCTATATTTTTAAAACATCACTGTTCTACACAGTTAAGATTCTCTGTGTGTGTTACGTGTCTATGTGTAAATGTGTGTGTGTGTGTGTGTGTGTGTGTGTGTGTGTGTGTGTGTGTTTGTATTTGTCAGAGAGCCTACATTTTTTGCAAATGTCTGTGTGTGTGTGTGTGTGTGTGTGTGTGTGTGTGTGTGTGTGTGTGTGTGTGTGTGTGTGTGTGTGTGTGTGTGTGTGTGTGAGTGTGAGTGTGTGCATGTGTTTGTGTGTGTGGTCTGAGTGTGTGTCAGAGAGCTATTTTATTCCTTCAGTTTCTTATTGTGCACTTCCTCTGTGGTAGGATCTCGGTGCTTCATCATGATGACAAGATTATTCAGTGAGTGGCAGTCACAACAGATGAGAACGTGGCACATTAAGCTGTTACTCGCACTGTCGGAACTGAATTATATCCAGGTACATAAAGCCAAAACAGAGTAAGACAAGACAAGGACTTAGCACTGAGACACTCTACTGGAATTAACACAACAAGGAGAATGAACGTGTTTGTGTGTGTGTGTGTGTGTGTGTGTGTGTGTGTGTGTGTGTGTGTGTGTGTGTTTGGGAGTGTGTGTGTGTGTGTGGGTGTGTGTCTGTGTGTGTGAGTGTGTGTGGTTGTGTCTTTGCATGTCTGGATTGTCCATGTGTCCAATTTATAATAAAGTATGTGACTATGACTCAGCCATAATGACCTCTTAATTGTGTTCTAGCACGACATCCAGGCCTTTGAACAACAACACCCAAGTTCTTGAATAAATGCCCCTTCAATAACACAGCAATTTCTAATGCACAATGAATCCTAAAATTACCTTGATTTCTACCTTTCGTCCATTGTATCAGTTTTATATATTACTCTTAAGATGTTCCAGGCCACCCAAGCTGTGGATAGGCTCTTATAGTCCCCCTCACCATCTTGGCCCCTGGCCATTTCCTCAATCCCGTACAAATCTATGGATCTTTTAAGCACAGATAACCCAAAGGATAATGATGGTGTTGCGTTGCAGTAATGGGTAATAATAATTAAAAAAAATAGAGCAAACTAAAGAAGACCCCACAGAAGCATTTTCCTTGCTAAGCTGACAACCTTTTTTTTTCTATAAGTCTCACTGCTTTCCGAACACTTGAACACATATCCACCCTATCTCCACTATTTGCATTGTCTCTCTAAGTGTATTGTAATGAGAATTCTGGCACCCGAGGTGTTACTACCAGTAGGCATTGGCCCACTGCAGTCTCTCTAAAATCTCTCACCATGGGTCTCTGGTATAAATCCCGGCTCCATGCCACGCCACCCCTCCCTCTCCCCACGCCCACACAGCTCTCTCCATTCCCCTCTCTCCCACGGGGGTTCCAGGTCTCTATGGAAACCCAGGAATCAGGCGTGGATGATCTTTAAAGGCATCAGCAGTGGGCTTTTTTAAAGACCTGCATTGCTTTAATTCACGGCATTCGCAGTCAGGCTCAGGCACACACAGCAGAAAGGGAAGACTCCCTTAGCTGAGGTCTCTTGTTTGTGAGAAAGTGTATGAAAGTCGGAAGTTTTGTGTTTGGGTTTTTTATGCTTTATGCTGCATCACCTTCCAGACAAACCATTAAGATAGGGAGCTGGGTGTCCAGAGTTCAAATGGGATTCTATGGCCACAAGGTCTGGTATATATGCTTACCACTGTCTCTGGAAGGACACTGGTTGAGACTCTCTTCTAGTCATTCTTCAGTGAAGTACCACTGATATATTTTATGCTTTAAAAAAGAATGCGGAAAGGGGTATTTGAGTGGTCTGGCCTAGCTTCGATCTGAAGCAGTAGTGTATAAAAAGAATCAATAGACATATCCGATGTTAGAAGATCCATCAGATTTTGTGCAGGCCTTAGTGGACCTCAAGGCAGCACTCCATGTGCTTCAGTCTAAAGGATCAAGACCAGCACTTCTGGCAGTCTAAAGAGTGCATCAGATATAATAGCAGTCAAGACATGAGAATACTGGAATATTTGGTTACAAACTGTGTCTCACTAACCTCTCAGCAAGGCCCTCCATCCAAGCTAATGCTATAATCAATGAGATTCTCATCTTCTGAGTAAATACATGCACAGCAGGTCCTCGTAACATAATAACTGGATTTCTGGCATCCTGTAGAGCAGAGAACCAAGCCCTGATCTGGCCTTTAGAAATTTGCCAGATATGACTGAATTGTAGACCTGATAGGTGAGCAAGAGGAAATCCCAGACAGATGTGAGTGGCTTAAGACCCAGAGTGAAGTGTTCTGCAAAGCTCACAATGAACCATGTCAAGAAGAACTCTTTTTTTTTTTCCATGGTTCCATCCATTTTTCAGCACTCCATCAATTTGAAAGTCTGTTTGGTTCTCAGAACATACAAAGACAAGGCCTGCATGGAGGTCAACATGTGCTAGTTTTTGTTTATGATAAGAAACAATCTGGAAACAAACAACAACATCTTTGTATGCCATGCCTGTAACACAGATCTTAAGGTAAGAAGGCAGAAATCTTAAAATTATTTACTTTTTTTCTTTTAGAAGCACAGACTAATTCCACTATTTCCTTTAATTTCTGTCAAGCCAGATGTGTGTGTGTGTATGTGTGTGTGTGTGTGTGTGTGTGTGTGTGTGTGTGTGTGCGTGTGTGTGTGTGTCTTACAAACCCTCCATCTTCAGGACAAACAAAAAAACAAGCTACATGGCAATGTGACATGGCAAGGTACCAAGTATGCTACTTATTCAGCCAACGTATTTGGAGCATGTGTGTGTGTGTGTGTGTGAACTTGTATGTGAATTTTCTGACTGCTAATACAAGGTCAGTCTTCGAGTTTCCCCTCACTCCCGCGTTCTCCATGGAAACTTTTTGTGTTTGAGCATGTGCACTGGCACCTTCTCCCTGTCACATGCCCAATCTGCTGCAACCATTTATTTGCAACTTTTTCGCTACGCTACGTTTTCCTTTTTTGTTGTTGTTGTTATAAAGTCTATACCTACTGTGCGTTATAAATCTGAAAGGCACTCATCAATTCCGCCGCTCAGCAGTGCATATCAGTCAAGGAGAGAGAGGCCTGACAGTTTTTGCTCCCAGACGCCAGGCAGATTGCAACCTATCTGTGGATGTATTCACATACTTCCTGACCTATTTATCAAAAAGTGCATGCAGAGAGATGGGGTGGGGGGGTGGGGGGGGGAGAGGGATTGAAAGGATGAATGAGAGTGGGAGAGGAAGAGAAAATTCATGTCTTTCAGGGGAGGTCAGAGTGGAGGAGCTGATGGTGACAGCTGGTACAGACACCTTCCAGAAGCCTGATCCAAAGAATATTCTACAAATGTTTTTCTGGCTAATCATTATATGCCACATTACCACAAAACTGTTCATCAATGCAGATAGTAACTTCAGTATATCTATATGTATTTAAAAGAGAACATATTATACGTAAAAAAAACACTTACAATGGAAGATAATCAGCAAACAGACGTCTGGAGAAAAAAAAATCTGTACAAATTGATGCAACCTAGTTGATATTATAGCAACAATTAATCATTGGCTTCTTTTCAAGTTGAAAAACACACATTTATGCCCAAATGGCAATTAACTTAAGGACAGGCTTGCTTGGATTGTCAGTGACTGACTTCAATGAATGAGAATGTCAGAAAAGCTACTAAAAACATGGTGGTCTTTCTGACATTCTCAAAAAATGTAAGTGCCTTAATGTCCTGATTTGCTTGCTTGTGTTGTTCCAATTATTGTATCAGTGTTCTTTGTAGACAGGAGAGAACTGTCAAAAATAGCCTCAAGGCCTTATAACCAATCAAGACCATAAAATGATGCTGATTGAGATCAGTTCAGTGTTTAGAATAATTTCACATCGTTTGTTTAGAGTTACACAAAGATAAAAGTTGAGGAGAAGACTACAAATGGTCCTAGAAGTAGAAGTCATTAGGTCCTTCTGATCTATTGGCTGCTGTGGCTCAATCTCAGATCTGATGTGAAGTTAAAGTCTCCTTGGGCTTCTTCTCTTACACCCAAGGTCAGGCTTTGTCTCTTTAATTGTTTGTTCAAGGTACTCAGATCACTGAACCACATGGCAGCAGATCAGAAACAGGGACACCCACACAAACACACACAAACACACACACACACACACACACACACACACACACACACACACACACACACACACACACACACACACACACCCCTTAAAAAGCCAGCAAGCCCTCTACCAAGTTAATTTTTTCTTCTTCTTTTTTTGCCCTTGCCATAAATAAAATATGCCCCGCAATTATTCTTATCTCTGGGCTGGGGCTATACAAGGCATAACCAGTGTTGGATTTACCAAAATGGTTTGACGGAGGGCTTGTTGGATTAAGCTGTGTGTCTTTAGGGTGCTTTAGAGGTGCTCCAGCATAGTGAGATGCATCTGAAGATTAACATCACATGGGCCAATTAGCAATTCTAATAAAGAATGGGCACGTGAGGTCATTTTTTTTTTGCCATCAATGAACAACAAGTTGTGGATTAAATGCAGCTGCACTTCAACAGATTTGGCCTTCGATAAGAAACCACCCTGTGCTCTTTTTGGGACTGCACTGTGGGTGTGTGTGTGTGGTGAGAGGCAGTCTCTCTCGGTATGTCTAATTACAATACATATTTCATTTGTTTATCGGGAAGTAGCAAGAAGTTAACGGCTTTGTGCACACTCTGAGCCAAGTCCTCTAAAATACAAAGCTGATCCATATTCAGTGGCACTTTCGAGTGATTTTGAAATGGCCCAGATCAGGTTGGAAAGACACACCAAACTGCTTAGGAAATGACAGAAGGAGAGAGGGAGAGAGAGAGAGTAACACAAAGATGCAAATGAGTATTCAGATACTAATGCAAACGCTTGCCAAAGTCATTGTGAAACATGGGTAATATATTTATTTTTTTAGTTAACCAGTTTACTTGGGCCCATTTGATTTCGTCCATGACAAAGTGAAATTAGCATTTTTATACCCCTTTCATCAGGGGTTTATTTTAAGGCCCAATTAGGGACTACATTAATTACATAATGTCTTCAAATTTCATACCAAATGACTGCAGGCTTTTCATTATTTTAAACACGACAAAAGACAAAGAATCAAAGTGTTGTTCGTATGGATGAGATCTGACTTACAACCAGAGAGGGAGAGAAACATTTGAAAGGTTCTGTGGTCTTTTCTATCACAGTATTGCACAACCACTCATTTCAGACATTGGCAGATAGCAGTGCTGCGCAAAGCAACATAAACAGTTTAGGCCCCTGTTGAGTGTATGGGCTTCCTTTCTTCCTTCCTTTTCTTAACCAAATGTTCTCCATGTGTAATGTTGTTATGGGGGATTTAGTGGAAACACAATGGCAGCGGTGCGTGCAGGGCTAGCAGAAGTATTCCTTGAACCGAAAAGTAAATAATGCATTACGATGGCTACTAAAATAACAAGTCTGATAAATGAAACATAACCTACATGGTCCTCTCTGCACTGCCAGCTACAACAGAACATATTGAGAACCAGGGGCGGCCTTTCCTACAGGCGGGTTAGGCGGCCCCCTAGAGCGCCATCTAGAGGGGGAGCGCCAAATAATGCGCCCGAAAAAGAAAAAACACAATTTTTTTTTTTTCCCGGACACATAAGTTGCCGCTCCTTCTATATCTCCAACCAATATTTTGACATAAAACAAATAAATCTAACTTTAGGGTAAAATGAGCCAAAACTCCAAAACGGAGGGCTTTGTTCTTCATTGGTGTTGTTAGATCATGCTAGCATAGCGAGACATTTGGTGCGAATGTGTGTGTATCCTCTGAAGAGGCTTAACCCCAACGGTGTGCATGACTAGACGGTCCGGATCACAGAAATCATCGATATATCTCTTTACCGTCGGAAAGACAGGTGAAAGTAATGATATTACAACCCGCAAGGTGCAGGGAAGTCCACTTATGATGTACAATACACATTAAGGGTTGCTACAATATGTTATCATGAAAACACTAATGATGAACACAGTATTTCAGAGATCAAACTGATTTTGGAGAAACAGTGTATAATGAGCAGATAAACCACACGTGGGAAAACATTAATACAACTTTTTCAGGGGGTTATCAAACATTATTGGTAATGAGTACATGTACATGGATTTATGGGAACAGCCGCTCGACAGGTCCTCGTCTGTTGCAACTAATTACAGATCAAACTTCTTCCAACAATATCACATAGGCCTATGCGCAAAGTAACGTATTCTTTTAACGACATATAATGATAATACTGACTGTAACATGCCGGCATAGTCGCCCCATAATGCCGTGCGGCGGGCGCATACTTTTCTATGTGTGATAATGCACTAACGATGTACCTGTTCCTTACTGTTCTTATTGCATGTCGTTGTTCTGTGTTGGGACTGAGTTTATACAGGTGTGTGACGGTAACACAGTCTATTTGCTGCGATCGTTGTGTTTATGTGAAATAATTGCAGTCTTACAAGGCAAAATTGCGTTTGAAAGTTGCAATGGGGGGGGGGGTGGGGGGGCGCCAGGAGTGAAGCTCGCCTAGAGCGCCTAATGTGCCCCTGTTGAGAAATCACACAATAAACCAGTGGACACAGTGAACTAGCATTCACCTGCTTAGCACACATTGGATCGCACACACGCATACATCAGTGACAATGCACACACACACACACACACACACACACAGAGGACCATATTCTTCTTAACATGCCAGTTAACATGGTAACTCATTTAGCACATAATCACAATCCTGACCTTTTTCTTAACTGCATGAAGAAACATTCACAAGAGAACAATCTCTTCAAACTCCTTCTGAGCCCTTCCCTGTCAGTCACCACATACAGAGCCAACAGAACGTCCAGAGAGGAATCCCCATCCCAGTTGGTGTGTGTTAGCCCATCACAGCTAACCACACATATTGAATAGTGAATAGTTAATGTATTGTTATGTGTTGGGGTAGCGAAGCTTCCGGCATGCAGCAGAACGTATGACTGTGAGTGGCTCCCTGCATGCTGTGCGAGTGAAAGACTCAGTAATTTGTTCTGTTCTGTTCAGGAATAATGTGGTCATGCCTCCTTTCTGTGTCTGGTGTTAGGTTGTGTGACAAGCATTTCCTCTGTGTGTTATGTAAGGGATAATGTATAGAACGCCGGTCATTATTGGGAAAATAAGCCCCGACAGGGCGAACAGCACCCCGACGCGAAGCAGAGGGGTGTTGCTTCAACCAGAAGGGACTTATTTATACATTAGCCCGCTTATTACACAGCTACTTGCCAAAACGAATAAATGACTTAACACAGTGTGTCTTTTTACAAATGATTTGTCCCCAATCGTAGTGTTAAAAAGCAAAGAAATTGTTTGCTAGAGATGTTGAACTTCAAAGATGTTGAACATACTTTATAACACAGCTGCTCAACCCTTCGCTGAAGCTCCATTGATAAGTTACTGGACTAGTTGCGGAGTGCTACGAAAGACGTGAATCAGAGGCAAAAAGGCCACTTTCCTTGACAGCGGTCATTAATGCATAGCAACAGTCAAGTATGGAAAAATAATTGACCACCGAACGTTGGGAAGCCCCATTCAAGTGAATGGAGCATTCTACAGCACTAAGAAGAACCGTGTAATAAGCTGATTTAAGTCCTGTATTAGTTATAACATTGCATTGTCCTGCACTGTTCTGGTGTTATCTGTCTCAGTCAATGACTTCAGCACTATAAAGTAAGACCTGGCATTCGTTTCTCCCATTTTGTGTGTGGAAGGCCTTCTGCACACTGCCTGCATTGCGTTGGGGTTGCGTGTGCACCGCCGACACTCTGTGGCACTGTTACGTATCTTTCTGCATTGAGTTTGCCTTTGATAATGGCCATCAATACACAATCAGTTTGGTAATACACAATCAGTTTCTTCCATCATTGATGAGTGGTCCAAAAAGTGAAGACTAAAATATAGACCAATTGTAAACAGAAATCACGCAGGCAGTGTGCATAAGGCCTAAAAGTGTACGTGTTATGCTGGTGCAAATAAACAGCATTCCTTGGGTGGTGCTGTGTGCTGGAGCACAGGAATTGCTTTAAGAATTGAGATCTATGCCTCCTTTCATGCTACATCGCCTCAATATGTTCCTGTGGCTCAACTGATTGAGCAAGGTGCAAACAACACTAAGATCATAAGGGCAGATAACCAGAGAGCACACATGCCAATAGAAATGTTCAACTATAGGGCAGAGTGGGGGTGAGATGAGATGTTTTTTCACTCCTTTGATGGTCTGCTCAACCGTTTGGTATTATTAAAGCTTCCTTAACATTTTTTTAAACCTCACAAAATCTTATTGTGCTATTTGTGCTAATTGGTTGAGGTATGGTGTATAGGAATTAGGCTGCATGGCAGTGTTCATTTTGTCCCAATGTGCTCAGGAAATACACAAGTTGATTCCCCACCCAAGAGCTGAAACCTTAGCAATGCGCCTGACTCAAATAGGCAAAATATGACACCCCCCTGCTGACTGGGTACAATGTGCCAACTGAGATAAACTACCCCATTCTGCTGATTTTATTGCCATTCGTGAAAGAAATATAACACACATTTTGCCTACAGTTTTGAAACCTGAACATGGTTTGTGAAGTATCTAGGATGAATAAATAGACATAGTCTTAAATTGAACAAAACTTTTATTCTTTTGAGGATTATTTGTTTTTTCAGTGGAAACTCTCAACTGTATATTTGGTATATTAACTTTTAAGCTATTAGCATAATATAAACACCAAGATGTCACATTACGTTCTGAACATCCTTATGACTGCAAACTTTGTAGCCAATGACATAAACACTTTCACTTTATATACGTACGAAAAATGCTTTTCAAAATGGCAAAACATAAGTGATGCTTCTACCTCATCCCCAAGGAGGTAAACAAAAACTAGGGCTTCAACTTGAAGCCTTCAAGCACATGATTATGCCACCCTTATCTGTTTTTCTTACATGGTACGACCGCTGTTACTTATGCTACATATGCTACATCTTACATATGAAATATAATATAAGTTATTGGTTGTACACTTTAAACACTTGGCTCATTTGGCCTACAACACGATTTTGGGAAAAAGTCCTTAGTCATGCAAACTAGAGCTACACTTTTGCTTATTTACTCACATGTTATTTTTTTTTCACAATGCCAGTGTATCAGCATAGCTCATGTGAGATTATACGTACCTGATATGCCAAACTAAGTTTGACAGGTCAAAAAATGCAAGCAAGATGCTTCCACAGCACGATGAAAATGGAGAATGCAACCTAAATTTAGGGTCAGATGACAAAACTTGCGTATGGTGGGTCAACTTATCTTACTCCATTCACCACTACTCTAATTTGAATGCAAGTGTTCTTCAATTGGTTGCATTTTGTAAAGTATTACAAGTGCCTTGGCAAAGAATAAAAGAAAACACAACACTCACCAACCCTCACAGTCTCACAGATTCCCTTGACATTATTTGAATCCATTTAGTCCCCGAAATGGTTATTTACAAGCTAGATGTAGCCTGTGGGACTTGTTGTTTCCCTTTTTCACACTCTACTTGGGTTACGTCATGATTAGGGGCTGGGACTGGGCAGTAATTAAGACCATAGATATCTTATATAAAGGCTAGATGGATTATGGCGGACTCTTGAACATCCGCACAGGAGGCCATTTTGAGGACGGAATAGCTTCCGGTAGGGATCAGTGGTACGTTAGATAACGTCAGTGATCTTCACAATTGTTTACGACTCTTATCTCGCGGAACTTTTGACGGATTTACAAATGACTTGATTTACAATTGTCATTACCTTGGTAATAATTCTGGATGCTTGAACATGTTGAAATGTGCAGCTTAATTGTGTATCACGCCTATTGTGTATCAGTCATTTTACATTAATTGGCAAGGCATAATTGTTCTTTCTTTTCAATATAACTTAAGTTGCACATAATAAAACTGAAGTTGCACATGATTTCCAATCGGGTTGGTTTGTTAAACATCTTACATTATGATTTCGACAGGAAATTGCTGACTTTATTGCCAATGAAGATGCCATAATTTTGTGCAGCCTGCTCTATTGAACGCTCCCTTGAAACAAGACCTGTCAGAGACCTGTCAATGTTATTTTCATATGAAAACCCATGTTTATAATTCTTCATAAGTATGTAGTGCCATAAAAAATATCTTACGTTTATAACAAACCAACCCGTTTGAAAATAGGTTGAAAATTGAGCAAGTTCTGGTTATTTAAAAAGTACCACTACCAACACAATGTTAAGGGGGAGTGAGCTATTCCGTCTCAAAATAGCCTTTATATAGATATCTATGGTTGTAGGTGCCGTGCCTCATTGTGAGTTTAGGAGGCCAACGCAGACGTGACCGTGGATTATGGTCCCAAGGGACGCTCTGATCCGAGGTGATCTAGTCAGACCGCATGAATATTGCACAGGTATGTGGAACCATGCCGATGGTTTAGTTTGCACCTTAACACTTTTGTGTCCTTGCGGCACCATATGTTTTAACTAAAGGGATAGAATCAATGTATCATGTATATTTATTACATCATAACGGGAGTTGTGCAATATATTGTATGATTATTTATTAAAGCATATAGTGCAAAGGTGTATTATGGAAGGCGAACATTTTACTGTGTTTGTTTGTTTATTTTTAGACTGATGCAGCTTCACGGTGTATTAGCTGCCGTTCTTTTGAGAGTGTTTGTATGCGTGTGTGTGTAAGCTTGCTACTCCGAGTGATTTTGATTGATTTTCCCTCTAGCCTGGGGACTGTTTGTATGCCCTTGTGAGTCCCAGGTTAGAGGGGTTTTTCTTTCTTTCGTGTTGTCCCTTGTCTTCCCCATAGTCAGCCCCGGTACAGGTCAAGTCATGAACGCCATATAGACCTAGGGAAGCCGGTCTCCGAGTGTTTAACTTCACTTGTTGTAGTGCTGTGTTTTCCTACACTTATCTGAGTGGTTCATCAGAACGTAAGTTTGAAGTGTGTTGCCGGAAGGGTTGTGTACACCTAATCACGTGTGATATTGAGACCCAAGCTTCCCCTAGCTTTTCTCCTCTCAGTGGCTTAACTGGATTAACCGGCGGCTGTTAGTTGTCCCTTTTATGTATTTATTGACCACACTGTACAACCTCCTTCATGGACTTTAAATAAAGAATACACTTTTCTATTTTTCTAAAACGTACTTGTGTCTGTACAATCATTGGGGCAGAGTTCCCCTTACTCTGACACTATCATAAATTAGCTTAAGGGGTGGCGTAGTCAGCTGTACTGAAGGGTGCGCTACAATTAGAAATGTCCAGTAAACTACTGGTCTTGATACCTATTGACCCTTATTGATGCGTAAGCACTGAACCAACAGATCTGACTTAGTTCAGTTCCTACTGCCAAATATGGGGTCTTGGGTGGGCAAGTTTTTTTCTGCAAACACACACACACACACACACATAGACAGGGAATGAGAGAGAAAGAGAGAAAAAGAGAGAGAGCGAGAGAGAGAGAGAGAAAGAAAACCAGACACCTTTTTCACTTTAGGAAACACTGCTCTTGAGCATTCATCATGTTATGATTATCTTGGCCTAAAACTCAGTGCCTAAGGAAACTTTGACCTTGCAGTGAACCCGCTGAAAGAAAAAGCTCACAGAGCTCTCTATGCTATCAAAAGAAATTTCCATAAAATACAAATTCCAATTAAAAGCTGGCAAACTTTTGACAGTGTCATCATGCCAATTTCATTATATGGATGTGAGATATGGGGTCCACTCAGTAAGCTAGAATACATTAGATGGGACAAATATCCCATAGAGTCCCTGCATGCAGCATTTAGTAGAAACATTCATTAGGTTCAAGGAAGAGCACCCACACATGCATACAGGGCAGAATTAGGCAGATTCCCATTGACATTAAACATACAAAAAAGATTCTGAACATTCTGGAAACACCTAAAATCAAGTGTAGAAAACACAATACAATTTCAAGCATTCAAAACCGAAGAGGTCAGCCCTGAAACCAGTCCCCTCTGTCGGTTGGTAACTAATACACTAACCCATCAATCTCAGCCCTGAAACCAGTCCTCTCTGTTGGTTGGTAACTCACACCAACGCATCAATCTCAGACCAACACTGAAACCAGTCCCCTCTGTTGGTTGGTTACTAATACACTAACCCATCAATCTCAGCCCTGAAACCACTCTTCTCTGTTGGTTGGTAACTCATACACTAACGCATCAATCTCAGACCAACACTGAAACCAATCCCCTCTGTTAGTAACTAATACAATGACCCATCAATCTCAGCCCTGAAACCAGTCCCCTCTGTCGGTTGGTAACTTATATACTAACTCATCAATCTCAGACCAACACTGCTTTCCAAAGTCAGATCCGGGGGAAACTAATTATGAAACAAAGTAGGAAAACATATTTGGAACATTGTCAAAATCAAACCAAATCACAAGCCAAATTAGAATGCTATCTTCTAAAAAGAGACTATGAATTAGCAGAGCTCAGAGTACACTCTTTTAAGAAATTCTCAAATATAATACCAAATTTATATTCAATTAATACCACGGACAAACTGAGCATAATACTTGAAGCGGGGCAAACTGTCACGTTCCTGCTGAGCTCCGCTCTGGCCACGCCCCCTTCAGCTCACTTACACACCAGTCACACGTACGCTTTGGAATGCGTTGATGCGTCAGGGTTAACGGATCCCCATTCACTTTGAATGGGGTGTCGTCATCCTTTGCCGAACTGAATTGTGGCTCCGTTCAGTTTGGCAAAAGGATGACACCGTTAACCCCGACGCATCAACACATTTCAATGCATATGTGTGACCGGTGTGCAACGCTCCCAGCTGCATTCATGTTCCCAATCACAGAGGCTCTTACACCTGTTTCACTCTCACTCATACTTCCAGCTGCATGTCATCGGTATCATTCACTGTCCCAGCTGCACTGCATTTACATCTCCTAAATCACACGATCACACACACCTGATTCACTCCCTATATATAACCTGCACTCCGTGTCTGGTCTCGTCACTACATGGACGAACCTACCGCCCAAGACTACAAGTTTCGCAACCGTGCTTCTCCACTACTCGGATTTACCTGAAGCTGGCTTCCAGCCCAGCACGCTCCCTGTTTGCGGGCTTCAAGCCTGCATGCTCTCTGTCCGCTGGCTTCCATCCCAGCAAGCTCCCTGTCCGCTGTCTTTCCCTTCAGCGAGTTTCGTGCCTCCAGACTCCCAGGACTGCATTACCCAGAGTGTTGTGCATACAGCACCGGGATTAACATGACTGTCTTGTCCGGCTCGCTAGCCGTGTACCTCTGTTCTGCGCCATAGCGCTAATTAGCCAGAGTGTTTTTCTAATGTACCACTCTGCTTTGGTAACATTGTACATGAATGGTCATGCCAAAAAAGCTAATTGAGACAGAGAGAGAGAGAAAGAGCTTATTTGCACAAATCTCTAGAATCTTATTTGCACAAATCAAGAGAATCTTTATTTGAACAAATCTCGAATCTTATTTGCACAAAGGTAAACCCAAGGCTGTTTTCTGGAAGGTGTACCCTGTGTCATAAATGCTTGCTGGAAGTTGTACCCTCAGTACGGCAGAAACCAAAGTTCACCCTGAGATCCAGACAAAAAAGATTTTTTTTTACCATAAGAAAATCCATACAACTTTGTTAAAGCAGCAGTAAGTAGTGTCGGTCCAAAACTAGAGAGCTTACTACCTAAAGGGTGTGCATTGGTATTGATACAAGCTTGGTAATATGTTAACTGGTGTCTAATGGCAATATAGTTGGCAAGGTCGTGCTGTGAAAGTTTTTCTTTCCTGGAACACAGAAGTACATAGTGCATATCCTAGCAGTGGGAATGACATGTGTTTGTCTGTCCTTCGAATGACCATATACCATCAAAATGCAGATGAAACCAAAACTAGTTGCCTGACAAAAATGTACCTCAATTTGGGCATAGTGTTGCTTTAAAACATTGAAGTGAAGACAATTCACAAACCAAACCTACAGAGCAAACGTAATGAGATTGAATAAAACTTTAAATACCTCTGTCGGAACAGTACTCCCACTCCTACATTTATATTCTCTATGATCTCCTTGAGCTATCAAGGCTGAAGTGATCATTACTGTACTTAATATTCCAGAGTGTATTGATTCAATGCACATACAGCACTGTGTAATGACTTGCAAAGCAAACTATTGGTGCGCCTCAACTGATACAAACCAGAATGACTTAACTGGATGATGTTCAAGCTCTATTCTTTAGCTTCAGGCTTCCATAAAATCAGTGTCTGTGTGTACACCAATCTCTTGCAGTGTGTGTGTGTGTGTGTGTGTGTGTGTGTGTGTGTGTGTGTGTGTGTGTGTGTGTGTGTTTGTGTGTGCTACAGACCAGCTCTTAGGTTAGATTGAATCCTGGGAAAGAAGCCATTTTAAAGGACCTCATTGTTTATGGACAATGTATGTGTTTGAACCAAATATGCCAATACCCCTGTGAATAGATGTGCCCAGGGGCGGACTGGCCATCGGGGATACCGGGGAAATCCCTGGTGAGCATACAGGGTTGGGCTGTCCCAAAATATCTGTCCATATCCATCACCAACTGGCCCTCCCTCTGACAGATGACAGCAAAGACCAAGATTGCCAAAGCACAGAACCTAATTACAATCACTTAGATGTACCACCAAAGATTCACCTAACATTCCTCATAGCTCAAATGAGAGGTGAAAAGGCAAAAGTCCAAGCCCCAACTTAAAGCCTTGCATTAGTCTTTAGGTGTAATTGTTTAATCCCTATTCCCCATTGTCACAGAGATAACCTCAAAAGGTTTTGGATTTCCTTCCAAGTATTTGCAAATATACGTATATGAATGTCACATATTCATGTTTGATCTTGTTGATGTGAGTAGTAGTCTGATCATAGTTTCCTTGCAATCTGAAGTATCTGCTATAGCTATATAATTTGATTAGCCCATTGTAACCCCTACTTGGGCATACCCATATGACCAGGGTTGGTGGGGGGAGAATATTATCTTAGGGCATTAAGGACAAATGGTGGCTTGAAGGAATTGGCTGGCGGCAAATGCATAGCAATGTAAATTCTTAAAGTACAAATCCCAGCAGTTTAGAGTGTTTGGCCTATTCCTCCTCTGCCCTTGCAGCTTCTGTTTCTCCTTGATGTCTATGAGTGTGGAGGTATTCTCTTCCCCTGCACTCTTATTCTATTATACTGTCAGTTTGCTTCTCCTTCACCATTTCTTTCACTCATTCATTTCAGGTTTGAGTTTTCATCTCAGTGGTTATGTTATTTCTCTATCATGCATTCAGGTTTATTTAGTTATTTAAGTGAATTTGGTGTAATTGGCATCCTGTTCATTTATTAACCATTCATATAACTCCTTGTGTGCCGTGCCATTATATTACAATTAAGATTTCACAATGGGCATATATACAGGGACGGATTAATGAATGGGCCTACCGGGCCCAGGCCCAGGGGCCCATGGGCTCAGGGGGCCCCTAAGCCAGAGCCTCTGCGTGAAGTCGCTGTTATGTATCCCTTATTTTCTGGTTGAAAAAGGTGTATTTTGTTCATTTGCTAATGGCTTTAATTGAGTGTACCTGTGCTGTGTTAGAAAATGTGCATGTGCGCCAGGGACGTAACTATAGATAATGCAGCCTGTGCGGAAGGTTCATAGGCAAAGCAGACCCTGCTTTCTAAAAAATTTCTAACAAAGGGAAGGCAAAGTGTCGCTAGTTTTATACGGCAGTGATTAAGGGTGATTTTCTTTAGAGTAGCCAAGATACCTTATGCCATATATTCCCTTAAAATGGCAAACCTGTCTCTGTCATGGTTTTAATAATTAATTTTAGGGGGAAATCATCAGTAGCAATCTATAACACAATTATATGCTTATCGTACATACATTATAGAAACTATTAAAAAGCCAATTCAAATAAATGATGATTGCTGGGTAATATGTATCTTGTTCGCCAATGTCAAGTCTCTATTTGTTCATGTGACGAGACGATACGATATAGCTAGTTAAGGCGCAGAATCTAAACATCAAGACCTACAAGCTGACTAAGAATAGCTAGAGGCACAGGTGATGAATGTTTTGCTCTTTCAATGGACAGGATAGCCAGCCCATTCAGCCTCTCCTGCCCCATGCAGCTCAAGTAGGTCTTAATCAGTTTCAATTTCTAAAATAATCACTTGGCAGTTGCTAAACATAAAAGTGTCACATGTAAAGTCAGAAACAATAGCAGGGCAGTGCACCGAAGGTGGATGTTACGGAGTAAACTTTGACTTGTTTACTTTCCCAATACAAAGGCCAAAGTCTCTAAGTCAACTGTTAAATCCAACACATTGTTGGTAAAATATATATACACGCCTAATGGTGTTTGTGTGTGCGTGCGTGTTTTGCGAGTACACTATTTTTTTTTTCGCAAAGGGGGAGGGGGGGGGGCTTTAACATGTCCAGGCTCAGGGGCCTGTGATTTCTTAATCCGTCCATGCATGTATACTGTTTGGTAACATTGTAGGTGATAGGTGAATATTCACCCTAGTTACCTCAGGACTCCGGAGCTGCATGAAAGTATATTTATTAGACAGACAAACAAAAACAATTGCAATCGGGCTCCCCTACCAGCACAAGGCTGAAATTGAAGGCCATGATAAACCCTTCGCACAAGGTTTATATAGTCAGAAGTTTGGTTTTCAGCAGGGGTAACCACGTGGTGGTTTTCTCACGTCCGAGGCTCCCTGTCTTGCAAGGATGGCAGTTTTCACAAGGTCGGAAGGAGCACAGTTCCCTTCTTATCTCCTCTGGTCTAAACATGCTCTTGTTCATATGCAGACTAAGTGGCACCTAATATTCTAGTTACACACACACAGAGAAAAGCCATGCTCCTGCTTTCATAAGCACATGATTCATACAAGGAAGATATTAATACAAGGCACTTGATTATTATATTCTTAAGTCATTAACAGTGTTTGGACATAATCTCTATCAGTAGGTAATTTAATATTTAATTGAGTCAGATTAATTGTGTTCTCAAAACATTCTTCACTATTGCTTTTTACTGTTCCATTAGGTTCTGACACGTATAAACATTCCAACCTGGTGTTTTCAGTTTACAGTCACCAAACCACAAACAACAAACTAATTTTACCTACTGGTGCCAGGTCAGGGTTGAAGTCTTCCACATAATAGTTGAGCTAGTTAATAAGGAAAAGGCCATTAACCTTTTGGGCTGTGGATCTATAGATAGTCTCTCCTGCAGTTCCGCTGTCTCAGCCTCTTGACCTGACAGAGCAGCTCCTCTGCCAGTTCCAATTATCACCTCTGATCTCCACCTCCCTTCTAGCACCCGGCATCTCACCCTTGTCCCCCACACTGGATGGCTGGAAATAAAGATGAAGAGCAACTCGATTTCTTCCACTTGAAAGTTTCTTTCAGCTTCTTTAGGGGTCCAACAGCGATTTATCCCAATTGTATTTGTTCAGATTCGTATTTGTTTCCTCCAGCCAATTAAATGTAGGGGGCCTGTAGTAAAATAATTACATTTTTGCTCATTCCCACTCATTTCAACTTTAAACAAAAATAATCCGATTCTCACAAAATGTGGTGTACATCATCTACAAATCACGCTGACAAAACGTATTATAGGATTTTTGGTTAGTCGAACCATTTCACAGTTATGCGTCAACCAATTTTGGCTTGTCCCATAATGACTCTAATATCTTCTGATGAAAAAGTCCAAACGTAATCACACCACACACAACATTCTTTGGATACATGCCTAATTTCTTCCATAAGGGGCACTACAACTGACACATCAAAATCTCAAGAACCATTTAACGTAACAAAACGCACTCTCATACGTATCATAACTTATGATAAATACAGATATCACTATGAGTCACATTTTTTACTTAGATTGTTTGATTATTTCTCTTTTGGTTCTTTCTTGCGCCTCAACATAAACCATCATCCTCTCAAACTTTTTTGAGCGGCTGAAAAATAGGGCATCTTTTTCAAACAACATTGATCAAAAGCAGAACAAGCCTCAGATGTCAGGAAGGATGGGATGAAATTGTGCTATGAAGAAGTATGCCATTCAAAAGTGTTTAAAAAACAAAACCGGGTAAAAATGGTCTGTCACAGAGGCTGAGAGGGCCAACAAATCCATACAGGAAAAACAAATCAATACTTGGAGCAGAGGATTCAAACCCACCAGCCCTTGGGCGAGATCTTCTTGGATCCTTGTACAGTCCCTGACACAGCCCACCCATTACTGTCCAATCCATACCAAATCCTCAGCTAAGCCCCACACATCCTATTCCATCGCCAGCACTGGGTCCAGCCAGAAAGACATCCCCAGAACCCCCCCGTCTCTCCCCCTCATCCCCCTCAACCACAAGCGAATGACCCCTCGCACTGGTAGGAAGACAGATACAGAAACACCTAGGCATATGCTCACCCCAACAGACAACACCACCATTGCATGGATTACATTTAGAAGCTCTGCTGTTTTAACTTAATGTTGTGTTTTCATGCAGAGCTAGTGGTGCTCTGATTTGAATCCCTTTGGTAGGTGTGAGCTCTTTTGGATGCTAATACTTGCCTTTGTGGCTCCGGCGTGGGTAGGCGATTTCTGGTGTAACAAGCTTCTATGTCAGATGCTGTGGGGAGTGTTGGCTTGCCATGGTTTTGTCAATGGTGGGGAGAGAATGTATGGGAAATGTAACCTAATGAGCTACACGCACACAACGCTTCTCGAACCAACTGAACAGACAACAAAATGGATGTCACTTAACCAGCTTGCAACAGTGAGGCAGGAAGCCCATCACTGCATGGACTAATCTGTGGCTGGAGGCCCCGGTAAAAAAACATGCAATTCTATAGGCTGTTTTTAATATTTAAAGAGACTCCTGTAGGATTTAATTGCCTCTTTTATATTCTCTTTGCCCCAAGTATGATCATGCATGTAGGATTTCTTCCTTATGATAATAACAAATTATATTTACCCTGCTTGCTCTGAGAAAAATAGCTTTCCCACAAGACATTTCTTCAATATTAGTCACCTTTCAGTCTGACAGATCAGACAGGATTTGCCTCTGACAGGGAGTTATAAATATAACCTCAACTGCTGGGAGAGATGCTTGCTGTTAGTTAACATACTATGTATGTCAGTGACTTGGATACGGCCCAAGGATGCAGGTCCCAAGAGCTTTCCTGAGAGTCACTCTTTTCTTTTTTTGTGGTAAACTGTCACAACAATGACTCATCTTAAACAGATTCGGTCTTAATCAGACTCTGTCTCTTCAAATAGTGCTTTTTACTTGGAATGGAATAGTTTTTTTCTATACGTAAAATTTGTGCCATCATGAAGAAAGAGAAATATGTGGATAATTCAAAACTTCATCATGAAGACATAAGCCAAGAGCATAAATCTTGGACACATGGATCTTTCAGCGGAACAAAGATTGTAAGCGTTGTGGCATCACGGTGGGCCAGCTTATAGTGGGGTGTGGCATTTCCTGGGAGGACTGGCTGCCACACCACAAGATGGCCGCCGGTCCAATGACTACAGGCCCCAGAATGCAGCAGGCAACCAGGTGTAGGTGCTTAAGGCCCCTAATTGCAGGAGCAGATAAGGCAGGTGATGCCTGTTGTGTGGAAGGGACCAGAGAGAGCAGAGCGCACCTGACGTGCGTTGGGAGCGTGCATGGAAGCGCTTAGTGAAGCGCTTACTAGGCCACAACCGGAAGGGGGAAGGATAGCCCCAAGCCGGAAACCGCCTCGACAGACCCACTGGCACCGACTACAAGGAAAGTAGTTAAAGTTTATGTTTATTAGGAAGACCCTGAAAGAAGAGGGAACAAGAACATTTTGTGTTTTGGACTTTAAGTTGTGTTGAAGGATCCTTTGCCTGAGTTTATGGAAACCCCTGAGTTGTACCTGTTTTGAGTGAGAAACTTTATTAAAAACCCTCTTTTTACTGCCAGTTGTGACCTGATTCCTCAGTTACTGCACTGCCCACCCTGCAACCTGTTACAGCGTACATCGAAAATTGTAACATAATGGCTTATGGACAGCAAAGGAAAAGTGGCCATCACAGAGTTTTTGAGTGGCCATCTCAGAGACCAGTCCTGAATCCAACGGAAAATGTGTGGACTGAACTGAAAAAGGACGCCAACAAACCTGATTCAATTGCACAAGTTCTGCCAGAATGAATGAGACAAAATTCTTACAGGGTGTTGTGTGAAGCTACATAATCCAAAGGCAGTGCCACGAGATATTTACAAAATGTATAGGAGGAAGTGAGGAAATAAATCTGAAAGTAAAAAAATCCTCTCTTCGATTTTTCTGGAATTCCGTATCATCAAAATGAAATAGTTGGACTAACTAATCTATATATTGAATCAAAATGTTCAGAATTGTGAAATAAATTTGAGTTTGAATGTATTAAGCCAAGGTGCATGTAAACGTCTGATCTCAACTGTATGTTTACTCATACTAATCCACTCTATGCCCAGTGATATCTCATTGTTTCTTAACACTTGCACACAACTAGCCCCAGGATCTGTTCCAACATTCACTTGACAAATAGAAGCCATCAGCACGACATGCCTCACTGACTTATGGGAACAATCCCTTATTTTCTTCACTATGGGCCCTTGTGTAGATCACCATCACCATACTTTGTGTGACACTTCCAAGTGTTCAGATTAATTGATCCTCAATGTCTAAAATCAAAGTCTAAGATGAGGGAAGACGTACTACTAAAAAAAGTGCAGCAAAATGACGACTGCAATAGCAACTGCAGAGGCACTAAAACTGAGAGCAATTTTGTGCTAATGGATTAAGTTCAGTCCCGGCGTTGAAAATAACGGCAAGACTTTGATGGTTGTAAAATCACGGGGTTGTGAAAGTAAAAGCTACTAAATGCAGGCATAAAGTGTGCCACCCGGAGCCTGAGAGGACCATAAGACACAGAGGGACATTAAAGCAAATTCATTTTGCGCCTCCGTAAATAAATGATGTCACTTTTGATGAATGGTCCGCCACTGCTCCCGCCACTTAGGAGCCGGGCAAAGTAATGGCTCTCACCCGCTATTATTGTTAATGCAACATAATGGATGCATATGCATGAACAAGAAAGGTCTAATCATAGAATTGGGACTTTGCAATTTATACCTTTCCTTCTCTGCAAGGTTGTCTATATGTATGTTATATTAGGGTCATCATCTGGTTTGAGGCAGACAACTTGTGAATGTGGTCAGTTACCAATCACATACTACATAACACAATGCATAATGACTAATGGGAACTTGGATGACATAAACATCGCATTAAACATTCAGTCTTATTGATTTGCAGTTGTAATATCAGGAAATTATATTGACTATGACTGTGGAAGGTCTTTGGAGATCCACAAACAAACTAGCCTCTGACCCGAATAGACAACTGAATGAGGTCTAACTTCCTCATTGGAGGTGAAAGGTGCAATGTATGTGTGGAGGAAAAACAACATTAAACTCATTATGCAGGTGCATGTTCTTAAGCGTTAACTCCATTCCTAAATAGAATGCCCCGGAACCAATGACCTATGGATTTTATTGGGTCCTTGGTTGCAGTTACAGATATTTTTCTATAACCCAATTCTAATACCAATTCGATATTATTAATGTATACCCAACTCTGACACATACACATGAGAAGCTTCATTAGCTGCTCATTTTAGAAATAAAATGTATAACAGTATGAATAACTACTGTGTATGTACCAGCCTCTATCCCAATAGAGAGTAAACATGCTAAGTATTCTTAATACGATGATGTAAAATACTGTAAAACACGTTCTCCCTCCTCTAAGTGGAGAGCACATAGCAGCAGCTCATCCAAGAAAAAGTTGGATCTGTACGCCGTAAACATGATTACTCAGCTTGCTTTTACCTGCCCCAAAAGAGCAAGTAGGTAACATTCACTAGAGAACATAATGGGCACATGTTTTTAGTTGCTCACTCTGGAAAGAAGATTAAATGTTTGTTTTTTGGTTGCTGCTTAGCTGCCCACCAGTGGTTCTGCAGTAGTGACCCTTTCACACCACAGGACACACAGCCAGATGTTTGTGCGCTCACAATGCGCTCATAGAGGGACACTTGCCCCATACTGAGGCCCTGAGGCATATGGCACGGGGCAAAGCTAAACAAGATGCAGGCAATGTTGCCATCTGTTTGGGCATGTAGTGGTTTGGGGGGTCAGCAATAAAAAAGTGGTAGTTTTAACATCGCTGTTGTACAAACTCAGCCTGAACTTATGCTCTACAATTGGCTTGATTTCCGATCACATATTAGACAGCAACTATTGTCACATGTTTTCACAATTGTCTACACTGTGTGAACATGAATGATCAACCAATGAATAATAGTAAACAAACCAATTTGTAGTTTGTACTTTTTTATTGGGTGTGGGGGGGGTAAACAGTGAATTGGCTACAGAAGATGAAATCCATGGAAACTATTTTTGTGAAGATGCTCGCCCTGTGTGGTCTAAGTTATTGCACCGTTCCACAATGTCAAAATGACGTACGAAATGTTACAGGTTTTTAGTATCACTCATATACTGGTTATGGAGTAGTGTTGTGTGTTTGACCTCGAACTTCCTATTTGGTTTTAAATGGCTATTTTCACGTTGGGTGACAGTCCATAGTATGACCACTTTTGGTAATGGGCCTTGACAGCCAATGAGGCGGTTCATGAGGGAATCATTCTTGAAAAGACATTTACTGTCTTTGCAGACCCTTTGTGTATAATGAGAATGTGAGAGAGTGTGTTGGGTGATGAAATGAGAGACAATAGAAGAACAGCGCAGCAACAGTCAAAGTATTCTTCTATTTGTTTTGGGTTGAAAACTTGAAAAAGCAAACAACTAAATACTAGTGGGTTAAAACCAGCATTTTATAATATCTGCTCTTGTGGTTACAGATCCTCAGAGTGAAATCTCTTTGTTGTGCTGATAATTTATGGTAATTTCTCAGATAAATTGTGGATATGATTCCCTCTGCTGTGCTGAGGGGTTCAGGACCTGTGGACTGTATTTGCAAACTCAGCGGCTCTCCTGTGGACATCCTAATCAGACACAGAGGACACCCAAACAGTGCCCAAGCCGACAGCTAAAAAAGTAATATCAGCTCCTTATGTACAAATTTCGTATATTATAAGCATGCTGTGGGGCACATGATAATTATATCTGTCTCTTTCTTGCTCTCTTTTTTTTCCTCTCTCATATCTCCATCTCTCCTCAACTCGTGTCAGAAGACAAGTGACAATAAATCTGAGTCTGATTCACTCGTATGAATTTAGGCCTCATTAACTCCTAGGCTGTTCCGCCAGTGTCTTTTTTTAATTCAAAAGGTTAGTGTTTTTCTCCACTCTGCATCTTTTATAAGTTTATTCAGTGAAACTCTCACTTATGTTTCATATAATAATAACACTTGTTATGTATTGTGTTATATAATAATAACACTTGTTATGTACTGGGTTTCTCTTGTGTCTGCTGCTTTACTGTAATAGTGGTAGTGTGGACTGTCTCCCAAATGCAATATGTATGTCTGAAGCATGTTCCACTATGCTCCTGTTGATGAATATTGTGTGATAGTTGTGTGAATGCCATGTGTAATGCTGCATGTCATATTTTGAGGTGCTTGGGTGTCTGAGACAGTAAATGGTAATCAATGTGACTTCTGTGTGATTTCAGTGTTGGGTTGCAACTCACCTCCCTCCTTTCAGAAACACTTTTGTTGTTTTGTTGTTGTGTTGTTGTTGTTGTTTTTCTAGTCAGAGCACCTTGTCCTTACTGGCGTGAGGGAGGAAGAGATTCTTTGTTTCTGGGTGTTTGTAAGTCTACACAGGTTCTGCAGTCTGCACCACTAGCTTGACAATAAGAAAACAACAAACACATCTAAAGGGACTTCCTACAAGTTCAGCTTACAAGCATACTTTTCTGGAGTTGGGTCAGCAGTACTGCGGTGAGCGCGACCTCAGAAGAGAAGAGCGAGTGCCCGCCATAAACATTTTTTGGACTGTAAGTCTTTTCTGATCCAGTCAGTAATAAAGTTTAATGGGCGACTTCCGGTAATGGCGGCAAGCTAGACAGACGCTGCTTTTTAGTCTCTGTACTAATTATAATTTCTACTCCTTTGAAAGCCATACAACGAACTCAAATAGAACACGGATACGTTTTAAAGCAAGGTTAATTATGTCAGGCACAAGAAAAAACAAAAATAAACCCGACAATCAACCTAATAAGTCTACGAACACTTCGCCAAGTGGCAAACCGCATGCTAGCCACGAACTAGCAGCCTCTTCAGTGGAGGATAGCGAGAGGATGGACGCAACAAACAATGTTCGTCGGGATATCCCGAATCAAGATATTTTAGAGGCCATCGCTTGTCTCAAGACTGAAAGTTTGGCGCGTCACAGGGAAGTTATTGATGGCATAGCCCACATTAGATCGGATTTGGATGCCATCAAAAGCAGAATGACCACGGCTGAACAACGCATAGGTGACACGGAGGATGTAACAACACAGCTAACGGCAACGGTGTCTGAGTTGGAAGCCAAAGTGAAACAACTTACAGAAAAGAATGACGACCTTGAGAATCGCTCACGCCGTTCGAATCTGCGCTTCATTGGGCTGGAAGAAAAGGCGGAGGGTGCCGACGCTGAATCCTTTCTGGAAAATTGGCTCACCGAAGTCCTCGGTCCTGAGAACTTCCCCCATCCGTTGCGGATCGAGCGAGCTCACCGCATCGCAGTTACTCCAACGGTCAACTCTTCAGGCAAGCAGAAGCAGAAGCCGACATCTGAACGTCCCAGGACACTGATCGCGAAATTCCTGAACTTCAAAGATAAAGTGCGGGTGATGAACGCGGCACGGAAGAAGAAGGCGATTATGTACAACAACCGACAGGTGAAACTTTTCTCAGACTTTTCAACCGACGTGCAACGCCAGCGGAACGCCTACTATGCAGTGAAACAGACTCTATACTCCAAGGGAATAGAGTATGGCCTTCAATACCCCGCCAAACTTCGGGTGACATATGAGGGAAAGGTCATCGTCTTCCAGACGCCCGGAGAAGTGGATAAGTTTCTTCACAGCATTGATGATGACTCTGTTTGAGAGTCAGGGTGATGTATTGCTTGTATGCAAAGTAGGCTAAACTTGCAATTAGAAATGCAATATAAATAATTTCTAGTACACACGGCTGATTTGATTTGAAAGATGTTTACAAGTTAAACAAGGAAAAGAAAAGAAAAATGGCTCATTCAATTGGGCCCAATATTATTCTGTTATTTTTCACTTTAAAGGGTGTCGCTAAATAATTGAGTCATGCTTGCACTCAGTAACCTATTTGCTTTCAGAACCTTAAAGATTATACGTTATTGGTTTATTCTAAAATGTTAATTTTGTCCTAACATAAAGGGGTGGTATTTTATATTATTTGAATACACAGAGATTAAAGGTGGTTTATTTAGTTTATTTGACTTACTCTTGCTCCTAATCAGGAGCTATTGGAAGGTGGATTTACTTAGTTTAGACTGTAAAGTAGGCAGTCGGTGGGTGGATATGTTAAACATTTTGCATGTTCTAGCAAAATGTTTTTGGTGTGGTTCTTGTGTAGGTTTTTCATTATTTCACGTGTATTGTCGTTTTATTTATTCTTTTTTGTATTTCCCTCTTCTCTCTCTCCCCTCATATTACCCAACTCTTCAGTACAGCTCATGCTCTTTGTTAAGGCTCCCCATAGCATACCCTAATGGCAGATAACCAGGTATGCAAATTAACCTCATGGAACATAAGAGGCTTAGGCAGTTTGGTGAAAATAAAACAGGTAATGACTAGACTAAAACACTTGGGCTCTAGAATTATATTTTTACAGGAAACACACCTAGTCTCCACTGAAGTCATCAGAATACGTAGAAGGTGGCAGGGGCAAGTGTTTGCTGCTAACTTCTCATCTCATGCTAGAGGAGTAGCTATCTTAATTCACAAATCTATCCCAATCCAAATAATCTCAACTATTATTGACCCTGGGGGAAGATATATAGTTCTACACTGTAGTTTATTTGGAAATTACCTTAATTTAGTAAATGTCTACGGCCCAAATAAGGATGATCCTGATTTCTACAAGAATATTTTTCTAACAATTTCTACCTTAAGAGGGGAAGTTATAATGGGGGGAGATTTCAATTGTGTTTTGAAACCAAATATGGACCGGGAGGGTGGTCAAGACTCATCTCATAGTCATACCAGAAAGGTAATTCACCACTTCATGGCAGAGCTGGGGCTGTGTGATATATTTAGGAAACATAACCCAGATAAGAGAGAATTCTCATGCCATTCTACTACATACAATACCTATTCCAGACTTGATTATTTTCTAATTTCTAACACCTCACTATTCAAAATCAAGAGTTGTTATTACAATGGCATAATAATATCTGATCATGCAGCAGTATCTTTGGAGCTTAAGCTTCATAAAGATTACAAAGGCCCTCCTAATTGGAGATTTGATAACAAATGGCTCCAAGATCCTCAGTTTGTACAGTTCCTTAATGCAAACATAGATGTGTTTTTCAAGGTCAACAAAAATGAAACGTCATCGCTAATCAGATGGGACGCCTTTAAGGCTTACATCAGAGGGCAAATAATAAGCTATACAAGTTTTAAATCTAAAGAATTTAAGAAGAAACTGTTAGAAATTGAAAAAGAAATTAAAACACTAGAAGAGCTAATTGTAACTAATAAGACACCATCTGTAGAGCAAAGATTAAACACACTTAGAGCCCAATATAATGAAATGTCAGTAAATAAGGCCTTAAACAATCTAAATAAATTAAAACAGCAATTCTATGACCAGGGGGAAAAGGCAGGCAAATTACTTGCCTGGCGCATTAAAGCTATACAAAATGAGAGATCAATACATGAGATAGAAAAATCAAATGGAACAATGTCTTCAGACCCCAAAGAAATAAATGAAACATTTCAGAAATTCTATGAAACACTTTATAAATCTGAATTCTCCGCTGATAAAACATCTTTAAATGGCTTTCTTGATGCCCTGAACTTCCCTACTCTTTCTCAAGAAGTCATAGAAATTCTGGAGAGACCATTAGAACTAGAGGAGTTATATTGTGCCCTTATGTCTATGCAGAGTGGAAAAACTGCTGGCCCAGATTCGCTGCCCATTGAAATATATAAGACCTTCAAAGATATGTTGATACCCCAATTGTTCATTATGCTTGAAGAAGCCTTCAGAATAGACTCCTTACCACCTTCCTTCTCTACAGCCCTCATCACTACAATATTGAAACCTGGCAAACCACCTGGGAAATGTGAATCTTACCGACCCATATCCCTACTAAACTCAGATACGAAACTAATTGCTAAAGTCATTGCACGGAGATTGGAGAAAGTCCTACCTAGTCTGATTCACGAAGATCAAAATGGATTTGTAGTAGGAAGACAAGCTTTTCACAATCTTAGAAGAGTCTTAAATATTATCAATATAGAAGATGGATCCCCCGATGTGGCCCTACTCTCCCTGGATTGTGAGAAGGCATTTGACAGGTTGGAATGGCCATATCTATTTGATATACTCCCTAGATTTGGCTTGGGACAAAATATTATTAAATGGGTTTCGTTATTATACAATGGACCCACTGCAGCAGTCTTGACAAACTCCATGACATCCAAACCATTCAAACTTACCAGAGGAACACGCCAAGGATGTCCACTGTCGCCCCTTTTGTTTGTATTGTCCATAGAACCACTGGCCCTAACAATTAGATCACACCCTCTGATACGGGGAGTAACAATAGGAAGCTGTGAACACCGAATAAGCCTGTTTGCAGATGACATCATACTCTTTTTAAAAAATCTGACACAATCCCTTCCTGCCTTTCTTAACATAATAGCAACCTTTGGAAAAATCTCTGGCTACAAAGTCAACAAAACCAAGTCTAATATTATGTTCCTAAATGACAAAGAGAGAGATAATCCAATAGTAGGGAACGATTTTCATATTGCATCCAAGGGCTTTAAGTACTTGGGGATACAGATCACCCCCAAAATACAAGATATAGTCTCAGAAAATTATAACCCAATTCTATTATCTACCAGTAATACTCTGAAGAGATGGTCAGATCTTCCCATATCTCTGATTGGTCGTGTAAACATACTTAAAATGAATATCTTACCAAAATTATACAGTATAAATGGATTATGCGCACATATATAACTCCTTCCCTCTTGCACCGCTTCAATAACAATAACCCTGACCTCTGCATTAAGTGTGGTCTAGAAGAGGGCACACTTTATCACTGCCTGTGGACCTGTCCTAAAATAAGGGAATTTTGGGAACAGGTAATAGAACGAATCTCTGACATAAGCTCCACCAGATTGCCCGTCTGTCCTAAGCTGTTCATTCTTGGACTTGTCCCAACAGACTTAAGGTTGTCCATTACAAATAAAAAGATGGTATATATGTGCTCACTACAAGCTAAATATTGTATTGCCACTTCATGGAAAGCTATGGAGGCACCTTCTGTCAATTTTTGGTTCAAGACCCTGTCCAATACTCTGGCCATGGAAAAAATGACTTATGCTAAAAGGGGGAAGCTACAGATTTTCTACAAAGTATGGGAACAATTTACAGACTTCTTGGAAAGTCAACATGATGTACAAGATGTATAGGCTGTATACTTTAACTTTCTGACAGTATTGTAAGAGGGTTTTTTTTCTTCTTTTTTTTTTTTTTTCTATTTTTTGTCTTTCTTTCTCTTTCTTTAATGTTGTTTTGTTTCTGTTGTTGTTGTTTGTTGTTGATGTCTTTTATCCAAAAAAGTATTTTCCTTCTATGTTGCTAAGCATATGTATTTTCATGTATGTTGTTATACAAGTTGGAAAATTGAATAAATAAAATTCTAAAAAAAAAAAAAAGTTTAATGGGCTCTCACAACTGGAACAGCTCAGTGTTTCTTTTCTGTGTCCGGTCTTATTTGTTAAAGAGTTCAGTCCATTAAGTGCAAGTGAAAAGTCTGTCGTCCAGGACAGTTGTGTAGTGCATTAGTGGTTACAATATATCCACTTTTGTTGAAATTTAAATCAACTGCTTGAATGGTGTAACGCCCAACCCTTGATGGCCCTATAGGGCGAACAAACACTCCATCAATGACCCAAATTAACTACTAGAAATACCTTTTTAAAAGCACCACCAAATCCATGGGATTTATTAGTATAAACAAAATCACAACAACTCTAGAAACCATATCAAAACACAAATACACAACCAAATCCCAGGCTGAGAGGCAGCGAGACCAGCAGTCCCCAAGTTAGAAGCCTCTCCTCTGCAGCAGGAAACTGGAATCTTTAACTGCTGCTTGATATCCTGACCAGGTGCATGTCATCCGGCAATCAGCTGTATGACAACCTGGGCGGAGCTACAGAAAAGGAAGGTAAAACAAGAAACTCAGAGTTACTGTGTGCGTTACTATCTACCAGGCTGAAAAAAAGTATTAACGTCACGGCTGCAGAAATTTAGCTAAATCAATGGAGAAACTGGAGTCGGGAAATTAAAGTAACATTTATTTTGTGTTTGCTTTGCAATGTACTGAATACACAGACGATTAAGGCACTTGTTTTATTGCTGTTGTCCATCTAACAGAGACATCGATATTTATTTTTTTGTGATAAGTTCAAATGACTATATCCTGAGTGTCAGGGACGTGCACAGGAATTTTGAACGGCCCATGCTCTGCCCTGGAAAAAAGGGGCAACACGTTAATTTTTGTCAACACCGCCGCCACGCCCCCTCCCCCTGGATGCATATTCTGAATATTCTTCACTTGAAACTCTGAAATTGTCAGGGTCGATCACTAACCGCCGCGTCACGCAATCCGCGATTATTATTTATTTTTTTATTTATACAGACATGAAGTTCAGCAGCCGTAATACTATTTAAGTACTTCGGAGGACGTCCCTGCTGAGTTTGCATTCAATTTCTTGGCTACTTTTAAACACATGAAGCACATTAGAAAGGTGTATGAATGCTTTCTAACATATCAATGTGGTCTAACCTCACCAAAGTGTTTACTTGTTTATGCGTTTAAAGAGAGTTCTTTTAAGTATAAAAAAGTTGGTGAAATTGGTGGAAACAGTTGTAATTTTCCTGTCTCGCTGTGTTTGGCTTACCATACTGACTACTCCATGTGAGTGTTCTGCGGTCTTGTCCGGGGGTTCCAGGCTGTTTCAGAGCAGAAAACGAAACAATGTGTGTGTGTGAGAGAGAGACAGAGGTCCAGAGCGAGAATATATCTTTCAACACACAATTGGGGGCTAAAGTAAATAACATAAATCCTCCAATTGTGGCCGGGGCTTGTATTTACTTAGGCTGCACAGCGCACCAGCCTTTATTTGGGGCAGGCTTGTATTAGGGGCAGGCCTTTATTTCTTACTTATCTTCTGTTATAGAATTTAATTATTTAAATAATGGGCATAATTGCAGTAGGCTAATATAATTCATTGCATGCGTTCAACACTTCCTGCACATCACGTAGCGCTTTAGGTGCGGTGTCAATGTAAAAAAATAAACATCAGAGTTATGGTCTCCACTGTCAGTCACGGAGGAAAAGATTTCCAAAGCCTGGATTTTAATAATTTTTCTAGACACTCTATTATGCTTATCGCGGACTGAAAACATGTATTCAACGAGCTGGTTTGATATCCAGCCTAACTTTCTTTCTACCTCCACCTGCTAGTCGTAGCATATCGCATTCGTCTCGGGTCAATGTCAAACTTCTTTGCTGCTTTTTCTCCCGAATGTTCTTCAGCAATCAGCATACACCGTCTCTTTGAATTTAATATCAAAGTTACGTAAGTCTACTACTGCTTTATGATCCCTTCTGGAAAAAGTAACCTAGCAAACTAAAACGTTACAGATAGGCTGTACGATACGTGCATTTAGGCTTAAAAATAACGAATTCGCCTAGTAGCCTAGTCCTACGTGGGGGAAATTTCTTTTTTATTGCAAACAGCCCATGAAATTAGCCAACAATATTATATTTAAGCAATATAGCACGAGTGGGAGTGGCGTAGGTAAGGGATAATCCCATGGGTGGTGTTCGGCCGTAGCCACCGAGGCCGCCAGGCCGAGTGGCGTAGGCAACAACACCCGTGGGATTATCCCTTACCTACCCCACTCCCACGAGTGCTATATTGCTTTTATAAAACAATTCTACAGTCAACAAATTAACATTCCAACACAAAGTTATTGATTCAAAATGGTTTATTTCGCCATGGTTTCTCCACAACAAAATAGTTCCATTGTCAACGTCTTGGTTTGGAATTTTAAAAACTTTGAATTAACGGTTATCATCAATGCAAATGTTTCATTGCGGAGTGATTTATTTTTAGCTGTGAAAAGTCCCGTAACTGTAGGTATGTTGACGAATAACCTATAGCATGGAACGTCTCTCGTCCAATCAGAAACAGTTAAATTACGCGCTAGAACCAATTGTTTTATAAAATAAAATATTAAACATGAGGAGAACATGTATTTGTGAAATGCATTCAATTAAATTGTGATGTTTACTTTGAGCCGACGGACTGATGCTGGTAGGCTACAGTATAGGCTACTTTATTTTACCCCCGGCTTGTATTCGGGGCCTGGCCTTTATTTGTCCGTATGGACCACGACCCCGGCTACTATCTGAAGCCCGGCTTCTAATTGAATCCCGGCCTTTATTTGAGGATTTATGGTAGTGTGATATCTCAGCAACATCCAAATGAAAGTGTGTGTGTGTGTGTGTGTGTGTGTGTGTGTGTGTGTGTGTGTGAGTGTGAGTGTGAGTGTGAGTGTGAGTGTGAGAGAGAGAGAGAGAGAGAAAGAGAAAGAATGAGAGAGAGAGAGAGAGAGAGAGAGAGAGAGAGAGAGAGATACTATGTGTGCATATGCTCCCAGCTGCCACAAAGCCATTGGTTTCCCATCACCTCTGTAACATGGCATTTCTCCTGTCAAAGAATAAAAACACCAGTCCCTTCTCTCTGTGAGAAGGGCTTAGCAACAGGAAGGAATGTGTAGAGATGTCAACAGATCACATGTCATAGCAGAACAAGCTAACAAGAGAGCTGAAGAGAGAAAAACTGAGGAAAAAGAAAGGGAGGGAGGGAGGGAGGGAGGGAGGGAGGGAGAAGGAGTATGTCCATCACACTCAATTTCATGGGAGATTGCCAGGTGTTGTCTTGTTCTCTTTAAACCCCTCTCGGAGGGCTTGTATTATACGTGTACCATCGTCCCTCAGGGCATTTTATTGGAGAATATTTTCAAGAATTTTCTTTGCTGTCAGATTTGTAAAAACACAACATTTTACAAGCAAGTCATTTTGCCTGATTTGTCTAGTTTAATAAAGTTCCGTAAGATTCTTTTGAATTGGCACGTTGTACTTAACAGGTTAAACTCCTCTCCTTGTGTAGAACTGATATTATTGCTAATAAAGATCACTCATACAGGTCCTTTCTTCAGGACAAATGCAAAACATCTCCCACATCTCCTTACTTCTGAAAGAACTCGAGAGCTTTCACCTCGAAGCAGTGCTCTAAGTGATAACATGACAAACGCTTGAGAGGCAATCGAGAGAAGAGGTTGTGTTATTAGCTATTTTCACTCCTGCCACAGTATGACTGTGAACCCGACACAACGACCCACTATATCTTGATCTTTACGCCGTTCAGCTAGCACTGAGTTGCACACCACTCACAACTGACCACAGAGAGATAACTTGAAAAAAAGTGCTGCTGCTGTTGTTTTACGCCACGTCTGCATATGAGTATGCAGATGTGGCTCCCCGACCTTGAGGTTCACCAGCCCCGGTCCACAATCACAGCAGGTCCCATTGGCATCCTGTCCTTGAGGCCTGAAAGGAGGGGGGGGGGGGGGATGGGGGCTGGGGTGGGAACCGCCGATACATAATTTTGGATTATAACCGCCTTGCAAAAGAGCATCCTGTGAGGCATAAGCATTTTTCCTGCTGAAATCACGCTTTCCTTCACATCCTTGAGGAAAGGGGCAGATGGGCTTTACTCAAAGAGGACTTTTTATTATGCAGATTCATTCAGAAATCATCTATTTCACTTCAGAGAGAGAGAGAGAGAGAATGAGAGAGATGACACTAAATAATAAAGGATGTGATGAATATGTATTTTCCTATGTTTTATTCTTGAAATGTTGGCTATTTCATAATTATTATAAATGGCTCTGACACAAAGATATACTGTAAAATAAACAATTAGCGGTCTTTGCCACAAAATAGGAGTTGAATAACCCTTTCCTCTCTTTCCATCTTTCTTCAGTTAGGAGAAGGCAGCACACTTTATCTTCCCTGGAGTCTCAAAGCTGCTGGGTTCCCCTTGGACCTTCCTCTCACTTCTGGGGTTGAAACATAATTAGAGGAACCACTAGTTCCTCCTCCCTCTCACTCCTAGTCCTCTCTCCACTCTTTTAATACGGCCCACTGGAGCTCCCCATTTCAACCCACGGAGTTCTACTGTGCTATATTGCCCATAAGCCACTGCTCCGAATTCAATATTTATTGTACCGATTCCAGTTGTTCTATTATTGGGTCCTCCCTCCAGGCAAGAGTGTTTTGCTTTGAACTGGCAGAGGTGTTGGGCTAATGGCCTGCTGTTAAATGCCAGTGGAATCAACATTGTAATAGAGTGTACTGAAATTCAACTAATGACTGAGGTTTTGGTCAGAAGCTAAATGATGTGAATACATGTTAAAGTGTAACCATTTTTCAAATTGTCTATATGCTGTAGATTGTTGTTAAGGGCTGGCAGAAAGCCCATGACATATTGTGAGTAGTGCTTGGCTAAGTGCTTTAAGATCTTCCCTTCATGCCCTGCTTACAGTGCCTATCGTAGATGTACCACAGTCTCCCTTGTATTCTTCAGAAAGAGGAATGTATTTTCAAGACTGGAGGACTGCACAACTGTACATTTGTACATTTGAAAGGCGCAACATCCTGGCTTCCCCTCACTTCTCCATAAACTAAAATAAAAGTATGAATATTGGGCCGACTGGTCTAAGTATAGGCAGTCCAACCTAATGTACTGTATGTGTATAAGTAACAACATTGATTTATTTATGTCTGTATTGAAATAATTCTCTCTGTAAGCCATGTCCATACACACATTGTGAGGTACGGTTTCACAATGGCATGGTTTCTTGTGGCTCCTCTCTCCTACTGAATGGTAGCCACTGTAGCAGAAAGGTGTGGCGTTTCTTTGGTATTTATACACAACTTCATCAAGTATGGGCGTATCTAAATCAATGCCACCTAGGGTGCCCTCAAGAAATGGCAGTATTTCCTCCCTAGACTCTGTGTGTGTGTGTGTGTGTGTGTGTGTGTGTGTGTGTGTGTGTGTGTGTGTGTGTGTGTGTGTGTGTGTGTGTGTGTGTGTGTTTGTGTGTGTGTGTGTGTGCGTTTGTGCGTTTGTGTGTATGTGTAAATGTGAGCACAGTCCTGAGAGTTGAATGTTAAAAAGACGATCCATATTTTGCAAATGTCACTCAGAGAGGGTCCACACGATCATTAACCTTTTTTGCCGCCATGATCTCAGCCTCATTACCATCCTGTGGCCCCCGTGGAAACAGTGGAATGGTGTGCCGCTCTAACTCAGCATTAGATTTAAGTAAGGACAATACCTGACCAACCATGAAATTGAGCACTTACAAAAACTCACTGGCGACAGACTGAGAAGGGGAAAAATGAAAAAAAGTTTGGTAAAATTGATGTGCCTGGCCCTACATTTATGGAATCTTATTTTCTTGGATATGAGTGGGGGGAATATAATATTCATCAGGGCACAGATATTTCTTTAACAAACCCCCCCAGTGCATAAAAAGGACCGAAATGGTCTGAGAACACATTCAGCTGGGAATTCAGGATATTTTATTCACGGATCTGTCAATTCTACTGTGGGATCACGGGCCTAGCAGAAGTACAGCAAAGTTCCACCACCAAGGGGATGAAACTGTACTTTTCTGTTCTAATGGGGAGGACATATTGCAGAAGGAGGACAAACTTAAAAAAGTGGAATGAAGTCTTGTTGCATGCCTTTAAGTCTAGATTTTCTTTTTAATGGTCTTTAGGGTTGTATCTTAGGAATTGCTCGTAGAATGTTGCATGGTTAATGCCACCACTGTGGATTATTAGCTGCTTAATTAGCTGGTTGTGGAAAGGAGATAGAGGCTTCTTTCTCGCCATGGAAGACTTGACAGACAAACGGTATGCTCCTGCTCACTCAATTCTGAACATGCCAGCATAGGCACTCTCCATGGTGCTGAACCAAGCACTCAGAGAGAAGCCGTAGCTGAATCTACTTCTTGTTCTACATCAGATCATATGGATTTTTTTTTTTTTAAGGACAGACACTAAGAGAAGCTTAGGATTTGTCAGAGGCTTGTTGGAGGGTTAGTCAGTGGGCTGTAGTCAGTATTAGTGTGGTGACTGCAGCGTACCCTGGTCTGTTATAGTGCATGGAGAGCTTCCCAAATTGTAATTCATGTACTCCAGCCTGATAGTTAATTGCTTGAACTGAGTGTTATCCAGACATATCTACATGAACAAATCCAAATACAGATGCTCATACGCTACACATAGATGATGAAGAGAGATAAAAGAAAGAGAAGCAGAAGGTCCAGCATGCTCTGAGGTCCCTAAAGTGGTCAGGGTCCAAGTCTAGATCTGAGCGTAGACCCTTTCATTTCTTACAGAACAATCTCCAAGGTAACCTATGAACCTAGCTAGCAGACATGCTAACAGAAGGCACGTGAGACTGATGTTGTGACTGGAACCTTTATGCTATTTTGTGCACAAGCAGCCTCCCCCCCCCCACACACACCCCTATTTGTTTTTTTATGGTGATTCATTTTTTCCCCCAAACCACTCTGTTTTTCCTTGAATAGTAGTGTGCATTAGTCTGTGTTTGCTTGACGTTGAGAGACTTTGCTTGAAGGTGTGTATTCAGTGCTAATGCATTCAAACTTGTTTGCTTATTATGCAAACACGGCAACACGGTTATCCGAAGACAATTTTATCTTTTGTAGTAATTGATTCTCCCACCTGAGGGCACTGCTTTCTAATCTAATATCGGACAAATTGTATCACCGGCACATCTGAAATTAATTAAGCGTGCCTGTTTTGTGGGTGAATTCACATGCCCCCTGCAGTTTACTTCTACTTACGAAAGCAATTAAACGTATTGTCCTGGAGCCTCATTCGTTTAGACTTGTTGGTATGCCTGATTGAGTTTTGTAGCTGAGTTGATGTTGCATTTATTTATGTATACCTGTGTGTTTGAATGTGTATGTGTGTTTGTGTGTATGTGTTTTTGTGTGTGTCGCTGTGTCTTCGAGGCTGAACACTGATGACTCAGTAATGCTGGGCTGCTGTGCTGGGTACCATGGAAGAGAGAGGTCCATAGCTGCAGCCTAATGTCCACAACCACGACACATTTCTCTCTCCCTGTATCCAGTTTCCTCTCTCATTTTTAATCTCGTCCTGTTTTGTTTTTGTTTATCTTCAGCTCTTTCTTGTCAGGAATGAAGCAAGGAGGTGTATTCTTTGGAAGCAGATTTGACGATTCCATCTTTCTATCTTGCTCCCTTTCGGAAGCCTCAAAATATTTTGTCCCTTCCTCACCTCCTGCCTATCTTCAATCTCAGCCAAGAACTCTTTTTCATCTCTCTCTTGCTCTATCCCTCCCTATCTCTCCCTCCCCTTATTTCTCTGGCAGTCGTCATGATCCTCATCTCAAGTAATTTCTCTCGCAGCCTTTGTCTTGCCTTCCTCTGCACTTGACCCTATTTGTCTGCCAGAGCTTTGTAGCTCCTCACAATGTGCGTCCCCCTTCTCAAGGCTGTCCATTGTCTGGCCTGCATGAAAAAAAGAGAATGCACAGAAGCAGAACTGGGAACGGGAAAAGAAAAATATTTTTTTTCAAGTGTTCGGCCTCAGCCTTGCAAAACACTTTTGAAAAGGGCCGTGGAAGAAAACTTGAGGCTGAAGATTATGTGGTTCATCAACAGTGGTAGCGGCAACTAAGGACTTTGTATGCGACACATCTTCATCTTCTTCATCCTCGACAGTTAATTCAGAGATTACACAAATTGTGGCCTGAGCCCCGGTGTATGTATCCTCTGCCAAGCCTGTCGGCCTATCCCATCAGTCAATTACCTGCGATACCTGAACTCTGACAGGATTCAATTATAATAAACATGCAGACCCATCAGCCTAAGGCATCACCTGTCCTCTCTCGCTCAGTCAAATGCATCTCCATAAAGACATTACAAATCCCAGCCTGTCCATTGCCGTAGTACAGAGGGGAGGAGGAAAAATTAAAAATAAACAAAAATTGGAAAAATAAACACACAGAGGTTGCCACGTTAAGAAACTAACTGCCCACATAATAGACAGCTTGCAAGCAAAGTTAAACTGCGGCCGGCAATTCATAGTGGCATGATTGGTTGTTGACCTGTCAATTCTTGCTCTAACATCTGCGTTTGCAAAGGCTTGATAAACACACCTCCAAATGTCGGGCAAGCCCATCATTAAAGCCTTAACGCAACCCGTACGTGCCCTGCTGTTGTTTAAGTGGCTAATGTTTTACATTGATTTAAAAAAATTGCAGTTGCCGGTGTAACATTTGCATGTGTGTCATTCATGGTTCCCATGTGCTGGGTGAGTAGTACCTACCCTAAAGTAAGGTAAAGTCCCTCTTAAATCTTAAAAAAGAAAAAAAGGGGATACTTCCTCTAACAATTCTAAGAACTATGAAAAAGTACCTTCCTAGCCTTGCCTTGGCCTTTTGTTTTTTTTTATTTCTCTGAACTGTTTGCCTTTTGTGTTGTCTGACGTGCGCTGTGCCTGCTGACTGTGAGTATTGAGTATTGCATTTCCCCCTCTCTGTATTTGTGCCTTGAATTGAACTGTTGTTTGGTCTTTCAACTTTGCTTTGATTTTTTAGTCCTTTGCTGTACTCTTTGCCTGGTCTCTTTTTTGCCGCCTTTTGGATTGCCTTTTCAACTGTGGATACTGCCTGCCATATTTTATGTAATGTTTGCTTGACAACTAAAATTACTTTTTCACAGAACTCTCGCTTAGGAGTCTGTTTCTTGGATCAATACACCATACCCCAGGCCTCACAGGCCGTGAGACTTTGAGAGGAACCCCCTAGACAAAGAAATGTTGTTAATTGGTGTCTAGTTTAATTTGGTGCCGCAGGCAATGAAGTGGTCACCTAAATGAGCCATGAAGTAAAAGGAAACTGTCGGTATTCCCACTTCTGTCAGCCAGTGGAGGATGATCTGAGGGAAGCATAAAAGTCATGGTCTAAATTAAGACTAAATTAAAGCATAACAATTACTAATGGGGAAATGCATTAAGCCAAGGGATTTCTCAGGAGACTCTGCAACCATCACTTTACAGGCATTGCTGGCTCTGAAATAGGATACTTCATATAGTAGTGTCCAGTGTAGCAGACAAAGAACTAAGACATCCCTTTAAAATTCAAGATGCAATGTGGTTTGTGGCATGTTACACATATAGATTCACTAAATGATTATATAGAAACCCTACCCTATTGAATTACTGAATCAATAACCGATTACTCATTTTAAATAAACCTATGTGAATATAATCTCGTTGAAAAGTTCAGTGGCACTTCTATATGTGCAACCATATGAAATAAGTCATCTGAAATAAGTCTTTGATTTGGGAATGAAGGTAGCCTGTCTGTTGACACTGTTGACCTCACAGTTTGTTTGGAAAAATAAAAATAAATGAAATATCTACATTTTTACACATTTGTGAATAACTGCCTGCTGGCTTCAAAGGGAAGTAGGAACAACAAGAGCAGTGAGGACATATCACCTAGATGATGACGGAATCTAAAAATACCCTAGGTTGAAGTTTCCAAAAAGTTAGAGAACTCGAAGGCCAGTTTTTCTGTATACCTTACAGATGGATAGCTGGCTACAGATATATTTTTGAAAAGACACCTCTTTCAGGAAAATGAATAAAATAAATAAAAATAAAAAAACACCCTGACAGGCCAGGTGCACTGACACCTCTCAGAGGCTGTTGAAAGAACTCACGTATTTAGTCAGCCAGCAAGCTTTAAGGCCGTTGTGGTATTATAAATGCTTTCCGGTGCTGTGATTTTTGTGAAGGCAACTGTGATCCCTTGACAAGTTCAAAGGTTAATATGGAAGAAGGCAGAGCGTGTCTCCGCTATGATCAAACACAATAAGCGAGATGAGATGTATTTTTGCTGCACACCCACGGCAGATCTGAACATCACTGGAAGTCACTGGGCCTCTCTGTGTTGTGGAGATGCGTGATGTCACATTTCAATGTGTAGGTTAGGTTATTCAATGTCAGAGATTTTGGAGCATGAATGTTTGAAGTCTCATTTTTTTTAACTTGCTTTGTTTATTACAGTTCTGACATGTTCAAGGATTTAGATTTTAACCATGAACTCAAAAAAATTACATTTTATTTATAATATTTTTCTAAGGATATATAGCATTGCTTATAAGGACATTTTAAACTGTGTTACATTTCTTAACTTGACTAGATTGAGAATCAGAAATGTGGTTAAAATGGTCTGTCTGGCACTTTATAAAGGAAAGCGGTCATTGGCAGCACTGAGAACTCAAGAGTCTCTGAAAACTCAGCTCTATATCTGGTTAGTGCCATCAGCGCATTGCTAAAGTGTCTGGCCAACATCAGCAGAGGGAGATCTATGTTTCTGTGGTTTGATGGGCCTGTGAGTACAATCTGATGGGCAGGTGCTGATTGGCACAATCAATAATTGGACTAATGAGTAAGTATTATCCTAATCGTTGTAATTATAACCCTGGAGTTGTAATTATGGTCAACTTTCCATCCCATTCTGTTGGCAATCAGGTTATGTACTGTATGTTGTCTTATTTTGTGATGAATATTGGCACTCTCAATATTGTTTTAGGTGTGACACTCTGAAGTTGTTCTGAATATATTATCTGAAGGTCCAAATGAGCTACTGCTACAGTTGTATCAACAGCACAGTTACCCACAATTATTTGTATCTTCCTGTAGAGTTTGTGTTTGGGGCCCTATTTACATTGACAGACACTGAGCAAAGCATAGAGAAAAGTCCTTTGTTCATGAACTGAAGCTATCATGTGGCGTGAAGTAGCATTGTGCTGACCCACCCGTGTTTGTGCTTACTAACTTGCTCATGGTATTAAATTATCTATAGTCAAATAATAATAATAATAATTAATTTTATTTGTTGAGCACTCTTCATTCCAGCAGAATCTCAGAGTGCTACTGACATTGCACAGCAGACTTTACTTGTTGCTGGTTGCTTTGCTTGTTGCCAGGTGTTAATTGCCCATGAAGGAGATTAGGGCCCTTGGAGTGGTAAACATTGCTTGACCCTTTTTAGGCTGTGCATTCCCTGTGTGCATAAACAAGTTTACACAGGGAGGTTGCATGCTAGTCCTGGGCGTGCACCACTTTCTTGAGGCGCTCAATAAGTAGTGTTTACTTTAGATACTACATGAGGGAGGAACTAACATTTCTACTAGAAAGAAGGCAGGAATACATCTGAAAAAGGCATTCACTTTAAGCACAACAAATTAAACAAGTTCAGCAAAATACAGCATTTAACCTTTTTTTGGCATAGGCCCTGTCCTCCAGGTCAAGGTTCAGGTTTGTGGTCAGCCTAGCAGATACTACAGGATTGAGATGGCAAGAGATCTCAAGAGGCTCTTTGGTGTGGCAGTAGAGCGCATACTTAACCGTAGTGACAGCACTCTGTTACAGAAGCAATGCATGATTGAATGACATGGCATTAGAATCTTCCTGTTCGAACCTATTCCGTTTCCATGACTTCTGAATGAATATGACAAGCATAGCCCTCAGCTAAAGAGAATCAGGCCTTGCAGAGAGCAGGAAGCCTCTGTAGAACGAGACATGGTGAAAGATGAGGCTGATATGGGGGTAGTGAAATCATCTAGATGGTCAATGTGATTGGATTGCACAGCTTGGTAGGAAGAGGCGTAGACACTGAATTTAATCTAGAAAGAGTAAACCGGAGCTGACATGAAATGGTTATATTGTCATAAAATTCTTACTGAATTGCCATGCTGGGCTGGTTAATTGATCCTAAGGAATTTTGTTTTTGACTCCAGACTGAAGAAAAAGGGGCTTTGAAGAAAAAGGAGCTTTCACTACATAGTTCTCATTATGCGCACCCATTAAACTGACAGTGACAGAGTCATTCTCGCTCTATGTCTCTCTCCTTTCTCCTTCACTCACTCACTCACGCACCATCTCTCTTCCTCTCAGTCTCAGATGAAACTTTAAAAATATTTTAGGGCCTCCACATTGGGTTAAATGTGATACTATGCAAAACACTGAGTCAGTAAGTAATTCCACCTTGGACTAAAACAGGCCAAGGTACACAGTGGCGGTTTTAGGCACGGGCGAACCGGGCAGCCGCCCGGGGCGGCACTTTTTCATGACACCTGGAGGGCGGCACGAGCACTTAAAAAAATGAAATAAAAATCATCTGGGCCGCGAAGCGGTTTTCTATTGTCTATCTATCATATCACTGTGTGGGGAATTGGCGAATTAGCGCCCCCTGCGGCTGCAGGCGCCACTGCTCCCTAAGAAGGTGCCTAAGCCTTGCTTGCACAGAACCAGTGTGAGGGGGCGCGGGGGACAGTTTAACTCTGGGTGTCCCAAATGGAACTTGTTAGGTTGGAATTTTCCTCTGCTAAAGTAATAAACTAAGCCTACATGGTCATAGGCATACTCATTATTCACATTTTTGTCATTGTGAGTACCGTCATACTTTCACCACTGATGTTATGCTAGGCTTAGGCAAGTTATCTCTGGTTAAAACTAGCTAACGTAAGCTATTCGCTAGCTAGCTTGACAGTCATCGTTATGGTGTTAATTATCTGACTGCGTGTGTTTTCGGCAAACGTTCACGTTGTCATTTGAATCCATTAGCTACTAAAATGAGCACATCGATTGTTAAAACATTATTAAACTTAGCATTTTGATTGTTTAACAGAATTGTCCATGTTTGACACTGTCAGATAACTTACCTAGCAGCTACGCTAGGACATTGCCCTGTCAGGTATACATCTCAGTGCCTCTCTCCAGATGAGTTTTAAATGAACTGAAGGAAAATTAATATAATCTTTCACTGCGGTGCCTGAACAATGCTGGTATGGGATGTGATCTGTAAATTCTCGCCTCCAATTTAAGCTCGTCGTCCATCATATCTAGTTTTACATTTTGTACATATCCCTCCATTGCATAATGAAGTCCCTTTCGCAATCAGGTACTTCTGTATCAAAATGTTGCATAGAGCCTCTGGGCTTAGCGATAGGTCAACGGAGAAATTAAAGTGTGTCTTTCACTTATATACTTATAATAATAAAAAAAAATACGATTTTTTTTTTCTGTGTGTGTGGCGGGCGGGGGGGGGGGGGGGGGGGGGGGCGCTCGGAGGGGGTCTCGCCCGGGGCGTAATTCTATGTAGAACCGCCACTGAAGGTACATGATGAACACAAAGAGGGAAATGAAAGAACATCATATACGTACATATGTAGCTTTAGGTAATTAGTGAATATGGCCAATTGATCTAAGAGGACCCATCCATCAATCCTCATTTTACCTTCAGAATTGCTCAGCTAACAGTAATTGACTAGCTGACATAACAAACCATTACCCTGTATTAACAAAAAATAATTAAATGTGAGTTGTTGTTGGTATTGTTAACCACTGAATGTAATTTGTGTTATTTGATGAAATTTGAATATAAAGGTTTACCATTGTGAAAAATATTGTGAAATGTAAGAGTCCAAGTATGCTAACAAATCGATAAGCACGGTTCCAAAAGTAGACTGCACAATTCCACCACTGCAATGATAATGCAGTGAAAATACCTTCTTTTCATGTGGTGCTTAACTGATTTTCAGGAATATTGCATGTTAGGCAGCAAAGGTGGAAGCACTACCGTGTGACCGTTTTGAGCCCAAAACCTCTCTAAACTTTCTTTTTTATGCATTCTTAAAAGTGTCCTCTGTTGCCATTGATTGTGACAGTTTGAAAAGCCTCTGCTTTCTGTGACATTGAGTGGCCTTGGCCTACAAAAAAATTGGTTCTGAAAGCTGAACGAAAAAAGAGGGGAAAAGAGGAGTCGTGCGAGGGCCAAGGACAATGTAGGAGAAGCTACGTGCTCCTGTCAAACCCTGTCTTTTCTCCTCTACCTCTCCCTCTGTCAACTGACCACTCGTCTCCACCCACAGAGGCAGAGCCCCTGAAATTGTGTCCGTGCCACTGAATTGAAAGGTGATTGAAGTCACATCCCATCATCCAAACAAGCTCAGGCAATCAAAGGTGCCAAAAAGCCTTAGCAATCTCACATTTAAGTAGAAAACAAGACGACCATTAACCATTAAAGAACATGAATTTGATTAGACCAGGTAAATACTGAATATATTAAACTCTACTAATCCCTAAATAGCATCAGTTTAGGAACGGAAGTGAGTAGCCTGATTTAATGGACAGCTCATGCTGGTTTTTAAGGTGCGATTTAAATTTAAAAAAAATTCTTACCAACATCATGAATGATGCAATTATATGCTGCAATTAACCCTCTCATTGGCCTTGGGTCATAGTGACCCCAAACAATTTTCAAATATATATATTTCGGTTTGAAATGGCTGCCTTTTGCCTAGAGTAGGTGTGTGTAATATGCACAGACAATTGTGGATTATTCCGTACCTAATCTACTTTGTGTGGTAACAAGGTATATTCCTCCAAAATGTCCTAGTTTGCAGAGAATCATAGCTTTACCCACGTTCACAACATTTTCCACCCATTTGCTATGTATGTGGCATTCAGGGGGACAAAATCAGCTGACGTTGCAAACACCTTTTGGTTGAATACAAGTAATAGTGATCTTAGTGTCCTTCAAGTAGATTTTTGCCACAGAGGCAGACTGATGGATGTCCTCTTAATCAAAACTGAATGACTGAGAAGCAACTGACAGCGGGGCGAAAGAGAAGAAAAATGGTAATGCTTCAACAACAAGGGACATGAGTGTGTACAGACTTCAAAGCAGTGGTTATTTATTATGAGTGAAATGATGGTTCTGGATATTTATTTAGAGCAAAGCTAAATCACTTTGAAATATTTGACAGGTTTATGTGGTAGAAGCTCTGTGTTTTATTCATTTTCTACATGAACAAGAAAGTTTACCAGAAATACATGAAAATACAGGGTGACTTTGATAAAGGAGAAAGCAAAGAAAGCTGTGAGAAACAACTTCATAATGGTGGTAAAACTGGTGTATGCTTTATCCTAAGTCTAAAAGATAGATATGGGTCTGATAAAGGAAATGGGAGGGTTATTGTGTGTGTGTGCACGTACAGTGTGTGTGTGTGTGTGTGTGTGTGTGTGTGTGTGTGTGATCAAGTTCAAGTTCAAGTGTTTTTATTTGTCACATACAATACATTGAAGTGAAATGTAAAAGGGTATATGCTCCACACTGTGCAAAAATAAATCAAATAGAAAATGAATTAATTAATTTATGAAGATAAAATAAAAAATGTAAATAAAATACATTTAAAAATAACTCTAATAAAAATATGGTGTTGAATTAAAAATTTGAATTTAAATGTGTCACTGCCTGTGGATAAAAACTTATCTTAAGTCTCTCAGTCCTTGAGTTTAGGCTTCGTAGGCGTCTACCCGACGGCAACAGGGTGAAGAGGCTGGCATTGGGGTGTGTGTCATCCCTCCTGATATTTTTTGCCCTCGACTCCACCCTCTTGTGATAGATTTCATTCACGTTGGGTAGGGACGCTCTGATAGTCCGCTCAGCTGAGCGCACCACCCTCTGTAGGTTGGCCTGGTCTTGAGCGTTACAGCTTCCGTATCAGACGGAGATGCATCCTGTGAGGACGCTCTCCACAGCTGAGGAGTAGAAGGTCCTCAGGATGGGAGGGGAGACCTTGAATTTCCTCAGCCTCCGGAGGAGGAAGTACAGCCGTTGCCTTGATGACTTTGTCACATGTTGTGTGTGGAGGGTCCAGGTTAGGTCTTCAGTGAGATGCACCCCCAGGTACTTAAAACTAGGAACCCTCTTCACAGGCTTCCCGTTGATGGTGAGGGGGGTGAACCCGCTGTCCTGCTTCTGTCCACTACCATTTCCTTTGTCTTTTTTATATTTAGGGCCAAATTGTTGGACTGACACCACAGTGCCAGGTCTGCCACTTGGTTCTGGTAGGGCTGCTCGTTGTTATCAGAGATAGACCCAGCACCACAGTGTTGTCCGCAAATTTAATGATGGAGGTTGAACTTCCGGAGGCTGTGCAGTCATAAGTGTAGATGTTGTATAGCAGCGGGCTCAGAACACAGCCATGGGGGGAACCTATGTTGAGGGTCAGCGGCCCAGAGGTAACACCACCCTCCACTTTCACCACCTGGGGGCGGTCAGTAAGGCAGCTGAGCACCCAGTTGCACATTTGGGTGTGTGTGTGTGTGTGTGTGTGTGTGTTTCTGTTTGTGTGTGTCTGTGAAAGACACATTTAGAGAGACAGATAGGTGTATTGTTTTATGTATGAGAAAAGAAAGACATATACTAAAATTCATAATCTTACCAGAGGCATCACAATCAAAAGGTCAGCAAATAAACAGACCTTTAGCCTTCAAGCAGTTATAGCAAGACGCCTCAAATAAATTCAGACACTTAGTGTTACACTAAACTCTGAAATTCAAGGTCAAGCGCAGAAATCCCACACAGAAAATCCACTTGGACAAAGCGACACATCCTGTGAGAGCCATCCAATATGAAATCCCATTGGTAGGGTTAGAGCTAGCTCTTTGGTCAAGAGTTAACACCATGCTCTATGATCTATTATGGTACCAGCACTGGCACCATTGCTGTGTCGGGATTCACAGACAGGGGTGATAAAGCATGAAGAACAGAAAGGTTTGTTTGGTTTTTCCCCCAGAAAAGCAGAGACAGAGGACCGTGAGACAAGATACGAGAGGCAAGAGTAAAGACTGATAGAGAAAGAGAGAGAAGGTAGAAGGGAGAATGGAATGGAAGACAGAGAGAGAGAGATGTACAGATTTATGTATTTGCAGGAAGAAATTTAAACTGGAAAGAACAGTCAAGGAAAGTAATTTCTCTTCTCATGCTTGTCACATATGAATCTTAAAGCTGCAAATGAAGATCTGACTTATTCTGCCTCTAAATTAGTTTTCTGACCTCGTAAACATCCGTTATATGTTTTATAATTATCTGAACAAAATCCTTTAATGATCCTGTGTGTTTGACACAATCTTGCATTAGCTGTCACCAGTGGCGGTTCTAGACCATATTTACTAGGGGACCAAGGAGGGGCCAGGGTTTAACCAGGGGGGCACATAAAAAACCTGCAACAAATGATATTTAAAGATTATAAACTTATATTACTTTAAAAACATATAAACATGTATAACATAACTTAACATTATAAGAATGAGTGCAAGAGAGGTAGGGCCATACAAAATGAACAACAAGTCTTTTACAGTCATTTAACCCACCATGGGCAATGCTGAAATCACTGTTACAGATAGTACAGTGTGCAAGACTGTAATTGTGGTTTACTTTTATAAGACAGGGGTATGTACACCTTTGTATAGTCTGTTGTAAAATGTCTTACATTTTCTTTTTGGGGGGCACTCTCCCTGTGCCCTGTTCCTAGATACACTGAACTGATTAATTTCATTATTGATTAATTCGGTCGGGAGAAGAGATAAAAGCCCGCCCACACTGAAAATTCATTTGTTGACTTACCGAAACAGGTAAATCAGGTTGCTCCTGAGGCACACACGCACACTGCCTCACACACGCACAGTCTCTAGGTCCCTCTCCCTCTCTGTCGTGAGCGCGATACACAGATGCCAACGCGGTTTGGATCACGTCTGTGCGCGGTCTGGCTCGCTCGCTCTAGATTCCGGGAGATTGTAAGTAATTTGCGGGCATCAAGGAGTCGTTATCAATATGCGGGAGACTCCCGGAACTTCAGGGAGACTTGGGATGTCTGTGTATTCACATAACATCTGGGAAAGTCAACAGGCATAGGATATTTCCATCTTTTGGTTCTTGAAAAAAATCTTCTCTGCCTTCATGTGGCAGAAAAATCACCAGCTCAGCCGGTAGACAGTTGTATATCATCACTATGGTTACCACTACAGGCACAGGCAGACTACCAGTTTAAGCTTAAGACCCAGCGATCCATTAATGATAGGAAGCAAGCTAAACATTTAAATCGTAGCTCCTCTCCCCAACAAGCACCACACATGGCAAACAGTGCGCTGTTTTAATTTACCCGTGTGGAACGTTGCGTCGCATTAGTACCGCTTTTGGCGTAAAATCATAATAAATTCATATTTTGTTTTATTTGGTCAGCACGGGGTGGCCGCAGGGGTGGCCAAGGACATGCCTACGGGGGCACGGGCCACCCCCGGCCTCCCTGTAGAACCGCCACTGGCATTTTTGCATGAATCTCAAACATAAACACAGACTTCACATGTGTTAAAGCCCCATTATGCAATCATTTTAATTTTTTTATACTGAATCTACTCAATCTAATCTCTGCTTTTTGCTTTACCCTTAATTTCACCTCATTGTTTGTCTCTATTCGTCACTTTTCCTTACAGTGATCTAAACATACTTATGGTCCTGGGGTATCTTCCGTCTCTGATGTCTCTTCCAGTCTAACGTGAGCAGTATATCTCTCAGGAGAAAGTGTATAGCTTGTGAGATGGCAAAGAAGTTGTCTTTCCAACATTTCTTTTTATAACCCCTTCAGACTTCAAACACATGCCACATGCAACATAAGTCATTACCTTGGTTGGGATCAGGATGCATTATCTTGGAGAAATGAACTGTCACTGGTACTGAGAGGGGGCTATTTGTGCCGCACACAGCCCAATTTAATCTCCGGTCCACTCATTTCTTTATCCGGCCCCCTTTTTTGTTAGGACAGCACTCAATAGGCAGAGAGCAGGTGAACGACATGAGGGAGACAGGGGTCACGTTCAATCTGCACTCCATGCTGAAACAAGGAGATAAATCACACACTTCCTCGGGTGGAGTGCCCTGTCATCGGGTGACCCGAGAGCTGCCTGGCTAGAGTGCTGTTGATGATACTTTACAAAATGTCTCCTCCTCAAGGCAATGAAGAGAAAGCGAGAGAGAAAGAGAGAGAGAGAGAGAAAGAGAGAGAGAAAACAACAACATGCTTTATTAGCCATTGGCTCTTCTTTGTATGTTATATAGGATGCATAGGGGCACATACTGCAAACTGTTTTCTGTACATAACTTTCACTTAGTAGCGGATAAATTCCTGTTCTAAGAATCTGCACTGCCACCTGTGCAAGCACGGCAATCCAGACTATTCTCAGTTGTAGTTCCCTTCCTAATTGGCACCTTGGCTTAACTTGTACTTAAGCAGTGACAGTCCTGGACTTCTTTTTCTTTGTATGTCGTTTTTCTATTTCTTAAAAAAAAAGTACTATTTATTGATAAACCAGGTTTTATTGCTCTTAGCTTGACTGTTCTCTCCCTTGTGCGTCACTTTGGACAAAAGCGTCTGCTAAATGACTAAATGTAAATTTAAATATATAGCAAAATCAATTGCAGGAAATACTGTAGATTCTAATTGGCCCTAAAGTAGTCACTGAGCCATGCATGGAACTCATTTCACTAATCTGTTGACAAAATTGTGCAGCAGTTAGCTTAACGATCTTGTTAAATTGCAATCCGTGAGGCGGAAAGAAACAAGGCTAAAACAGGAGTAAAATGGATGGAACTGACATGTAATTGTTAAGTCAAATAAAGGGTTGCTGTGGGCTTTAAATCTTCTTTATATCTTGGGTACACCCAGAGCTGGAAAGAGCCTCTGTATTGCCCTGTCATTAGGCAAATAGTTAGTTAGCTATTCGCAAGTGAAAGCAATGATTGTAAATCATTTGCACATTCAGTCCTTATCTCTCATGAAGTCATATACGTTTATTTTTTTAATACTGTTTTGATACCATTATTGCTCAAAGACGTTTCTTGCTGTGTGTGAAGAGTTTTTTTTTTTTTTAAGATCTACCCATGCCAACAGAAACTGACCCTGATCGTTATGTCACACAATCACACACCTCCCTGGCCTCCTCTCTCTTTTACTTTGTTTTAATGGTCTGCCTCCACTCGAGCCCAAACTATCTTTCTGAATTCCAGCTGCATCTGTGCTATAGTCACCCCCCAGTCTCACTCAACATCCAGAGAAACCCTAGCGTCATCCAAGCATTCTACAGTAGTCCACATACATTATCTTTGCCAGGTGTCCATGCTTGTGCAATTTGTTCAACAAAAGACACTACACATAAGGAAGCCCATAACTAATCCTACATGTGCTTTCAGTGTAATTGCTAAAGACCTTGGGGAGGCAATGCTCATCTTAACTGTGTGGGACAAACAGACTGCTCTTGTCCTTTCACAAGACAAACAAGGCCAAAACAAAGCTGTGTCTGGGGATCCCTCTCTCTTCTATTTCCTAAGCCAGCTTATCCCTTGTCCTTGTGCAGTGTTCACAGCACTGCTCTACATCGCAAAGGGGAAACAGCCCAACAATCAAAAATGTTCAATATTAACACAGAGGGTGCCCTTGAATATTGATAATGCATCTCCATATAAAAAGTCGCCGTTGGACAGCCCTCTTTAATCAAAAAGCTGATAGGTCCTTGTTTAGAGAGATGCTTATTTGAACTCTGTACAAAGACCCCATTAGCAGAAGCAGGAATCTGGATTTAATGGCATATTTGGCAAAGCAGTGCTAATATTCATCATAGCTATGAGAGCTATATCTTTGTTAGCATTTGAACATTTTCTCTCTAATTGAAAAAACTTCTCATAAGTCAAGTCTGCACATTGGCACGATTGGTACGGCTTGTTAAGTGCCACACTAGAACTGCTATTTTATGCACAGAAAGTCACTGAGGGAATGTTTCTTCCCTCACTTTGACAACTACAGTAAATAACTAGGCAGAAAGTTTTATGAAACTTGTGACCTGTGATTGTACCACTGAGATTCAAGTGTAAATATTTGATCAGCTGTAATTATCTCACTCTTCTGTGCGTTCATCAGTAACAAGCCTTTCTTAGACTTGTTCCACCGCCCAAGGACTGCAGGCAAAGGTTGCATCTCAGAGGCTTCGCTACAAAGGCTTCTCCTTCCTTTGTTCGATTTTTTTGCGTTGTTCTTATTTTCAGCGTTGTCTTTCTTTGTCACTGTTGAAGCGAGCGACATGTTCTTTTGTCACTGTTCTCCATCTGTTCCTGGAGCAAACACACACAAACACACACAAACACACACACACACACACACACACACACACACACACACACACACACACACACACACACACACACACACACACACACACACACACACACACACACACACAAGCACACACACACACACACACACACACACACACACACACATACACACACTCTCTCTGAGAGACAGACACATCTCCTCTGTTGGGGAAGCTACAAACAAAAAACATCTCCTTTGGAGACTGACAAAAGCTTGGCCCTTTCAGCACTCCCACAGCCCGGGGCTTCATTATCGGCAGCGCTTCACTAGGTGATGGGGGCCTTTTGTCTCCAGAGCAGCAGCTCTCCCCGGATGGTGGGGATGGATTTTCCGATTTCCTCCACGGCTCCCTCCTCTCCCTCCTTTCACTGGGCTCCACTTCCTTTTCTCTCATCGCGGCGAAGAACTCCTCAAGAGGATTTGAAGGATTGGGGCACGCAGTCTTAATTATTTTCATTCAATCATTTTTGGGCTGTTTGAAGAGTCTTTGTGTCCATTCTGAAGTACAAACGAGGGGTTTAGCTAGAAGCCGAAACATGTGATCTGGTAATGACTGATTGAAAGACACTCAGGGATCGTAAGGACATTAAAGGTATCACTTTGAGGCATAATTAAACAGGGTAATCCAAGGGATTGCCCTCTCTTGGAAGTTCTTCATTTGAATGATAACATAGAACTCAGAAAAGTGAAATATTAGTTAATTAAACTTTTGGTGTCTGTTTCATCTACTTATAGTTTTGACACCTACTTTTCAATCAAAGTTGTCCTTACTGAGGCGGGATGGTTTAAAAAGTAAATGTATATGTAATGGTAGCCAGCCAGTAAATTGCTTTGCAGTGAGTAAACCCTAACTCCAGTGTGGGACTATGCTTGGCAACACATCACAGGTGACATCGGTGCCGTGACTCAGAATGACAGTAAGGTTTAGGGGGGTGAGTGTAAATATAGCCAGCGGGTTGACATGAATATAAATTAAAATTGATAATGATAACGATCTAGGCCTACTATTTAGACTGCTCATGATTCAAAACCTATGGAAATAATAACATGAAGGATCATTGTGCCCCCTCCTCTCTCCCCATGGTTTGTTCTGATTGCACAAGACAACCTTGGTGGTGAGGATATGAAGGTTATAGGCTACTATTTAGGAAAAAAATGGTGGAAAGACCACCGGAGTAGGGAGCAGAGAAGAGGAAAAATTGCGGGATGACGCTATTGCATCTCTTTGACATACATCTGAAAATACCTGTACATTAGCCTACAATACATACATACAAGGCATCCAAGTTCAGCTAGCTCATGTTAGAATTCTAAGGAGCTTATAGGCTAAATTGAATGTTACAAGCTAATGCTGACCATCATTTAAGTTAGTGAGTGAGTGGTTTAGTTTAATAAAGGTTTTAAGTCATTAACAACATCACAGCATCTTTGGGTACTTAGAAAAGCGTCATATACAGTAAGTCTAAGGTATTATTACTGGTATTATTATAATTATAATTATTATTATAATTATTAGAATTATTATTATTGCTATTATTATTATTAATAATAATAATAATAATAATAATAATACTATTACTACTACTACTACTACTACTACTACTACTAATAATAATAATAATAATGTACCGTCCATTGGAAGGCTGGTCTACATGTCTATTTCTTCCTCAGATGTGACTTTTGATTCTCATCTGAGAATAGTAGACTATAGCGTGACGACACAAAGTAATTCCCCCAGCAGTGGCCCTGCCCTGCATCTCCTTGTTATATCAAAGGCACATTAATGAATTAGGCACCGAAACAAATGAAAATAAATGCAATAGAGAGAGGTACAGGGTCACTATGACACTAAATAATCTAGAAAAAGTGAAAAATCCACTGAGCTTCTGCAGAATTCAGTGACTATATTTTCTTCCCTTTTTTTACTGTGCTTTACACATACATAGCAACTTCTAATCCAGTATACACTAAACATATTCACACTTGTATCCTGGAGGGATCAAGGAAGTCACACCTGTTATGCCAGTTTCAGTGCCAACCTGATGTAACACTCCTTACTTTATGATGTAAAAATAGCTCTTTGGGCATGCCTGCAAATCCGCACCTTCGCGCTCAACACAATGAAGCCACAGACAGGCTACTAAACAGCAGCGCATTAAAGTTAAATAGAGGAAACAGAGGAAAATCAGCACAGTGCTTTTCCCCTATGCCGGATGTTTCAGCTGCCGTGAATAACAAACAGCCTGGCAGCTTTTAGAAATGCCACAGCCAAACACTGGCTCAGGGGAGGCTTTAATATTCCTCTGCTTCCTGCTCGCCCCTCTTGATAGAAGAGAAACACGAGGTGCTAAAGGGAACGTTTTTGTGGCACATCTCTCAAAAAAATAAACAGTGCTTGTAGTGTGGTGTGTTTTGTTGTGGTGGAGGCCCAACTTTTGATGTTAGACTTAATTTTATGGGTATTGCAGGGAAAGTATATAGATGTGTGTGCATATCTGTCTGTGTGTAGGTGTGTGTGTGTGTGTGTGTGAGTGTGTGTGTGTGTGTGCGTGCGTGTGTGTGTGCGTGTGTGTGCGTGTGTGTGTGTGTGTGTGTGTGTGTGTGTGTGTGTGTGTGTGCGCGTGTGTGTGTGTGTGTGCGTGTGTGTAAGCTTGCTCCAGGAAAAACACACACACATGCGTTTGTGTTTTCCCATGTGTTTTATGTGTGTGTGTGTGTTTTGCTCCAGGAAACACTCACACATGTGTCTGTTCCCATGTGTTTTGAGTGTGTGTGTGTGTGTGTGTGTGTGTGTGTGTGTGTGTGTATGTGATGCAGGGCCATGGCACATGTCCCTCTGGCCCAGCACAGCCTGTGAATGCAAACGACGTCCTGATCCCTCAGCTGGGCCTGATGTTGGGCTGGCAGCTGCCAGTGTGGAGCAGAGCCCAGCCAGCAGGGCTTCTGATATAGGCCATGTCCAATGTTGTCCTCTGTGGATACTGGGGAGGGGTGGGGGTAACAACAAGCATCCAGTAAATCATTTTAGATGAAGGCACAAACTGTTTTGACAAGCTCAGGCGCAAACACAATGCTATGAGACTGATTCGTACACTGCTTGATGGTTGAGACTAAAGTGATTTGTCACAAGTTTCAACATCATAAGTGTGTTGTGAAGGTCTTAGCAAGACTAAAGTGAGAAACGACAACTCTGAGGTAGGCAGCTGCTATGGCTAACCTAAGGCTATTGAGTCGCTTTAGACTGTAATCAATAAAACTGTAAAATGTGGCTGGTCGTATGAGAATACTACTTCAAAAGATGTGAAGGGGAAATATGAAATATATAGTTAATATGACAGTTTAACAATGGGATGTTCTCTGAAAGGTTGTTTGTCAGTATTGATTGGAAAAGTGTTGTAAGTAGTCTATCAGTACACATTGCTACCTGATGTACTCAGTCATGCTGTCTGTGTTCAAGATTAGAGGATCTCCTCTTAGAGGAAGTCATTATTAGTGGGCTCACACACACACACACACACACACACACACATTCACAGATACGTTCACAACTTATACTTGAATAAGTAGGCCTGAAAATCAATTTTATGTGATCAAAATGCCTGATAGAAGCCTCGACCATAAACTGTACTAAGAAAAAGAAAGAAAAATAGTCCAAAGAAGATGAGTGGGCAAAGGTGTTAAAGGCACCCAGTGCAACTTTATGTAAACATTCAATGAAAAATAAACATTCAATTTCTAGTCTTTTTTACACGTAGTAAGTTTCAATAACTCCTGATAGAAAATCGTACACAACAACAATCGCCGGTGGGGAGAGGCCATTTTTCCATTGACTGGAATCCTGCTGTATTTATTGTAGGTTAAAAAAAATAAAGAAAATGGCGGCGATTGTTGTTGTTATCGATTTTCTATCAGTTCTCACCACACGACGACGTCTCATCTTTGCTCCTTGAATGCCGATATGTAATGGTATGGAATTATTGAAACTTACTACGTGTAAAAAAGACTAGAAATTGAATGTTTATTTTTAAGCCTCGGAAAGTTGCACTGGGTGCCTTTAAACATGCTCAAGTGGCCACAATGAACTGGCAGCTGTTACTCTTAAGTGTGGTTCTAGGAAACGGTTAAGTGATTCACTTGCAGGCAGCCGAAGAGGAAGAATGTATTGATGGGTGGATAGATGGATAGATGTGGTTGCAGATTAACTGTGTGCATTGGTGGGTTTGGGCCACAAGATCACACCTCAGTGTTACTCTTCCCACCCCAGGTATTGAATAATTGATGATGTTGTTTGGCAGGTGGAGCCACACATCCTTGGGTCTCACCTGACCTTTCACCTCCAGATGAACTCTGCCCGGCCTTGTCACAAGGCTGACTGAAGACAAGACATTTTGCAGTTCAAACAAACACTAGCAGGTTAGAATGGTGTGTGTGTGTGTGTGTGTGTGAGAGAGAGAGAGAGAGAGAGAGAGAGAGAGAGAGAGAGAGAGAGAGAAAGAGAGGGAGAGATAGAGAGAGAGAGAGAAAGGTCACAGTGAGATTATAGGCCAAACCTTCTATTGCTCTTTTTAAAACCACAGAAGGTCCTGGAATGTGAATATTTGATTACTCACCTTCCTCTTACAGATTACAAGCAGGTAATGAGGATCAATAACCAACCAATTGGGCCTGATAGATAAACAGAGGGAGAGCGAGCAAGTGACAGAGGCGGAGAAAAAGAGACCCACCACCTCAGAAGATGAGCGCATATCATTTTCCACTGGCTTCTCGCTTGACAGGAACATGGCAGGCCTAACCGCTGGCGGGCCTGGACTTGATCCAGGCTCTGACCCCGGACCACCTGAGGTAAGCTGAGCTCACACATGACAGATCCTCAGCCCAGTCTTAAGGAGGGGGGTGGAGGTTTCGAGGTGTTGAAGTGATATCACCTGAAGGTGGAAAGCAGCACTCAAAAACATCACACAGAGAGGGTGTAGAGTGCATGCTTCATTCAATCTATATAATTTTTCCTATAATTTGTAGGTGTTCTGTAGGATAAGTCAAAATAATTGAAGAATTGACACTCCATTTGTACATTTGTACCATGTATACATTCAAAATGATCTGAACATTGTCCATTACACACTTCACCAGTAATATATATATAATATATGTATATGTATATGTATGTGTGTGTATATATATATGGTAAAGTATTATATATACACAGTATCAAAGGCCAACCGACAGAGGAAAAGGGGAAAGTGGTCCAGATTATGCAGGGCATATGTTCAGGGTGTAAATAAAGTCTGATAGAACTTGATTGATGCCTCATCACAGGCTGTCTTCCTGCCATATGGTCCTTCACAGCAGTGAGCCGTTGCCCATTTATCAACGTCCATCACGGACGTAAAAAACATCAGAAGAGAGCTGGTTAGAACCACATAGTGCAAATCCTTTATAAATATGTGTCCTTCTTAATAGATGTCAGCAGTGTGTTGTAGATGGTTCTTGAAATGATTCAGATGAAGCATTGTACAAATCCGCACAGACGATTCCATCGATTTATTTTGGGTTAACTAAGTTGTTAAGTTAAGTTAACTTAGTTTCATGTGATTACACACAAGACAAAACCCCTGGAACGAAACATGATGCATGAACAAACATGAACACATTTCTGAACTAATGAGCAACAACCTCAAAGCAATACATTTACACTTATTGATTACCTCTGACAAGGAGATTATGTTTCCTGTGTCGTTTGTTTGTCTGTCGGTCAGCAGGATTATGCAAAAACTGCTTGGTGGAGGGGTGTAGAATGGGCCAAGGAAGAACCCATTATATCTGGGAATGGATCCGAATCACGGGATGGATCCACAAATTATTTCTCACTTTCATTAAAATTCTGAGATAGGGCATTTGGCCGTGGCAGAGGTCAGCGCTCTCTGAGTCCCTCTTCTAGTTTAGCAGATGATTGTATCCAAAGCAGCTTACACTAACAATTACCATACAGTCTGACTGCATCCTGGGAAAAGGCCACCTTGTGAACCTATGAACGCTGTAAGCACCTTTCTCTTAGTTTAGCAGCTTACACTAACAATTACAATACAGTCTGACTGCATCCTGGGAAAGGACACCTTGTGAACCTATGAACGCTGTAAGCACCTTTCTCTTAGTTTAGCAACAGGAACACAACATGGCAATGCTAATTATCATCAAATGGAGCCATGAGACAAAACTGATTGCTTAAATACTTTTATGTCTTTTTAAGACAACAAGTATTTTGTTTTTGGTATTCATGTCTTCTACAATATGTTTCATGAAGCAGGCTAGAATCGCATTTGTAACAATATTTCCAGATTGTGTTGCTGTTACATGTAATGTTACCTGCAGGAACCTTGCCGATGACAGATACTTCTTACAGTGGCAGTTTTAATACTCACTTAACACAGGAACCCTTAGTCAGCAATGCTGACTGAGATAGACTGCCTTGCCATGGGTCTGCGACCATTCTGACTAATCACCCCATTAGTGTGGCGCATTTAGCCAGTGAGGACGCCAACTGCCATGTTTATTTCCTGGATGAGGCTGCAGCCAAATTGTACTGATGTGTATTTTACTCTTGATCACTGCTACACATTTATAGACTGTGTGTTTTGTATAGTTTATGGGATGGGCTGTGTGGCGAGTCACACAACTCGATACTGAGGTTTTCTATTCTGGCACACCAGCCAGAAACCAATGTCGTCCATATTCATCCATCACTTTCATGGGCCTGTTAACCATTTAACACACCCATTATACTCACTCTCTCTCTTTTTTTTTACCTTTGTCTGTTGCTTATTTATTTCACTGTCCATGCCTCCCTGGAATGACAGAGAATCACCATTACTCCTTTCCAGGTACAAAAACATGGTGTTGATGCCAATACACAAAGGGGAATACACAAGTAATGAGATGGGGGAAAAAAGGGAATTGTGACAATGTGTGTGTGTGTGTGTGTGTGTGTGTGTGTGTGTGTGTGTGTGTGTGTGTGTGTGTGGTGTTTGTGTGTGTGTGTGTGTGTGTGTGTGTGTGTGTGTGTGTGTGTGTGTGTGTGTGCGTGTGTGTCTGTGTGTGTGTGTGTGTGTGTCTGTGTGTGTGTGTGGTGTTTGTGTGTGTGTGTGTGTGTGTGTGTGTGTGTGTGTGTCTGTGTGTGTGTGTGTGTGTGTGTGTGTGTGTCTGTCTGTCTGTCTGTGTCTGTCTGTCTGTCTGTCTGTCTGTCTGTCTGTCTGTCTGTCTGTCTGTGTGTGTGTGTGTGTGTGTGTGTGTGTGTGTGTGTGTGTGTGTGTGTGTGTGTGTGTGTGTGTGTGTGTTGTTTTGCATCTGTGTCTTTGCCTTGTGAAATCAAACTGTGAAACACTGCATCACATGCCTACATGAAGCACTTCAGATTGACTGCAGATTCATTTTCTGAAGGACTCTGGGTGGGAGGAAATAGTTTTCAGTTTCTCACTTAAATGTATTCCTACAACTAGAAGTCAACAGAAAAACAAGGGGCTCCCGTGAGTGCATGTCAAATAAATAAAGCATTTAGGAGGGCACATTAACCAGTCCATGTGTTGAGAGGTTCCCCTTAGTCACCCACCCCCTATCAGTATGGCTCTCCACTAGTTCAAGTGGACCGTGATCTGTCACTGATCATCTAATATTTATGTAGTGGGCTTTCGGGCACTGGACACTACTGCTGGCTGCCAATATTAAATGTGACGTCTTACATAACATCTGGCCATCAGTGAAATAATTTGAATTTAACAGCATAAAAAAAATACAAATTTATCAAACAGTAAATTGTAGTTTGGTTTACGTAATAGGTTGGAGGGAGTGAAATTAGATTTAATTAAGTTGCAATAATTTTTAAGTTTTTTTTACTGTGAAATGTAGGAAAACACACATTGTATATTACAAAAGCACGTTCAGTGAACTAAAGAGCGGACTTACTCATGTTAAAAAACTATGTCTAACCAAGGACTTTTTTGTCAGTTAAACTTCTCTAACATCCATGTCAAAGTGTTTGATTGGTCAGAGGCTGGGTAAGCTTCACTGATGATGGAAACAGGAAGCAATTACAAACAGTGGAATCAAGAGATTGCAAAAAGCATATGGAACTTGTAATACAAAAACCTTCCAGGGAAGTGCCAGTCCACTTGCCATATTTAGACCAGGCCTGTATGGTTTCAGGCATGGGCCATACAGGGGCAATGCACAGGTTTGTTGAACAAAACATTACAATTATTTCCTTAAAGGAAAATATAAATATAGGCCTACTGCTTCCTAGTACATAAGAGCATTCTGTGAATCTTTGTTCTTTGATGTATTTTAAGGGCTGGGGAATGTAAACACATGTGAGAAACTGCCTGAAACCCAGACACAAAAATGCAGAAGAATATTGAAAAACTTTGCTCTTTGATCATAACCTCAAAATTACTTTGGGTTGTGGGTCTAAAGGTGTTTCAATTTTTTTGTGAACAGAGGCTACGTAATGTCCCTCGTAGCTGGGAGGCAGTTGGATGGAGAAATGGAGTCAATTCAACAAGGACTTTAAACTTGAGAAGAGTTTTAAAAAAGGGCCTTGGGCAGATTATGCTGCGAGGCCTTGTTAGCCATAAAACAGAAAATGAGGGCTAAGGTACACTTTTCAACACATGGCAGAGGGATGTTTGACTTTGGCACCTTCCGAAATGTTTAGTCAGAAATTGCTTTGCACATTTCTTTCAGAATTATCCTGTGGATACAAGGTCAAATATGACTTTGCACAGCTCTGAAAGCTTTCACAACATACCTATACTCCCGTATTAATGTTTTGATTGTCTGCTTGTTTTGATGTCTTTCATTTCAAATCTAAAACAGGAGGTTTATTTTTCCACCAAGCTGTCTGCTCGAACTCACATTTTTAGTGTAATGACTATATTTAATTCTTCTTTGTGCCTCTCCAAAGATCTCCTCTGAATTGTAATTTTTAACTTCCTGTGTTGTCTCATGTGATGCGTAGAGGTGAGAGAAACAGGAAGCGCTTGCCTTTAACCCAAGATCCGAGACCTGAAGGAGTAAGAACAACCTGACATCTTTAACAATATTTCAGAACAACTGACAGCTCTGATGAAAAAAAATAATAAAAAAAACCTAACCCATGTCTTTCATACTGACAAAAGATAGAGTAGGTGGGATCGTGTGCTCTCTCATCAACATCCTTGTTTGAGAGAAGACATTCCCTTTGAACACCAGTGAATAGAAATGTGCCCATCTCCACCTGGAACCTCTGCGTCACAGAGACTAATGGGTTCATGTAGGGCTTACCCACTGTGACAAGCTCAGACCTTCCCCATGCCTGTACTGGGGGAGACTGTGTGGATGTAAGAGGTGAGAATGAGAGTCTACCTCATAGCATTCACATGTGATTTCAGCTTGGCTACCCATTAGAACCATGTGGGGGTTTTTGTGTTTTGTGTGTGTGTGTGTGTGTGTGTGTGTGTGTGTGTGTGTGTGTGTGTGTGTGTGTGTGCGTGTGTGCGTCCTTGCGTGCGTGCGTGCATGTTTGTGTGTGTGTCTGCGTGTGTGTGTGCCTGCGTGCGTGTGCGCGCGTGTGTGTGTGTGTGCCAGGTGGGGTGTAACTACATATTTTACTGAGGAAGCATTTAGGCCCGTAACACTGCAGCTGCTTTATAAGCATGCACAGTGTGTACACGGACACACACACGCAGTCACTCAGGACAGTGTATTAATTAGCACACACACAAGAAAACAGCCACAGACAAAGAGTTGCTTTCTTGTTGCATCAGAGCAGTTAAGACCCCTTGTCTTTTGTTCTGCATGTATGCTTGTTTATTTATTAATTTATGCATTTTCTCTCTCTGATCTGACTTCACACAGAATATAGAAGACATGTCCTTTTGGCTCCCCAGCATCCAAGGTTTATCCCTTTCCTGACATAATTCTGCACTGACCACATAGCTCTCTCCTGCTTGTGTATTTCGATGGGCATGTGTGTGTGTGTGTGTGTGTGTGTGTGTGTGTGTGTGTGTGTGTGTGTGTGTGTGTGTGTGTGAGAGAGAGAGAGAGAGCAAGAGAGCGCACACATGCATGTGAGAGAGAGGTCCATGAAATCTCAGTTGGCCAAACTTATGTTTCTGAAGTAAAGTTGATTGATTGACACTTAAACTGCCCCATTACCAACCTGACAGGCAATCTGGTATTCAGAGAATTCACATGAAGACATTTTAGGTTTAAAACAGAAACATAATGGAACTAGTTAATGTGCAACTGCACTCAGGATGACCATTAGTCCATTGAAAGAGTCAGTCAAAGAGTAACGATGACAATCACTTATCAGTATAGGTTGGTAGGTTCAGGAATGTCTGTATGATGGGATGAATCATGTGACACATGAACAAAGACTCTTCTCATGTGCATGTATTACAAATACAATCTACCTGCAAAATAACACTTCTGTGTCAATAACCTCACCATAGTGGTATGTTTAAGCAATATAGCACGAGTGGGAGTGGGGTAGGTAAGGGATAATCCCACGGTTGGTGTTCGGCCATAGCCACCGAGGCCGCCAGGCCAAGTGGCGTAGGCAACAACACCCGTGGGATTATCCCTTACCTACCCCACTCCCACGAGTGCTATATTGCTTTTATAAAACAATTCTACAGTCAACAAATTAACATTTCAACACGAAGTTATTGATTAAAAATGGTCTATTTCGCCATTGTTTCTCCGCAACAAAAAATAATTCCATTGTCAACGTCTTGGTTTGGAATTTTAAAAACTTTGAATTAACGGTTATCATCAATGCGAATGTTTCATCGCGGAGTGATTTATTTTTAGCTGTGAAAAGTACCGTAACTGTAGGTATGTTGACGAATAACCTATAGCATGGAACGTCTCTCGTCCAATCAGAAACAGCTAAATTACGCGCTAGAACCCAATTGTTTTATAATAATTTTTGAACCACCGTGCAGGCAGATTTCATTAGCATACATGTGTTAAGCCATATACCAATATGCAGGGGTCAGTCTTTTATCTTCAGTAGACATCATATTGAAAGATACAGTAAGTCTAGAAATATTGCACCTCAACATGTTAATTACAGCCTTTAAGGTATTGTATGCTTTTATGAGTCATATCCGTCTATGTGGCTGTTGTATGTATAGTTTGTCATTTATCATTTGTCATTTTACACCTACCTTTTAAAACAGCCTTTCACAAACATATGACCTCTAACAACATTGAGTGCCACGAGGCAATGCACAATATATTACTTATTTAAAAGCACAGAAACAGAAATTAGTCATTACAGAAAAGGAGAAATTAGACAGATATTGAAATAGGCTTCTGCAGCTCATATTCAAATATGTTACATATGCATATAAATACACACACTCTAACTGCAACTATGATTTTTGTCCCTAAGGCATGTCAGCTTTTTTTTAATCTTAGCACTCATATGAAGGGAGCTCTGCCGACGGGTTGCTTGTGTATGCAACAATATATACATTCAGTCATTCAATGTAATGGCTATTTCACAAATATATATTTTCTCTGTATATTTTCTCTCTCCAACCAAAAGAGTAAGACTGACAGCATAAGAGGCCAGGGCCTTGAAACACTTACGGGGTTCAGGCTGAAGATCCCTGCTGACAACTTTGCTACAGGCCAGTTAACAGTCGATACAGGGAAGACTTGAGTTTATTTTTTCACCTATACTCCTGCACAACCCCACATCTATCATTTCCATAATCACACCTGTGAGAATCAAATTATGGTGATGCATGCTTGGCAATACATACAGTACTGTGCAAAAGTTTTAGGCAGGTGTGAAAAAATGCTATGAACTAAGAATGCTTTGAAAAATGTAAACAATAAATGTTTATTTTTTATCCATTTACATGGTAAGACTGAGCACAGCAACAAGACACAACGTAGTTATACTGCATCAGCAGGGTCTCTCCCAGACAAAGATTTCAAAGCAGACAGGGGTTTCAAAATGTGCAGTTCAAGCTCTTTTGAAGAAGACGTTGAGGATCGTAGACACAGTGGTCAGCCAAGGAAACTTAATGCAGCTGATGAAAAACACATCAAGCTTATTTACCTTCGAAATCGGAAGATTTCAAGCAGTGGCATCAGCTCAGAACTGGCATAAACCAGTGGTACCCAGGTACAGACATTTACTGTCCGGGGAAGTCTGGCCAGAAGTGGTCTTCATGGAAGAGTTGCAGCCAAAAAGCTCTACCCCGACAAGGAAACAAGGCCAAGTGACTGAACTAAGCACGAAAACATGGAAACTGGGGTGCAGAAACATGGCAGAAGGTGCTCTAGACTGATGAGTCAAAATTAGAAATATTTGGCTGTAGAAGAAGGCAGTTTGTTTGCCAAAGGGCTGGAGAGAGGTACAATAATGAGAGTCTGCAGGCAACAGTGAAGCATGGTAGAGGCTCCTTTCCAGTTTGGGGCTGCAGTTCTGAATGTGGAGTTGGAGATTTGGTCAGGATGAATGGTGTCCTCAATGCTGAGAAATACAGGCAGATACTAATCCATCATGCAATACCATCAGGGAGGCGTATGATTGGCACCAAATGTATTCTGCAGCAGGAACATAACCCCAAACATACAACCAATGTCATTAACAACTATCTTCAGCTTAAAGAAGAACAGAAAGTCCTACAAGTGATGGTATGACCCCCACAGAGCCCTGATCTCTACATCATCGAGTCTGTCTGGGTTTACATGAAGAGACAGAAGAATTTAAGGAAGCCTACATCCACAGAGGATCTGTGGTTAGTTCTCCAAGATGGTTGGAACAATTTACCAGCCGAGTACCTTCAAAAACTGTGCGCAAGTGTATCTGGAAGAATTTATGCTATTTTGAAGGCAAAGGGTGGTCACACCAAATATTGATTTAATTTAGAATTTTCTTCTGTTCCTTCACTGCATTTGGTTAATTTATGAAGAATTGATGAAAATAAACTATTAACACTTCCATTTTTAAAAGCATTCTTAATTTACAGCATTTTTCACACCTTTTTCACACCTGCCTAAAACTTTTGCACAGTACTGTATATTTTGAGAACGCACAAACAGTTTGAAAATAGGTGATTTTTTTTAAAACTTCACTCTTCAAAGTTGACTGCCAAAGGTAAGTCACAACAAGTGTTGTATAACACGTTGTCCACGTGAGCGCTCTATTCCCTGTGCTTCCATCAAATGTGTTTTGGGATCAACTGTGTTTGGTCTGATGAGCTGTTAATTTAATTGTGTTCATGACAGAGAGATGGATGAGCGGGCGCTGGATATTTACAGGTAACTTAATTACTCTCACTAAATAAAACACATCTAGGTCACAATGAGGAGAATCCCAAATAGGCAATTAACGCACGGCTAAAAGCCTTATTAAGAAAAGCAAAGTACATAAAGTGGGGGAAATGTGAAAGTGTCCAGGGAACATGGCTTTACCAGGACGCTATCTATCACGGGACTAAGTGCTGGAATGGCGGCGCAGTCCTAAATTCTAATAGTATTAATCCCCACTAGCTAGAGTTCCTATCTGCCGGTATCAATAACCACTGCCATAATTCATCCTTGTGAGCCCCTCACGCCACCCCAGGCTGGTTAATTACCCCTCCCTTGTGAATACTGACCCTCTTTTAACACAAAAGGTAGAATAATTGGACCCAGCCAGGTCCTAGAGTCACAGATAGGCAGACAAAGAAAAACCAAGAAGGAGAAGAAAAGGTGAAGTGCAAATGCAGAGAGAGATCGAGGACTGAGGAGAGAGGTAGACACAATGACTAAGAAATGAAAACAGTGAGGAACACAGAATAAATAGTAAATGTGAAAAGGTACTGAAAGAAAAGTGTCAAGACACTGAACACCCAGTGGGGAAGACGGGTAGAGAAAGAAGGGATCATGTGGAAAAGAAGAGAAAGACATTGAGATGGGATACATGTGTGTGGTCCTGCCTCTGTCCTACATTTGCACCCCTCTCTTTTATAACCAGGGCTCGGCTATCAACAGGGTTTCTTGAACATCTGCAAACATGACAAGATCTCATTTATTAGACGGAAACCATCACCAGACCAGGTCGCCAAAACAGAGACTATCATCTCCATAGGCACCGGTGGCCCCATTCACATGATATGAATAGATTTTCATGCACTTGCTAATGGCCTGCAATTACCTCATTTGCCAACATGCCAGACAGTTTGGCTTTTGCTGTAATCTTGATAGATTAAGAGCTGAATGTGAGCATGAAGCAGACAGATGAGCAGGCCACAGTTTACATCTGGGATCTGTGCCTGACCACGTGTGGTCACACATTAAAACATTACTTCCGAATCTGCCTCACAGGATAGGCTGTGTATTGGGTTCTAATTCTTGTCAAATTACAAAATTCAAGCATTCATGTAAAATAACACTTCATTAATATTTTATTAATTGATAATAATTTTACTAATTACTAAATACTAAACATATTCTGCTCCTGATATTTCCTGATATGTAATGTGTGGAAACAGATTTGTAGATTTCATGTACTTTTTGATGATTAGTATTACAGTCAGAATACCTATCTGTGTTTACAAGCATGTATCACAGTTTCATCCTTTAAGACGACTTTTCCCTCAGGTCTTACTCCCTCGTGAGAGAGGAATGGTTCTTGACAGCCCACTGCCAAAAGATAAATGATTCTGAAAGTGTACCATCCTCTGAGAATACCGTTTGGAGCATTGTCTGTGGGCCAGTCTGGAAGGGCAGAATTATATTCCACGAGCCCGACCGATTTTAAAAGGAAGAATTTCAGTACTATACAAATGATAGGGGCATTTTTTGTGCAAAAGTGAATAGTATTATCAAGTTGGTTTACATTTACATAAACTCATTTGGCAGAGGCTTTTATCCAAAGTTTCAGTACAACAGGAGGCCTCGGAGTAAGCACACAGTACTGAATCAAAGTGCAAGGACACCTGGGCCTGTATTTGCAAAGCAAGGCTAAAATTGGCTTCTAATCTGCTGATTTGGGAGAAACTCCTAGAAATAATGGTTGTGTCATAATTCGCAAAGCCCTTAGTAGCACCTAAATCTGGGAGAACTAAGAAGTAAGACCAACTGCCAAATTAACTGAAGAAGGCAGTTTCCACCATTTTAAGTGGTCTAAGTCTAAGTCATCTAAGTGGTGTATCTGGACAGTAAACACCTGCCAAATCTGCTGCTTGTCGTAGGTATTCGGATACCCAGAGAATGTTGTTATCCGGACCTGCAAACACCTGCAAATGTCTAAATACAACAGTAAGAAGTTTTTCAGAACCCCCTACTGCCCCTTTATCCCTACAGGTAGCAATTCCTCTCTCCTTCCCCTATTTGTAGTTCAGGAAAGTAGTTATTAGGTTGAATATTTAATATATACTATAGAACAACTTGTGTTCTAGCATACTGTATTACTAATACTTCACTACAGGGATGGAAATCAGCACCCGCCACCTGCCATGATATGTGTGCTCAACATGGAGGAGGGGCTGCTTTGGCAAGAGTTTTCTCTCTTCTGCCATAACATCCCTAAACAAGATACTACTCTGAATGGTATGCATATATGCTATCAGCATTGTTTTATTCATTTAATTGATACTGAGTGCTTAAATGCAGGTCAACAGCATCAGTTAATACAGTAAACAGTTCCTCCAGTTCCTTCTTCACTTGATGACATCATAATCGCTTGGCAACTAGAATGGAATGTTTACAATAGAATTTTGGTCAAAGTAGAATTTTGGTCAAAGTAGAATTTTGGCAAAACTTAATCAGTTCCTCATTGAACAAGCTGTAGGCAAGTCACTTGTGATTAATCTCTGCTATTTCAAAGCGATTTTCAACTCTTTTGATGGCTTTCTACCCAAAAACATTTAACCAGAGAGGATCTTGGATTGGGCCTGAACATCATCCTCTTTCTCAAAGAGCACAACCCTGTCTCAACACTGGAGAGGAAATAAGAAACATTGGGCCAGTTTGGACACCTCCAACCACGAATGAATACCAATTTGTGAGGGATATACGGTTTTCTGCAGGTAAGGAGTTCATTTTCTGTCTTTCCTTATCCTTTACTGCATGAAAAATGAGTTACCTTCAGGAAAGACATTACTAATATATGGTTGATGTTTACAGGTCTGCACAGGAGGGTGTATGGAAATTGGTATCCTTTGCCCCAACAAAACTACACGTGTACAACCAACCGGCGAAACCCACCAGTTGCACCTTTGAGAAGTGTGGAGACCCTTACACAAGTGGGCAACTTCCCCCTCCCTCAGCCCACCAGTGTTAGGAGCAGCCAGGTGGCTTACACCAGACCTGCTCCAGAGAGGAAAATGGGGGGTCTGAAACTTGTAGGGAACTTCACTCACCCTCCAAACATCACCCAGGACCAGTTAATTGCACTGCTGAATTCAAAGAAGGCCCCCATTTCTGGGTGTGATGTCAGCTGTAGTTTTACAACCACCCAGAAGCCACTGCACAGTCCCAGGCCGCATGACAGTGACAGTGGCATCATACAATATTATGACCAAACCTCTTCAGGTAAGGAAATCCCAAGACAACTGTATTTACAATGTTTATGTCCTATAGAAACAATTACTATGGCTGGATATGACTGATTGATCCTTGCAGCTCTGCAGACCAGGATGCCTTATGAAGACAAGGACTTGATGGAATCAGTAATGGAGTCCCACAATGATGTCGTGGGTGTGGCCACAGTCCACATGCCCACTACTTTAGTGACACCTGCACTGAGCTTAAAGACCACTAACACCAAGGCCATCATTACTGATACGCATGATGGATACCCATCTACAAGTAAGAATTGGTTTAGCATTTATATGTTATGTTACAAACTTATCTATTAAGATTGATATATATTAACATATATCATGGTTTTCAGTCTTGGGTTTTCAGACTCCACATCTAACTCAAGAGCTGCAACCAGTTACTGATACACATCAGGAGAATGATGGCATGATCTATGAGGTCATGGAAAATATGTTCACTAATTGGACATCATCATCTGAGAGTGAGGGGTTCCCGAATGATGGGGTCGACCTCAGAGAGGCTTTCACTGAATGCGATGTCACTGCTGATTTTCTGAAGGAACTTGGACCCCTTACACTAGTGGGGCACTTTGATAATCCTCCGAACTTCACCCAGGACAAGTTGACCACACTGCAAAGTAAGGCCCCTGATAGATTTGATATAAGCGTTCAGTCAATATCCAGGCTGGCCAGAATTAACTGATATCTTGATCTCTTTGCAGCCCTGCAGTGCAAGGGGCCTAATAAAGTGCAGGACTTAGTGGAAGAGGTGATAGACACTGATGGTGATGAGGTCTCTTATGTGAGCACAGTCAACATGCCAATTAGCTCAGTGACATCTGCAGTGACCGTGAAACCCTCTCCTGCCCAGGCCATCATCCATGATATACAAATTGGACATGCATCTGCAGGTGAGAACTGGTTAAGCATTTTTATGTCACACAAACTTATCTATTCAGATTGATGGTCCATAACTAATGTATATCTTGGTTTTCAGCCTTGGGTCCTCAGACACCACATCTAACTCAAGAGCTGCAACCTGTTACTGATTCACCTCAGGAGACTGATGACATGAACTATGATACTGAGACTGATGACATGATCTATGAGGTCATGGAAAATGTGTTCAATAATAATGGGTTCCTGAATGATGAGTTGAACTTCAGCGAGGCTTTCACCGGATGTGATGTCACTGACGATTTTCTGAAGGAACTTGGACCCCTTACATTAGTGGGGAACTTCGATCATCTTCCAAACTTCACCCAGGACAAGTTGACCACACTGCAAAGTAAGGCCCCACCTCTGGGTGTGCAGCCAGAGCTTTTCTTTCCTCCCCCCAGGAGACGCTGTCTGATCCCACCCTGCTGCATATCAGTGACAGTGGGAACATGAACTATGTGCCTTCTACAAGAAACTCCTCGGATCATTTGATATATTTGATAAAAGCAGTCAGTCAATATCCAGGCTGGCCAGAATTGACTGATATCTTGCTCTCTTTGCAGCCCTGCAGTGCAAGGGGCCTAATGAAGTGGTGGACTTAGTGGAAGAGGTGATAGACACTGATGGTGATGAGGTCTCTTATGTGAGCACAGTCAACATGCCAATTAGCTCAGTGACATCTGCAGTGACCGTGAAGCCCTCTCCTGCCCAGGCCATCATCCATGATATACAAATTGGACATACATCTGCAGGTGAGAACTGGTTAAGCATTTTTATGTCACACAAACTTATCTATTCAGATTGATGGTCCATAACTAATGTATATCTTGGTTTTCAGCCTTGGGTCCTCAGACACCACATCTAACTCAAGAGCTGCAACCTGTTACTGATTCACCTCAGGAGACTGATGACATGAACTATGATACTGAGACTGATGACATGATCTATGAGGTCATGGAAAATGTGTTCAATAATAATGGGTTCCTGAATGATGAGTTGAACTTCAGCGAGGCTTTCACCGGATGTGATGTCACTGACGATTTTCTGAAGGAACTTGGACCCCTTACATTAGTGGGGAACTTCGATCATCTTCCAAACTTCACCCAGGACAAGTTGACCACACTGCAAAGTAAGGCCCCACCTTTGGGTGTGCAGCCAGAGCTTTTCTTTCCTCCCCCCAGGAGACGCTGTCTGATCCCACCCTGCTGCATATCAGTGACAGTGGGAACATGAACTATGTGTCTTCTACAAGAAACTCCTCGGATCATTTGATATATTTGATAAAAGCAGTCAGTCAATATCCAGGCTGGCCAGAATTGACTGATATCTTGCTCTCTTTGCAGCCCTGCAGTGCAAGGGGCCTAATGAAGTGGTGGACTTAGTGGAAGAGGTGATAGACACTGATGGTGATGAGGTCTCTTATGTGAGCACAGTCAACATGCCAATTAGCTCAGTGACATCTGCAGTGACCGTGAAGCCCTCTCCTGCCCAGGCCATCATCCATGATATACAAATTGGACATACATCTGCAGGTGAGAACTGGTTAAGCATTTTTATGTCACACAAACTTATCTATTCAGATTGATGGTCCATAACTAATGTATATCTTGGTTTTCAGCCTTGGGTCCTCAGACACCACATCTAACTCAAGAGCTGCAACCTGTTACTGATTCACCTCAGGAGACTGATGACATGAACTATGATACTGAGACTGATGACATGATCTATAAGGTCATGGAAAATGTGTTCAATAATAATGGGTTCCTGAATGATGAGTTGAACTTCAGCGAGGCTTTCACCGGATGTGATGTCACTGACGATTTTCTGAAGGAACTTGGACCCCTTACATTAGTGGGGAACTTCGATCATCTTCCAAACTTCACCCAGGACAAGTTGACCACACTGCAAAGTAAGGCCCCACCTCTGGGTGTGCAGCCAGAGCTTTTCTTTCCTCCCCCCAGGAGACGCTGTCTGATCCCACCCTGCTGCATATCAGTGACAGTGGGAACATGAACTATGTGTCTTCTACAAGAAACTCCTCGGATCATTTGATATATTTGATAAAAGCAGTCAGTCAATATCCAGGCTGGCCAGAATTGACTGATATCTTGCTCTCTTTGCAGCCCTGCAGTGCAAGGGGCCTAATGAAGTGGTGGACTTAGTGGAAGAGGTGATAGACACTGATGGTGATGAGGTCTCTTATGTGAGCACAGTCAACATGCCAATTAGCTCAGTGACATCTGCAGTGAAACCCTTTCCTGCCCAGGCCATCATCCATGATATACAGAATGGACATGCATCTGCAGGTGAGAATTGGTTTAGTCTTATTGTTACTCAGAGATAAGTAAGTATTGATAAGGATCTACATTGATAGGCCATAACTAATGTGTCTTGATCTGTTGCCAGCAGATGCTTGTAGTGCAGCATCTCAGGAGACTGAAGATGTGATATATGTGGAAACAACATACTCATCCACTGCTACATCATCTGCTGAGAGTGCTAAGTCTCTGCATGATGAGGTCAACCTCAACAACAACAGGGATTCTGCAACAAGTGATGACATGGCTGCCTTGCTGCAGAAGTATGGACCCCTTACATTTGTAGGGAATGTCCCGACTAATGCCATTTATGAAAACATTCAGAAAATCAAAATGCCAAACCCAGGACAGACGGCTGACCCTGGCTGTGTGGCTTATGAAGGAGTCAATCCTCAAAGCCAGGTAGTCTATCCTACTTCAGCCACCATTACAGCTCCTGCAAGTGTCCCCACTGGGGTCTGGAACTCTGGGTTGGTCAATAATTTAGCTCCGTTTACAAGCTACTCTACCTGCCAAGTGCCGGCTTACAACAGGGGCACTGCTGAACACTTTACTAGAGGAGAGCATCTGAGACAGATGGAGTACCACCGCTACATGGCCTCCTTCTACAAGCAGCTGAAGCTCAACGCTGAGAATGCCCTCAGGATGCAGTCAGTGCACCCTCCAGAGCTCCAGAGGAAGAGAGCACACACCCCTGAGAGGTGTTCCGATGAGCCTCCACAAAAGAGACCTCTGCTAGACACAGGGGGCATCGTTCTCCCAGATGACGCTGTAGAAAAACTTAGTGACATGCCTGCTGTCTGGGACCTGGCTGTAGAGATGGGCTACCTGACCTCTTCTGAAGTAGAAGAAATCCTAGAGAAACCAAAGTGTCCATAATGTAGTTGATTTATCATATTATTATTGTTACTTTTATTAATACATTTTCTAACCTCGATTTAAGAAAATAACATTAAAAACATTGACTCTTTTCATCACTCCTATCCACTGAACTGTGTGTGTTTACATCTGTGAATGGCATGACATTTCTATGTGAATGAAGAAATTAATTTATGAAACTATTGTTACTCCATAGGTTGACTGTTGCGAGGGCAGCAACGCTAACCATTGTACACCAAACTTACAAATCCTTAACAAAACCAAAATACAGAGCAAAACAACAAATCTAGCAATGACTGTAAGACTTGACAAGGCTAAATATAAATAAGTGCTGTGGTTGATGTGGTGAAGGGCAACAGGTGTGCAGCCAGGAGTGCTGGTGATAGGTGCAGCTACCCGTCAGTCAGCCAGAAAACCAGGAAGAACAGGGTCTAGGGTAAAACATAGAGTTGACAAAACATGGAACATGGCACACACGGCAGGGCACAGGGAAAACAAGACCAAGGATCTGGAGGTCCTGGGCAGGATCATGGCTGCACTTGTTCCGAGAAGTCACATCTGCGTGTTAGCAAGTCCTTAACCTTTGCCACAGTGCAAAGGTAATGAGATGGAATCAAAGTGGATCCATACTTAGACTCCACACCTCCTGAGGAATCTCATTTTCTGAGCCTTTTATTACGGTCCATGCACCGAACACATCCGCCAATTCAAAACCAAATTAGCATGTCTAATCATGACTGACAAGCGGTACGGTATATAGAAGACTTCATACATATTCATAGTAACCCAGCAAGACACAGAATAAAGGTGGTATTTTCTGCCTCTCTCCCTCTCTCCTCTCCTCTCTCTCTCACACAGCTGAAAGGGAGGCCCATCTGCTGGCTAGCTGGCTGGGTTACTGCAGCCATTTTGTATACAGCTGGAGGCCGTTAACAATCAAGTTGGCACACATGTTATCAGGAATGGGAGCCTGAAACACATATTATTGATTTCAAACTTTTACACAACAAAACTGTGAGGATGAGTTCCAGCTAAGGTTCCCTCCATCATGGATTTACCTGTACAAAGAATAAGGTTATTTACAGCAAATGAGAGAATAAAGAACAAAGTTTGTCATGTATCAAATTTTTAATGGAGAGAGAATCAGATATGGCAAATAGTAACAACACTAGACAACCTACATCTTGGTTTGATGTGTGGCAGAATGGCCTTTGCACAACTGCCAGCATCATTTAAACCATGAAGGCCAACTCACCTAGTGTGAAAGAACTTCTAAAAACTGCAGCAAAGCTTATACTTGAAAAGGTCAGAGAGAGAAGGTTTAAGCATGACCTAATAAAGGTTAGCACAAGAACCCTGACACCTTTGTCATCTCTCTGTGCAACTCCACACGTTTCTCTAGCTTTTCTTCAAGACTTTCGAACCTTTTGTCAGTGTCTGTGTGTGTGTGTCTTTGCATGCGTGTGTGTGTGTGTGTGTGTGTTTGTGTTTGTGCAAGTGCATATGTGTGTCTGTGCATGCATGTGTGCGTCTGTGTGTTTGTGTGTGTGTGTGTGTGTGTGTGTGTGTGTGTGTGTGTGTGTGTGTGTGTGTGTGTGTGTGTGTGTGTGTGTGTGTGTGCGTGCGTGCGTGCATGCGTGCGTGTGTTTGTGGAGGAGAGCTTAAGTGTATGCAAGAGTTCATCTTGTGTTATCAATGCAATCAATGTAGCTAGTGTAGGAGTAGATAATGTCAAATAATACCAATGAAATGAAAGGCCTGTCTTCTCTTGGGTGATGTCACAGGGAGATAGGTAGACTGGTGCTAGTTTGTCAGGTCACATTTATTCATATAGCACAGTTAAAAACATCATGAGATGTGCCAAAGTGCTTTCCAGTCGAGGTTAGTACATTTACAATAAAACAGGAACAGATGAAAAGATTCTGGAAAAGGAGAAGCAATAAAAATAAAAGAATAAAAGAGAGCGATAGATGCAGGGACGTGCGGTCAGAGGAGGCAGGGGAGGCAGAGCCTCACCTGCCATTTTGAAAAGTAAAAAATAAATATACTGTATATATTTCTCTACTAATCTGCGGTATGGGTGTAATTTCTGCATGATTCTGATCGTTTAGAGCATTTTATAATCAAGATCGCTGAATTTGCGCATTTCCGGTTCCAGAAAACAGGGACGTGCGGTCAGGTGAGGCAGAAGCATTGGTGTCTATGGGCAGGGGAGGCATTGCCTCACCTAGGACTGTGCAATTGCTCCAAACTGGGTTTTGCGCATGCGTGTTCATGCGTAGAACCTTTGAGTTGAGCTCAAAATGCATTAAAAAGTACACAGTACCTCTGCCTCAATGAAGGGGGCGTGCGAGAGCGCACTTGTCGGGTATATGCTGGTTCTGACGTTGGGCTTCTTCTACACTTCTACTTGACGGCGAAAATGGAAGATTGTATTGCTAAGCTGAAGCAGTTCTCCAAACTCGACTTTCAGTCCAAACGTGAAATGATTAATAATGGGAGACCAATGCCGGAGCTAAAAGGTTTGCTTCAAACGACGGGACAGAAGGTATTGACATTTGTATTGGAGTGTTTCACGTTTTGCTGGTGCAGGAAAGTTGCCTTGAAGTTGTGAGCAGACTAGGTGCTAATCCTGACCTAAATTAGCCACTGATTGTATTCGCTCAAGAAGAGGAGGGAGATCACGGGGGAAGAGGACAATGGATTTCCACTGAACTATACGGGTAGTCATGAATGGATTACTTTTGTTTCACCTCAAATTGACGGTTATGAGTTATATTTAGTTATATTTTCCCTAGACAAAATTAAATGAGCCATATCATCGGTGGGAGGGCTACATACGCTAGCTTGTAACTATTAATATCTTATTTGACACGGTGTAAAAGTTCAATTAGCACACCTGTTGTACGTTGAGCTGTAGGCCTATAGCCTAGTCAAGGGGTTAGGTTAACAAGACAGTTGAGTATTGAGCCGCATAATAATCATAATAAAAAAACCTCTGTTTTTTCAGTTCTGGTCAGATGACAATTTTTAAAACATAGACATATATACATTCATATATACATTCTATTTTTTTTTTTAAACAACTAGAGATCGGAATGACGTAATCACATCCGGTTTCTGTGCCTCACCAGCTACGAACCTCACGGTACGTCACTGGATAGATAAGCTAAAGCTAAAACTAATATTAATAGGAAAAAACTAAATGCTTAAGACAAATAAAAGTGAACGTAAGCAAGCTAAATTAAAGATATAAAAAAAGGATGGATAAGAGAAAAATAAACAGAAACATGATACCATAAATATGGATGAAAGAACAAAACCACCAAAACAATAGAAACACAGTATATTAAAAGTGAACTTCACCTTAACCATTGAGTAAACCTTGGGTTGACTAAAAGCACAAACAAAAGCCTGGCCTCAGACAGGGCTCAGGGCCTACGTGCAGCTTAAACATCACCAGGTTCAAATCCAGCAAAAGCTAGTGCATACAAGTTGGCTTTCAATCTGGCTTTAAAAGTGTTCTAGCAGGCAGCAGATCAAACTCAAAATGGTATTCCATACTTTGGAAACAATGACAGTAAAATCTTGACCACCTATTGATTTAAAGTTAGGCCAAGCTAAAACCAGTAAAAGTTCATTAGTGTCCCTAATGTATTGTAAGGGTTTTGGAGACATACAGTATATGCAGGAGAAATATAGGCTTGCACCATTCACAGCTTAAAAACAAAAGGAAATCTTAAAATCCACCCTGACCCTTACTGGGATTCAATGTAGTTTTGCTAAAACTTGTGTAATGCAGTCAAACCTCTTGGTCTTAGTTAATAATCTAGCTGTCGCATTTTGGACCACTTGTAACGTAGGAAGTGATGCTTATCCCTGAGTATAGTGCAATGCAATAGTTTAAGTCTGAAAGAAATAAAAGCATTGGCCCCTTCTCACAATTTTCAATCTGAAAAAGAACCGATCCTAAATGACCTCAGGAATGTCAATCACCTCATACACATGCCTTATACAGAAAAAGAGAACTCTGCCTAAGCAATCCCCTTGTGCCCCATCCTATGAATCACACTCCATTCTTCTCCCCCCAGGGGACCCTGACTGTCCACCTTTGATCTTTCTCCTGCATCAATACAAAGTCCAAATTATTGTTGGGAATAGCTAAATATCAGTTTGTGTATTGAAGTTTTTTTTTCAGTAGACTAATTGCTAAATATCAGTTTGTGTATTGAAGATGTAGACTCAGTAGACATTATGTTCTTTTCTCTACTGTACTGGATTTGCCGGTGTAATGACGTCTCTTAATGTCAGATTTAAACTGGATATTCAACAGAAGCTGGCTTACATGAGGTGAACAGGAAATCCTTCTCTTTGATCCTCTGGGAACTCAGCAAAAACCATAAGAGACTCCCCCTACTGGTGCTAACCAGCACTGACAGTGAGAGAGCCACCAGACTGGCTTCTCACCAGACTGACTGATTTATGGTGAGCTATGAGAGCACACAGCTGGAGTATCTGCTGCCCATGTAGTACATTACGTACACCTGGTCCTGTAGATTTCTGAATTATTCCGAATTAAAAATGGGAATTCCATACTCCTTGTTCTCTCTTTTCTCTCTGTGTTTATACGGTTTAGAAAATCGAGATACTATGAAAAACAAAATACAGGTACAGGTTTAACAGTAGTCACCATCTCAAACAGGTTTAACAGTCATCACCATCTCAAACAGGTTTAACAGTCATCACAATCTCAAACAAGTTTAACAGTCATCACCATCACAAACAGGTTTAACAGTCATCATCATCTCGAACAGGTTTAACACTCATCACAATCTCAGAACAGACAGCTGGAGGACATTGACAGATTTCTGGGTGTCAGCGTTGTACTGACATGAAAACATTACTGACTTGTCTTATGAGAGTAATGAGAGAGCTAACACACATTCATCTCATTGATGTGGCACAATCAGTAATATAGTATGTCTGACAGGAGACAGGAGTGAAATGGTGGAAAGTAGATTTGGTCTCTTTTTCCTACCGCTATTTTTGTCCCACACCGCATTACTTTCTCACTGCTCAACAGTGTCAATCGAGCAGGCAAACACATTCTCAGTTTCTCAGGCAGGTATGTGTATGTGTGCAGTCGCAGTGTTCCTCTGTATGGCAGGAGTGTACTCCAGCTTACAGAGAAAGTTATTTCGCTTGTGTTGTACTGACGGATGAGACGAGCTGCACTTTACTCTGTGCTTCACTTCCTGCCACTCTGATTGATAGAGGATACAGGGAGCACAGAGTCCTGTCAAGAGGAGAGAACAGAAGAGAAGAGTAGAGAAGCGATAGAGAGGAATTGAGGGCACAGGAAGAAAACAAAGTTAAACATTTTCCCCTGAAGAATAGGCCATTTTAAGTAATTTAACTCAGCTTGTATAGTGTATACAGTTGTATAGTGTATTTGTTGAGGGACAATGTCAGTTTTTTGGCAGTCATTTCTGCATAGAATGAAACGTACACCACTAAGACACAACGCAAAATTTAAATGGCAAATGATAAGTATTCTCACTAGCATACTCTACTTGCATATTTCTGTAGATTCCTTCCATTAGACAACATGTGGTTTAGAGTAAACATTATGCAGGTTTGTCTGAAAGAAAACTGTGTACAAACACCAATGAAATTTCAGTAGATTAGGGAAGAATTCATCAAAACCAACATCTGTAATCAAAGGCTTTTGTGTTTTTGAAATGCAGACATCATTCCACTTTGATGTGAACATGCAGTATCTAGATATTGATCTAGATTTATTTTAGATATCAAAGGTATTTATCTCTCTCTCTCTCTCTCACTCTCTCTCTCTCTCTCTCTCTCTCTCTTTCTCTCTCACTGGCCTGCTCATTAAGTTGGGAATCTAATTTAACATTGACACAGCCACGTTCTCTCTTTTTTATCTCTTGATGCTTTATATTTATATAATTATTCCTTCATAATCGCTGCCACCCGTCTCAGTATTCATGTATTCTTGCATGGCTGTGGGACCCTGAGTGTGTGCGTCAGCGCACACGCGCGCGTTCGTGTGTGTGTGTGTGTTGTGCTGATTTAGATCAGTTTGTATCATGCTGCTGAAAACGTGGTTTGCTTCAGGACGGTTTAAAAAAATTGCTTTTTATCTAAGGCTGAATGTTCAGTAGTTCAGTAACACTAGCTTTCGATTGAGAGCTGACTGTATTGTGACAGGGTTCTTTAGAGGCCAAAGCTGAATTGACAGGAGATACTGTTTGTGAAATGTTTCTTTTTTCACGTTTGTGCCTTGTTATAGCGCTATTCAGAGATCTAACAGGCTAGATGGACAGAATGGCTGTATGACTGTATGACATCCCTTACTAATATTTTTTTAATTTAAATTATAAATATACATTTTTTATCATTAATATAATTTATATTTTTCTTATTTTATCAACCAATTAGTAGATGGTGGCTTATTTGTTTTGAGTCATCCTCAAACGTGGTTATTAGCATGGGAATTGATATGTGTAAGGGATCCTAGTGTTGCATAGAAAACCCATCGTCTTTCCACAATCAAAGGTTCTTGACTTTGCCTGCTGAAAGCACAGACATGCTATTGAACTGTTTCTGAGTTTTCCGTTTTTTGCCTTTCAAGATACTCAGAAGCCTGTCGAGTCAGCTTCTTTGCAACTTTTCAAATTGCTGAAAGCCAATGCCATTGAGAGAATATCATTATCGCAAGCTTTCAAAGCAGAAAGAACTAAGTGCAAGTGGAGCATACTGAAGTCCTTCTGAAATCTGTTGCTGCTGGTAGGTGAGGGAAGGTATCGTCACTTAACCATGTTTCTCTCAGTATCCCACTGTGAAGCGATCATGTCAGCATTTCTATTCAAAGCCCACTCCTGCCATCAGATAAGCACTCCTGCCCCATTGTTCGTGTTACCCCTTAACAGAGAACAGGAATGTATTACCTGTCTATTAAAGTAAGATAATTAGGACACCAACTCAACTGATGTCAACACTGATGCCAAGTTGACCTTGAACTAAGGAATTTGGCATTTACAATAATTATGAGTAATTATTGGGGTGCCTTGACACTTTGCTGATAATTATACATCTTGTGCTTAGAAGGACACATTCATGTCAACGTCTGTGTTGTTCTATGACCACCAATGGTGCCGTCATGATGGAGATGCTGTGATGACAATGACATTTGCAAAGACATCATTTTCTGGAGCCATTTTGTATTCATGTTTGGAGTTGATGAAAGCTAGTGTGATGAACTGGAGTGGGTTAACATAAGCCATCAATACCAGGGAGGTGACAAACGCAAGGACAAATTCAGATCCAGCCTCTGTGCAGTCAAAGCACTCTCTTCATTAGTCTGTTCAGATCAGATGCTGTGTGATGTTCCAAGGTTTCATAGAAAAACACCAATTTGAATATCAATCAGTGTTTCCCTGTAATCAAGTGTAACCAAATAACCTGAAATTCTTGAAAAACCTGAAATAAAACCCAGGTCGACAACACATTCCTCACGAATAAAGATTCAAGCACATGTCACATGTTTTAGATTTGTCATTTCTGGTAAAGAGATAATGTTTGAGATAGGCAACACATAGTAGAATAGGTATGCATAACCCGTTCTTATTGCCTGAGTGCTTGACAGTCAGATTGTCTGAGTTCTTATCCCAGTGATTGAATCCAGCTGTTGTCCCAAGTGTCATTTTAAAAACATAGATAGATCTCTGCAGCTTTTTGTGGGGCATTTCCAATTCATGAGGAAATGAAAGAGAATGGCAGGACAACGCAAAATGTGAAGTTTATTCGATAAGTCCATGTGTCCTTCACAATTCCAGTGTTCTACAAGGACAATCAATATGCTGAGTCAGATAGGAAAGTATCTGTGTTAATACATAAATCTTTCTTTTCAAAGGGGGGATTTACTCAAGATAGCTAATCATCTGCTAGCATGGATTGTGTCTGTCAATGTATTTAATGCTTATTAACAATCACTTTAATGTAATTTCTATTGACTGAATTGACAGCCTTGTCTAATGCCATCATTACATAGACACACATATAGATATACCTTTCTCATTCTTATCCATCTGCTCATCCTCCATCTATTCTGACACAATATCCTGCTCAGTCTTCTTTTCTTTGTCTGTCTGGCTTAGGCTCCTATAGTCTCTGTTATCTCCTCATCTTCAGGAGAAATGGTGACCTTGAGGAACTGCCAATTACCCTTCTCTCTGATGGCTCCCCAGCCTAAGGGAGCTCTGAGTTGGTGACGATCAATCAATCGTTGCTTGGAGCTCCAAACTCAAAAGGTGGGATAACTGTGAGTGGAGGCTCAGCCCACACACAATCACACACACACACACACACACACACACACACACACACACACACACACACACACACACACACACACACACACACACACACACACACACACACACACACACACAAACACACACACACACACACACATGCGCGCACACACACAGACACACACAGACACACACACACACACACACACACACACACACACACACACACACACACACACACACACATTTTCAGAGTCTCTAACATACCCATCCTCTCTCTCTATCTTTGCTCATCTTATCTGCTAAAGCAAGACTGTGTCATATATAATGTATCATGGGTACAATATTTACATCAATTGAATGGGTTTTCTGTTGAAACTTGTCAGACATTAGATCTGCCATGCTTTACTCTGCCTCCATCTTTCCAGGGTTTCATCCATGGCACACACACTGTACATGCATTTCTTATGATGAAAGGCCTGATTATTAAACTACTAAGAGAAATATTCATCCCCTCCATTAATGGCCTGTGGTTCAGTTTTCATGTGCAAGAATGTTAGCATCCGTGCATGTCTCCTGTGCTGGAGATTAATAGTTGCGGTAAGAAGATGACATTTAGAGGGTGGCAGGACTGGATGTTGTTTGTGTGTGTGTGAGTGTGTGTGTATGTGTGTGTGTGTGTGTGTGTGTGTGTGTGTGTGTGTGTGTGTGTGTGTGTGTGTGTGTGTGCGTGTGTGTGCGTGTGTGTGTGTGTGCGCGTTTAGGCGTGTTTGTGTGTGTGTGCGCTTTCTAAAGAAGGGTAAGCAGGTTTACCTGAGTTAGAAGATGTGTTTAGAAATGCAGTTCATGTGCAAAGCTCACTGGAGGATCAGAGTCCCATATGTTTCATTCCCCACAAGTAATATCTCCTTTTCAATCAGTTCAACTTCTCGTCTTGTTTCTCTCAACATCCTCCCCTTATTTTCCTTCTCTTTCATCTTCTCCACCTACTCTATCTACCTCTGTCTCTCTCTTGACCCCCCCCCCATCCTTCTCTCTCTTTCTCTCTCTCTCTCTCTCTCTCTCTCTCTCTCTGTCTCTCTCTTTCTCTCACTGGACTTGATTTGTTCAATCTGTGTGACCTGGAGACCACCAACAGCCAGGAAAATGTCATGCAATTATTAAGCCTGTATTAATACCTTTATATTTATATTGTCTATTTAATTAGGTCTAATTAATTATTTGATTCTTTTTTATTACCACAAATGTACACATTCAAATGTAATTCTATTATTACATCTTTCTTTTTTTTTTTACTAAATTAAAAACCTGGGTATGCAAATATAGAAAGAAGGACATTTGATGAAATGCAAACCATTCTTTAATAAAGCTATAGAAAAAAAATCAAACATTGTGGTTTATGTGATGTATTTCCATCTCTAATGGTTTCTATATTACTATAGCATACACTTTCCAGGGACATTAAGGTGAAATTGCAGCTTCACTCAAGTACTTAGGTGCTGCTGTTATTGGTGCAGTGGCAAAAATATTCCCTTGTTCATAAAATGTCCCTATCCCCCTGAAGACTTCAAAGCACACCTAAACATTTAAGAACACAGCCATAACAAACATCCCATTTTTGAACAGTGTGTTATAGTTTTTGGGTAAATTTGGAATCATCTGATTCCATGTGAAGTTCTAGCAAATCTGTTTAATGAAGAGGACTTTTATTCTGTCTCATCAGTACTCCATCGTGATGAAGGACTTTTCTCCAGGGCTTCATTTTTCAACATCCTTAATCGAATTTTTTTTGCTGCAATTGGATTCTAGCCAAAAATACAACAAATTAGTCAATATAAATCGCTACCAAATGGCTCTTTGACAAAATGCTGTTATTATACAAACATAAATTGACAAACCATTTGCGGTCCAGAAGGCATGCATAGCTAATTAGATTCCTTTAGACATACGTCAACATCAATATATTCTCAAATACACTGAGCATGTCTAATGCATTGTTATCAAAGCCATATTTTGTAGACTTCTCATTAATTTTAATGATTCAAACTTGCAACAAATATGAATGGCCTCAGAACTCATAACAGAGGCTTCAATGAGAAGATTCACAGCTTATGGAATGAAAAGAGCATCCCTAATCTGGAGCATTCTGTATGTAAATGAGGGTGGTATGGGCACAGTAATTGTACTTCATTGAGCTGGATCAAGGCTGAAATCTAACCTGGTGTGTTAGTGATGGCTTTTGTCATGGTAAGATGGATGATGTGTAGGGGGAGCTGTCCCATGACATTGATGTTACCATACATCTCACATTAAGCCATGAATGAGAGAACATGAATGACAGAAAGACATTACCTGTCATAAACAGAGACAGCTGAGACAGAACAGATCCACTTGTCTTACTGTTACCATCCTCTGTTCTACAGAGTATGTATTTACTGTATTTACTGTCACGTGTGTAGGTGGAATGGGTACCATTCTCATATGGGAGTACCAGATTATGTAGGTATCTTACCCAGTGAGCAGGCGCCGGGTGAATGTGGGTGCAATTGTGTATGAATTGTGATATTGTCTCCACGAGGGCCACCAAGACACACTGGTGCTGTCCTTGCAACAGCAACAATATGTTGGTAATCTCACCCGATTGGACAGGGATCAACCATTCAACACAAAGGCAGATCAATTAAGTTGATAATCCACAAATCAGTCTCATTAAATATATCAGTCTCATAAAATATATTATACTATCAATTTGGAACTCTGATTAATAATTAAATTAATAACTACAAACAAAGTTACCTTATTAATAGTATGGTTGAAGGTCATTGGAGTTCTGAATAGAAGAGGTTGACAACGTCCATTCTTGTGTAACATTAAATAAACCAGCGTATATAAATCAAAGTATTTATTTACACAATGATAAGAGAATAACAATCAATTTGTAATCTAGCTAAATGTATCTAACTAATTAATTGAAGAAGTATATGTATGTGTAAAGGAGAGGGAGTGTGTGTGTGCGCGAGCTTGTACGCTCTGAGTTGCGCTGTTAGGAGCGCGCCTGAAAATATGTGTGCGTGTGTGTCCCTTTGTCTGACCACCGCAGTTCCGCGTGCATGTGTGCACGTTCGTGAACATAAATGTGTGGTGAAAGAGGACGAGCCTATGTATGCACCGCGAAGTTTGAGATTGTGCTTCGCGTGTGTGGCTATATGAAGGCCGATGTATTTGTAATCGTATGTAATTTAAGATGCCATGTTAAAGAAAGAGATGGTTAGTGATGCATGCAAGACTCGTGTGTCTGATAAGCAATCCTAACGATTTCCCTTAGATGGTGTGGCGAAGCCAACTACCAATTAACAATGAAAGTATATAACAGTTATGTTCGGTAAACAAAACAGATACAATACATGAACAATGGCATATGTAAACAGTCCTATACTTAGCCAGGTTGTGAATAGCTAAATAGCTAGCTGCCCAATCGATGTTTACCAGTCCTTTGGAAAAGTGTTGGCACATCCGATGTGTCTGAGGCAGAGAAGTGATGAAAACGTCCATGAGTGGAAAGTTGTCCTTGCTGTGATGTCGTCGGTATTACACTGCAGTTTAGATCGGAGGATTTGATCGCTCGGAATGTTGCAGTTTCCTTCGTTTCTCCCGTTGCAGAGTTAGCTGGCAGGTCTTATTGTTAGCTGCTTTGCTAAACTTACTTTGTCTCAGTTAGCGGGCAGTGTTTGGCTAACGAGAGATTGTCTTTGTTGAGAACAAAAAGAGTAGGCCTTCTCCAGTTGATGGTGGAAGGACGGAGACGCTCCTTGGCCGACGCCAGAAGGTAGAGAGATGTGAGCTGGCCAACGCCAGAGTAGAAAGAGAGTTGTAGCAAAAAAGAGAATGTATCATTTCAACGCAGTTTATAAGCAAAAGTACGTCACGGTTTTTACCACCTTGTTTTCAGCCAATTGCTGTCTCAGTACTGAAATGCAGATAACAGTTTAGGTGATAAGGGAATTGTGGATAATGAAGTCTTTTGTGGGACTACCGACACGTGTTAAAGCATGGAAACCCAGCCCGTTACAGATACACTGAATTCTGGTGATACAGTCATACTGTCACCAAGACCAAACAGACCATCACTCATGACTCCTAGTGACTGACAGGCCCTCTTGCATTATAACAATAGATAGGTGTTGTGTACACTTGTAGGGGGGAAAGAGAAAAACTTGTTCGTAGAGCTGCTCTTGCATTGGCTTATTTGGAACCTCATTAGCACATAGTGACTCAAGTGGGAGACTAATGCCGATATTTGGCTGTGGCAGGATGTAACTGTACTGCTAGCTTAATCCCGCACTTCAAAGCACCATCAACCCTGCTGCTGCTGCTAGGATGCCATTTAGTACCACGTATGCAAACACACACCCGCATCCAATCCCCCGACAACACACACACACACAAACACACACAAGCACACACACACCCGCAACCAACCCCCCACCCCACCACACACACACACACACACACACACACACACACACACACACACACACACACACACACACACACACACACACACACACACACACACACACACAAACACACTCACACACACAAACACACACACACACACACACACACACACACACATACACACACACACACACGCACAATCGGCAAAGACAGTGGCAGATGTTGCATGCTGGAAGAGGTGAGTCCCTATGAGAGAGGGCTTCCTTTATGGCACTGTCACCAGGTGAAGAATCACTAGGAGATTAACCATCAGACACGATATGAAGGGAATTATAGTGTAGGAGAGCGTTTTAGTGTCATTAAGTCCTTTGAGCCCTATGATCCTTTCATGACATGTTTTTCCTAGAACGCTAAGACATATTTCTTGAAATTTTTAGACAGCTTGACCTTTCTTCTCCCAAAAGGATTGAAAAGAAGATTTCTGTTTTGGATTTACTTACTTTGGCACTGTGTTTGGTGTAGTGTGTGTTTGTGTATGTGTGTGTGTGTGTGTGTGTGTGTGTGTGTTTGAGTGTGTCTGTGTGTGCAAGCTGTACACATCTTCCATAGTCGGGCTAGTTCAGGTCAACAGGGTCATGGTCATCACCACACTTAAGCTTTAACAAAGGTTTTCTGTGTGTGTGTGTGTGTGTGTGTGTGTGTGTGTGTGTGTGTGTGTGTGTGTGTGTGTGTGTGTGTGTGTGTGTGTGTGTGTGTAAACTTTCTTTTTTTTCCTGGTGTATATGAGTGAGCGTGTTTGTAGACGGATCCGTGCCAAAAGTCTGGCAAATTAATTTTCTGCAATTTGTCAAGGTGATCTCCTGAGCTCAAGTATTTCTCCACAATCCACCTTTTCACCTTGTCAAGGAAAATATTGTATAACTGCTGTGTAAACAATGGCTTTGCTTTTACTGTTGGTTTCTATGCTAACATAGTGAGTAATTATGTCCATGTATTTTGGCCTTTAATTCATAAAATGTGAGAGAGAGAACGAGAGAGAGAAAGAAAGAGAGACAGAGAGAGAGAGAGAGAGAGAGAGAGAGAGAGAGAGGTTCTGTGTATTCAGGGTTCATCAAAGACACCTGTGGCTGCGGAGTCCTTATATCTCAGAATGTATTGGCGTTTCATATGGCAAGATAGAAGAGCCTAGTGAATGCTTAGGTACATCCTAAGACAAAAGTCACAGCGCAAAAACTGAACTGTAATTTCTTAGAAAAAGTATAATTTTACAGTTGGGTTCAAGCCTCTGTTTGGTAAAAACTTTTGCTAGCGCTTGAGCATCCGTGTAAAGTGAAACTTGGGCAATCTTGAGCACAATTGGACACAGGTGCTGCTGGAAGACCTAATCACATTTCTGCCTCATTACTCTTACCTGAGTGTGTGTGTGTGTGTGTGTGTGTGTGTGTGTGTGTGTGTGTGTGTGTGTGTGTGTGTGTGTGTGTGTGTCTGTGTGTAGGTGGGTGAGTGGGTCTGTGTGTTATTACTCAGTCACCAACTGGCTTAATAGCTTTATATTGCTTGCTACAATTATCCAAGGAACACCATGGCAATCCGACCTACCCCTGTGCACAGCACATATGGGCATGTCCTGGTAGGTCTGTTGTTATTTAATGCATTACATTATTTTGGGGGGTCTTAATCACAATAATTAGAGATAATATGGGTAAAAATAGTAAAAAACGTCTGTTGGGATGAGCATCAGATACAATTAGCTCTTAGGTGTTTGTTTGTTTGCTTGCTGTGATAAGTCTTTACGTGAGCGGTCTATGCACCATGCCGTGCAAATATATGTTCATTGTTAAATTTAACAAGCTTTGGCAAAGGGTGACATAAAGGAGGCGGGCAGCGGTTTATTTGCTGTAAACTATGTATGTTATATTTTTGCGTAGCACACTCAAAGCTCATCTTCATTAAATCTCCATGCTTCATGTCAAAAGCAATCAACGGAAGTGGGACGATTGTGCTTCAGTCAAAGGGTCATGGATTAAGAAAATAATTGGGCAGCACTGAGTGGGGGTGTGAGGCTCATTATTGGATGACTCACCATACAGTTATCAGAGAAATAATGTATGGCAGGGGCGTAATACCCCAAAGCACCTTATTTTTTCAAGAACCACATACATGCCCTGGAATTCCTTATTCTGCTTAACTTTGTCGTTCTAGGGAAATAATAAACACCTTTGAAAACCTCAACAAAGTTGTGCTACAATTCAACATATTTTACTCTCCATGCTCTAAATAATAGACAGTGATTTCATTTCACACAGTGATTACAGTGCAGAGGTGTGTGTCCTCATCGCTTGAGACTATCAATGAGAAGTGTCTTCTTTTGTTCTTAGTGTAACAAACTCCGTTTGGTCACTTCCCTGTAAGCAAAATGACGTCCCCTAGACGTCCTGTAATGGTCTCTCTGAACGTTCTAAAAACGTAAATGTGTATGGTTCCCGTGACAACTTTAGGACGTTTTGCACGACGTTCCAAGACCGTCCCGAGGACGTTGCGGTGACAACTGGGAAACGTTTTCTATAGGTCCTGGGGACGTTATGCAGGACGTTGCAAGCACCTCCAGAGGGCATTGTAGTTACGTCTGGGGAACGTATTTCTATAGGTCCTGGGGACGTTCTGCAGGAAGTTGCAAGAACGTCCTGAGGGCATTGTGGTGACATCTGGGAAACGTGTTTTAGACGTCCTGGGTACGTTATTCAAGGATGCACCGCGGACGTAGCAGGCACGACCGTTTTTGCTGAGCTAAATGAAGAAAATAAATAATAATAGATCGCGGAGCCGTCATTTTGCTTACAGGGCGCACACACAAGTTCAAGTTCATTTATATTACACATTTCATATGATATGCATAGACACACACACAGACACACACGATTACAAACTTGATTGCGGGCATGGGAATTGAACCGTAAACCTTCCTATTACTAAACCAGATCGCTACCTACTGTACTATCACTGTCTGATTACTATTGTGTCACTTTAACACGTTTATCACAGTGTGAGACAGCCAACAAACTTAGTCTTTTTTTCCGAGGGTTTGAGGAAAAGCATATTGTAGCGATCTCAGTCACTACGGATTGAGGGTTTTCCTTAATGATTCCTTTTTTTAATTAACATCCATGGCACGTCACGGACGTGCGGGCAGGGAGGCAAAATAACTAGCCAAACTAAGAATGATGAAATAAAATAAATATGAATGCTTCTCTACTGATCTGTGCTATAAATGTAATGTCTGCATGATTCCAATACAATGCATACATAGCGTATAGAGCTCACCGGTCAAATTGTCTGATTGGAATTTCTTTAAAAATCCCGTCTCGCAAACACAATCTGGATTTGACAACAATCCTTATATTTAGGCCTATAAAGCAAACGTGCACTGCCCTTATTATGTTTTAAAGGAACAGGCTAATCTGCCGTTAGAAAGTTATTTAACAACACGCATATGCTGCATTTTAAATAAAGCGCAAACCCTCGGTTTCAAACGAGGAGCGAACTGAGTGAGAAGGATCCAACATGGCCAAGCAGACTAGCCTTAAAAGCTTTTTTTCAGAGGCCAAACACAACTGATGAGGGTAAACCTTCTGACGAGGATGAACCTATAATACCTGCAGTGTTGCGTCTGAACGCGTTTCATTTTATTATAGCCTACTGTCTATGCCTGTGCGTTAGCGCCGAAGTTGCGTATCCGAGAGCGGTATTGCAGACAGAGATTTGGAAAAATTAGGCTATAGCTCGCACTCGCAGCATATTGAAAATTGGAGCTGTGAACTTAGTTCAAAATTTTGAATGATGAACAATGAACTGAGCTACTTCATGTAGAAAGCGAACTTTCCAAACACTGAATACCTGAAGCCCTTGATGTTCGAACAGCATCACCAGAGAAAAAGCTGAAATGTCGGGCGTTTATGTCGTTATGGAGTGACAAGTTCTCTTGGCTCAGGTGCGAGGTAATTGATAGTCACAGTAAAATGTTCTGTTAGCAATGCGAAAAGGCGACGCAAAGGATTCACAAGAGGGTCGAATAATTTAAGAATCTCTTCTCTCATTAAACAGAGCAATGACCATGTTGCGGCGCTCATTTTAATGCCACAGCAGGTTGCGATTAAAGGCCACTTATTGACGCGCATCAGACATTAATGTTTTTGTTTCCCATTGTAAACTTAGGAAAATAAACATGTTGCATTCTAAACTACCTGATTATGTTATTATTTAAGCTATGCAGGCCGTCAGTTTTCTTCAATAGGCTAATTTAGAAGCAGAAATAGATATCTGGCCGGCTTATCATTAAAATGTCTCGCAAATGAAAAAAACATTTCTCTAGCGGAACCTCTGGTTCAGAGAGGACCATCAGAGGACGTCAAGGGGACTTTTTGGAAGGACCGAATGCGAACGTCCCGCAGAGGACCACAGGTAAAGGTTACGGGGACGTTTTTAAAGGATGTCCTGGGGACGTATGCTGAGAGACCAAATAAGAACGTTCCCTAATAGTCCGTTTTAAGGCTCATGAGAACGTCACGCAGAGGACCTGCAGGTAAAGGTAACAGGGATGTTTTTAAAGGACGTCCTAGGGACTTGTGCTGACCAAATTATAAGGTTCCCTAATAGTCCGTTTTAAGGCTCATGCGAACGTCACGCAGAGGACCTGCAGGTAAAGGTAACGGGGACGTTTTTAAAGGATGTCCTGGGGACGTATGCTGAGAGACCAAATAAGAACGTTCCCTAATAGTCCGTTTTAAGGCTCATGCGAACGTCACGCAGAGGACCTGCAGGATAAGGTAACAGGGACGTTTTTAAAGGATGTCCTGGGGACGTATGCTGAGAGACCAAATAAGAACGTTCCCTAATAGTCCGTTTTAAAGCTCATGCGAACGTCACGCAGAGGACCTGCAGGATAAGGTAACAGGGCCGTTTTTGAAGGACGTCCTGGGGACGTGTTCTGAGAGACCAAATTATAATGTTCCCTAAAAGTCCGATTTAAGACTCATGCGAACGTCACAGAAGGACCAAACGTAGACTTGCTACGAACGTCAAAAACTTTCTGGTAACGTCCTCTAGCGAACATTGTGCCGGGGACCAATTGGGGACGATTGGGGACCTTGCGAATGTCCTGTTAACGTCCTGGGGACGTTCCCTGTTTGCGGGGTTGTGACTCTCGTGATTCCTACTAACCATGCTCAGAAGCAATATATCTTCATGTTCATCCCCAACAATCGTGTGTGTTTTGATTGTGTTGATGGTTATTCTAAAACAAACGGACAAGGCCAGGGATCATCATTAAATATCACGCAAAGGAATCAAACCTCGGCTCCCAGGTGTTCCTCACACGCTCCGTTACCTAAATTGGTCCTCTTATGAATACGAGTCTCATTTGTTTTAAAGGAGACTAATAGTATTAGCATTCAGATGAACAGTGCAGTAACTTACACTCAGGGATGTGCGCTTTCACCAGGTGTCCCCAGAGCTTTCCCACATGTGTGGTTATCCCTGTAAGCCTCCCCAGCGAGGAAGCCATTACTTTATGTATTCATAATCATACTAGGAATTATTCATCAGCATGTGTTAGCCTAGTTGGTTCCCATATGACTTTATCCGGTCATACACAATATGTGTGCGGTTACATGGCTAGGCTGGCTCACATCATTTAAATGTTATTCTGCAGACAATGGAGACTGAAGCTTCCATGAAGGCCTAAGTAAGCACTTTGTGGTGATCTGGGCCTAGTCCTTTGAAACCACAGTGAAGAGAATGGTTTTGACTGAATGACAGAATCCTTGAACTGATATCAAGGATGTGAATACTAATTATAGTTCATGAATATGTTCAGGTTTTTTTTTCTCCCTCGCTGCCTCTACCCATGCATATTTTGTGTTCTTTTGACATACGTCAAAATAATCTCCAGTCCAGTCCAGTACAAAAGGCCAGAACTTCCTCTGATCTCACAGGATGTTATAAGAGTCAACATTTCAGCTGTATCAACCTTTTAAATGTCCTATTGATCAACTCATCAATTAATTTATTATGTAAATAAGAAAAAAAAGATACGAAACAAACACCTTCACAAAAAAAACGGTAAAAGCCAACTTGGCTTTGTGGTGGTAGAGTAGGTCTGTTTGTATAACAGCCATAGCTAACATGCATGAAATGGCCCTGGGTAGGAATATTGACTTCTTTAGGGACATTTCAGGAGACAATCAAGCCACTGTAGACCAGTGTGATTGGATAGAGAGGAGTGTGTAAATCAGTGTGTCCTTGAGCCCACTAAGACGATTGCAGAGAAAGGGAGTACAGACATATAACCTCTTAGTGCAGGTATATTATGCAAGTAAAATTACGGTATGTTCTAAATCTAAGCCTGTGTTATTTAATGTTATTTAATGTCTGGCTGCTAAATTCGTATTTAACATTTCATAAGATTTTGTTGATCTGGGTCAAAGCCATTCACAAAGCATTTTATCTTACCACCAAGAAGACTCCTAAATTGCACTAAAAGTTTCTAACTAAAGGTTTTATCCTAAATCCTATTCACAAAGCTGCTGAGGCCAACTTTGACTAAGGCAAAGCAAGAACTCCTGAGCTGAGAGAAAGACTCTGTTGCCATGGGTGACGGCAGGTCTCCTGCACAAGCTTGCTTTCAATCACTTAGCTGATGCACTACATGGCCTACCACTAATAAGCTCGACAGATAAATAAATAAATAAAGGTGATGGGCTAGAAATCAAATAACAATGTAATTCTCTACCCATAGTATCTTCCCAAAGTTTTCTGAAAGATGACACATTTGTGTCGATAATACAATGTTACAATTAATTCAATTTCAACGATGAATGCGTTGCTGGCATTATTGCTTTTCTTACAAGCTCTAAAATGATTCTCCTGTGATTGATATCTCTTTGAAGTGATTCTGCATCTGCACTCCTAAACACAGGGACCTGAAATGACCGAAACTGCTGTTTTTTGTTTGGGAGTTGGTCTTAGTGAGTTAGGAGTCCTCTTGACTACTTTTTAGTTTTGCCAGACTTAGGTGCTACTTTTAACGCCAAGGGGCTTTGCGAATCCCTTAGTTCCAAAGTTAAGGCGGCTCGGCAAGTAAGGATCTACTTCTAGCCTTTAGATGATTTTATGTCTGACATTGTCTCAATAGCAGGCATGTTTGATTTGTGACCTTTTTTAAGAAGAGTATGGCAGCGTACCATCTGACACCTAGTAACAGGAACACCAAGGACACAGCTTAGACAGTCTGGAGTATATGTGTGAGAATGGCTTCATTCATTACATGGTAAATTGCTCTGGAAATGGCAATGTGTTTAGGGAAGTTCATCAGTTTTTGTATCTCTTGACTCCACCTCTTTCCCCAATCATTATTTTCAAGCCCACACACACACACACACATACACAAGTCTTCCGGGAGGAACTTACGAAAAGACAATAGAATAATGCCTCCACATTTCAATTTCATCAATAATGTATGTGTGTGTCCACCTTACCTAATGTGTGTGCATGGGTTCGTAGGTGTGGGTGAGAGGAACACATGATGCTGAAATGATACAGGGCTCATCTGCTCTGTGTCTGTCGGTCCCCCAAAGACATCTTGTGCATTAAATCACAAAATTCAAATGAGAAATTAGCACCTGAATTATTTATTCAGTGTGCATAGTGTGTATTCCTGCTGCCCACTGACTTTAGACTTGTAGGCCCACACCTACAGAGGACAGACACACACACACACACACACACACACACACACATAAATCAATCATTTCCATTTTGATTGCAGCTGCTCACCCAGAGCATAGAGTAGTGCATTATGCAGATGAGAGGGGCCTCTATGCTGGGGTTAATTCCTGAAGGGAGGTGTATAATTCACGCAAACAAAAATAAATACATTCATGTGAACCAATGGTGGGCCCGATGGGAAAGTTAAGGGCAAGGAAGTCAGAAAGTTCACTCATTTGTAAGACACACACTCACACACACAGCAAGACAGCGAGGAGTAGAGCAATCATCATATGGTCCTGATGACACTGCTGTGGGTGTCAGACTCCAGAGAGAGATACCAGGTGCTACACAAGCAGACACTCACACAGAGAATTCTGTGTTTATACCGATTTCCCATTCCTTCGCATGACCTTCTGTCCTCTCCGTACTGGTCTTACAGGTGAGGTGTTTTCCGTTCATTAAAATGATTTCAGACACACAATACTGTGGGTCTGTTTACCGTCTTACCATAAGAGAGAGAGAGACAGTCGCTTTGAGTTGATTTTGTGTATTATGTCTCAGGCCACAGTTGTTTATCAATCAAAACAAATACCTGTGTAACGATTGATTTATTGCCTCCATCCCATTTTTGTTTCAACCTGTAGTACATGATTATTCAAATAAAAAGACCCCCCCCCCCCCCCCCCCCCCACTCCTCTTGAATTTATCCTGCTCACACTCATCAGCTCAATGCTATCCATATCTAATCCTCACATCTCAACATTTCATTTCATTGCAGACTATAATTACAGTGAAGCTACAGTACATTAAGAAATGATTCTGCCGAGTGGAACTAATTACCATGTTATACAAAGAGCTCAAATGAGAGCGAACCGGATTCAGTGAGTGTTTGCCCGCAACTATACAGTAAATAGGGTCGAGATATCTCCCACTGTCTTGATGAGAGTGCGTCTGCGGGTGCTTGCCTGGCAGTCCAGACCATAATTCCAGAGTTAATATTTCATCAGATGAATAATTCAGTAGGTGTGTGTGTGTGTCTGTGTGAGTGTATGTGTGTGTGTGTGTGAGAGAGAGAGAGAGAGCGAGAGAGAGAGAGATTTACTCAGAGATGAGATAGAAGATAAGATGCTTGGTGGCCTTTCCACAGCAGATCAAACTTGATCAAGTTTTATTATACGAGTATCCAGATTCTGTTCAGGATTAGCATAACAGAATCAGGTGGCTTTCCCTCCAGAAATGATTGTATTTTATTCCATTTGTTATAATACAAAATATTATGTATGTATGTATTTAGCCTTGTTCAAATGTCTGAATCAGGATGTTAAAATGTGATGTAATACATTTTTTACACAAACTGTTGAAGATGATGAGCCATGGTGAAGATGGTTGTTTAGTGCTTTAATGGCCAGTTGAACAACAGACATGGCATCTTGTGGCTTAAGTATTCTCTTAAATCAGACACAACCTGTTGATAGAAAAGCAAGTACGGACTAGACCACTTTCACCCATTACTTCTACATCTGCGTTATTATGCTGCGTTATTATTATGCTTATACATTTATTTATGTCTGTATTTGAGGGTGAGTCAAGTTTCTGACCCTCTGTTTGTGGTGACAGCGACCCTCACACATGTTTAACTTAATCCAACCATTTCCTCCTAAAATAATGTGTTGGCATAGACTTGGACATGTGCTATGTTATATAAAACGATACTGAGACTACAAAGACTTTGATCCTCAATGTCATGTTGATCCTATTGTCACTCATAATAAGAGAATCACATAAATAAGCCTTTCACAATGCCTATAAAAACTCTCCTCAGGTAATGAGGCGAAGCATATAAATCAACAGCAACTGCGAGCTCAGTGGAAACATGTTACCAAGAAAAATATATTTTGTGGTTCTTTTAGCTGACTGCTTAAGCTGTTTGTTTCATGTTTGTATGTTGCAGACAGAAACATTAACATGCTATATGCCGTTTTCTTCCTTGTGTTTATACCTGGTGTGAGAAGGTGAAATCCCTCCTTCTCACCGTGGCAAATACTCATGTTGCCCTGCAAGAGACTTGGGTCTCCCCCTCAGGAATGGATGGGTCCGAGCTCCCCCACATCAATGGTTGGAGCTAATGGGACCAATTGAGACCAATGGGCTGCCCTATTTAAAGGGTGACTCACTTTGGAAGAGACAGGCATGAGAGGTCATGAAAAGGTGTAAGAGCAAACAAACACTTCCCTGTGAGGTTCTTTTTCTTTGTGCTTTGTAAGTGTGCCTAGTTTCTGTGCCTTGTTTTGTACTTAATTTCTGTGCCTAGTTTGAGGCCTACCTTGGGCCTAGCATGTGTCGTTATTGGGCCTAAATGGGCCAAGAAGGTGCCTAGGGGGCATAGTTTCTTGAGTTACTGTGAGTACTGTCTGTATTTTGATTTATGCTTGTGTGTTTTGTGGGCACCTTTTGGGGGCTGGTACCGAAGAGTTCCACCCTTTGTAAATAAAAATATATATTTGTATATGAGCCACCGTCTCTGCACCCTTCTTCCCAACTACACCACCCAGTCCAGTCACCACATCCCAAAAGCTTGGGGTGGACGCCTCGGCCCCTCACACCTGGTGAATAGAAGGGTCCACAGCGAGGGTAAGTAACAGTGTTGATCGGTATTGTATGTGTGGGTGAGTTTTAGATTACATTGATGTAGCTTTTATTACACTGATACACTGTACAAGTACAGTGTAAATATATAACATTCATATTACAAGTCTGCCAGCCCGAGGCTTTTTGCTATTGAAACATTAACTAGCATGCTCTTTTTAAAAACAGTGGGTGAATCTAATGTAAGGTGGAAGTTTCTCACCTGAAATGTCCCATTTCTTTGCCAGGGTAATCTTGTTGCAACCACACAAAGAAAAATGGGTTTATCTATGAAACCACAAAGAATAAGTATTTGTGCTATTACACACACACACACGCAAACAGCAATTTGTGTGGGTGTGTGGGTGTGTGTGTGTGTTTGTGTGACTAGCAAGTTGTTATACAGCCACAAACCTAAAACAAAGCCAATGTCTAAAGGCTAAGTCCCTTAAGGATACATCTTATTTTTATATCAATTCCTTTTCATAAACAGAACGTTGAATCTTGCAGCATTGTTATGTGTGATTCTCCAGGTAATCTTCAATCTGTTCAACCCCCTGCTCGCCTAAGTCCCAGCAGAGGAGTGCAATGTCAATATCTTTCGCTTGACTGTCTGATTTCCTTTGGAACGGCATTGATTGTTTCTAGCATAAATACACCCAATACCATCTGTCCCAGCTCAAATCCCTGACTGATGGGACACACAGATCATTTGTTGATTCTGTCATTTCTTTCTTTTTTATACCGTAGAGTTGACAAATGCACACAATAGTGTAGTGAGAAAAGCAAAGCAAATCCAACCCGCATACCTGAAATACATTCAATTTATTATGGAAAATGCACAATAAAACATTTACTTCCAACAAGACTGCAGTAACTTTAAGATGCCAAAGACCATGCCAGCTAACCCCAGCTAAAACTAGGGAGTTGGGTCAGGCTAAGCCTGAACAAAAGTGGGAATATCTGCCTGTCCCTGTGTGTGAAAAAAGTACCTACGATGTAAAATGAAAGAAACAAAAGTAGGTTAAATAGAAGGTTTATTAAACATATCTAAGTACAAAGTGTATAGTGATAACTGAACAGGTCACATGAGTGTTTGAACATATTACTGGCTAATATCTATATTGTCATACTGTCTTATGATTTAAACCGGAATATATACATTTTCTGAATATATTGTAACGTGCAAGGGGGGATTGTGTGCTTCTGTGTGTGTGACAGTTCGGCCCAATCTGCTGTGTGTGTGTGTGTGTGTGTGTGTGTGTGTGTGTGTGTGTGTGTGTGTGCCTGTTAGGATGTGTTTTTAGCCTGTGTTAATGTTAGTATTTATGTCTGATATCCTTTTTGAGTCTGTGTGCTATGCATAATTTAGTGAATGTGATTCTCTGTTCTCATATCCACCCACCTCTACCTAGTGTGTTGTGTCCTTGTATAAGACCTTCTGCCTTTCCCGCCTATTATATCAGTAAGACTGAACGCTGTGCTTCATTAATAAAAAGTAAGACGCCTGGTTCCCGCTCTATTGGCTACACTGGTGTCAGAAGTGGGACCCAAAAATGACCACACTTGAAGAGAACCAGCTGCAGCCGGAGGTGGCACAGCCAAAGAGCCATAGCCAACGAGAGGTTGAGATGTGAGATGTGCAGAGGCAAGAGGGAGAGCCTAGGCACCTACGCTGCCGACTTATGCTTGTACGCGCGATGGGGCTACCCCCAATTTGATGACAGCAAACAAGCCAAGCTTGCACTTCAAGTTTTCGTTCAGGATTGGTAGCAAGAACAATTCTGGGAGCACATTCGCCTCAGTGCATCTGGGTCCCTGGCAGCAGCCCTGGACAAGCTCGAAACATTGTGTGCACCAGGCCGACCTGAAAGAGAGTGAGGAGGTTGAAGGGAGCGAGGAGCAAGAAGAGGCAAGCAGGGCAGTCCGAGGGGTTCTACCAGTGTGGGGAACCAGGGCACCTTGTCCGTCATTGCTTAGCACCAGCACTTTGCAACCCAGAACCATAGCCACAGCTGTGGCTCAGCTAGCAGGGCCGACCCCATCGGCTTTATGTTGACTGCAACATAGAACGCATCCTAAGCCCTGGACCATCCAGGACCAGTGCATCTAGGACCAGGGCATCATTGGGCTGGATCTTCTGGCTATGTGGGGTGGCTACAGTGGATGTGTGCAGAGTTAAACTACTTTCTGACCGCACAGTATTGCTGCTGGCTGCTCCAGAGAAGCCTCCAGTCCAGAGTCGCTGAGTGCGTTGCAAGCTTAGGAGAGCTGCTCCCGCCATGCCTCCACCTCCAGAGGGTCCTCGTGCTCCCACCTACAGCTGAGACAGAGGCGCCCACATCAATGCTGTCTGCCTGGGAGGTATCTCTGCATCACTGCCACCACTACCACCACTCTGTGAGGAGGAAGAGAGCCAGCATTGTCAGATGGGACGCAGCCGCTCCAGCGGTGGCTGCTCTGAGCGAGGATGACACCTCCGGAGCAGCAGCGACAGAAGCCCCCCGGGTGGTCCATGGCTCGATGGACGCAGGCCACCTCGGAATCACCATCATGCCCCAGCACTTGAAAGACTGCCTGGGTCATTTGCAACAATTGACTGGCCTGGCGGGGGCTAAGTAGCGTGCAGGATGCTTTTTTTGCGCTTCTGTGTGTGTGTGTGTGTTAGTGTGTGTGTTATCTGTGTGTGTGTGTGTGAGAGTTTGTTCCATAATGCTGTGCATCTGTGCTGTAACTGAGCTGGTTAATGTATTATTCTGTGTTTAACGTTCCATTTTTCAATGTACCTGTGTTGGAGCCTGTGTTAATGTTGGCCTGTATTTCTGTTATCCTTTTTAAGTCTGCATAATTGAGGGTACTGTATTGTGATTCTTTGTTGTTAGCATACATGTCTTCCATGCCTTCTGTATCAGTAAGACTGAATGTTGCGTTTCGTAATTAAACAGCAAGACGCCAAAGCGAAGCCTGGTTTTTGCACTGTTTGCCACAATACATTTTTAAATACTAAAATACTGGAAATGCAGTGTGAGTGATGACTGGCATTGGGTTTTTCTTTTTCTCTGACTGTAGCTCTTCCCTTTAAATGCGTTGCTTTTGAAGTTTTATTTATATTTTCCTTACATCTCCGCTCTCCCACTGTTCCTTTAAAGGCCCACTAGGGACACCATGTCAATTTCCTCCTCTACTTTTTTTTCTGTGTCAACATCATTTCAAAACTTCCCTTTCATCGTTTTTTCTTTTCTTTTTTCCATGTGAAGCTATGTGTCAGAATTATGCGATCATCCCTCTGGAATGGGTGCGGGGCAGCAGCCTTAGAACTGTAATTACACTTTACTGTCATTGTCAAATGCATGCCATTTAAATCTGTTAACATTTCAATTAGTGCAGATGAGAAGCTCTTTGTAGTTTTTATTAGGAAACAGAGCTCTGATTTAAGTGATTGGGATTCTTTTGAAAGTCATGGGGAGGTTAATGGGGGCTTCTATGTGTTGGATGATAAAGTAATTAACGTCGTCGAAAATGACGTTTGGTTGCATAGCGCAGTATTTAATGCGGGTGAAGATGGTGGTTTGTTGGGCTGAAAGTAGTTAGTGTTATCTCCCTGCCTCATGCTCTTGTCAGAACTAATGCTTTTTTCTTTGTGAGTTCTTGTATGGAGTCCAAGCATGTGCACAAGGTCAAGGTCAAGGATTGAGTTGATTTTGTAATTGTAGGGCTGCACACTTACCTACAATGTGGTGCATCCACAATCCAGTGACACGTGAGGGTGACTAATGCCCACATTGTAAGCCAATAGGTTCTTGCAAAAACAGCCTATAACAAAGTATTTAATACTTTCATCCTGAATGGTATTTCACCTGAGCCAGTCGACATACAAATAGCACAAGCGCACACACACACACAGACACTCACACTCACACACTCATGCACACACACACAATGGGTTTTCCAGATCCCAATGGGACCTTAAACATCTTTAAGCACAAGATTGCTCTCTTCATCATGCGCTCAGCCCACAGGCTACCCATTCATCCAGCAGAGGCAGGCACACTGATGGTACTGTACCAAACTTTATTTAGAAAGAGGGTCTTCATCCTTTTCCCCTGAGCTCTGTCCTGTCTCTTCTGCCTGAAGTGTATAAGTTCACCTGGGGCTCTGCTTCATTCCTCCTGAAAGAATCAAAAATCCAAAAATCATAAACATTGGGTCTGCTCTGTTTTGTCATCTAAGGTCTGTGACCTGTAGCTTAAAAAAGTAGGTAAATCAAGAGCCTCCCCGTCCTGGCACAGGCAAAAGCCAATCACATCCTTTATTGTACCACAGTGGCATGAAATACTTGATTCTGATTGGAAGACACATCCCAATATACACAAAAAGAGATTCAAGGACATCCAATCAAAAGCTCAGTCTCATTTTTATATCAGGGGTCTGTATAATGGTAACTTGTGACAGTGTGATAGAGTAATGTAAGTATTCAAGTATAATATAAAGAATTCTATTTTTGCATAAAATGTAAAGTGAAGATTATGCCTTTACAGGACTCCCTAGCATTGTGGCAAAAATTGGCTCTCAAAGTGCCCCTCTGCACACATACACTTGGTGGATGAAACAACACTCTTGCTGAGGAAGATGTCTTTTAAATGGCAAGAAAAGCTTTAGGTGACAGATGAGTCATTTTCCAGACACGAAATGCACGCTACTTCCAAGTGTAAAGGACGCTATACAATTGTGTGCATTTTGTCATTTCCGTCACAGAATCTTGCTATTTGCAAAGTAATAGAAATAGAATAAATATAACATAAATAGGCCTATGTACACAATAAAATAAACAGTTTTTTAGTAAAGCCCCTGATGTTGATAGCATTTATGTCAGATACAAATCTTAATGAGACCTACTGTGGATCAACCTGGCCAAGTAGGTGTTTGTTTAACCAGTTTCATCTGCAATGCCTGATACTCTAAAATTGATGATTAATAGACTCTCTGAGGCTAAATTGTGTCCATGGAGGGGGGGTTAGACCCCCATAGGGACAGCTTAGCCCCGCATAACCATAATTATCTAGCAGGGTCCTGGGGATTCTACTGCGAGAGGAGAAAACCAAGGTTTAATCGCATAACATCACTCAGTAGAAACGCAGACCATTTAAAATTCTGTTTTATCAACAGTTTGTGCCAAACTGTAATGGACACCTGCCTATGGATATGTCTGAATGCTGCACATTTTTTTGGTGGTGCTTACTCTAAGATGTTATGTTATGTTCTTTGCTTGATGAATTACCAACAACAATTTTAGGGTCTAACAAACATCCATTACAGATTTCCGTATATGTTTATTGAGTCAGTGAGCCTAATTGATGAATCAGCATTAAGTAGCACCAATTGCTTCCAAATCCATGTTTTCATTCCCTGATCTTCTGCTTAAGGCAGTGTAAAGAACACACAAACAACACAAACACTAAAACCCTTTTGCAAGCATGTTTTTTTAGGTCTCACACACACACACACACAAACACACACACACACACAGACAGACAGACAGACAGACAGACAGACAGACAGACAGACAGACAGACAGACAGACAGACAGACAGACAGACACACAGACAGACAGACAGACAGACACACACACACACACACACACACACACACACACACACACACACACACACACACACACACACAAACAGTACAGTTTAAAGGTCAGTTTTGAACAGCAATGCCCAGCAAATGGCTGAATGCTTTAAGGAGGAGAGCAGATTGAACGCGATACGCAACTTACTCAAAGTAGTTTTAAAGCAGTCCCTGCAGGATCTTATTTTTTCTTTCAATTTACAGAGGGAATTTTTATAGAAATTGTGATTCCACCAGCATCTTAAGAGGGTCTGTTGTAATTATAATGGCCAAAAGTAACTGAATTTCCTGCAGGATCCTTCAATTTGCCTGCATTTGAACACAAGATCTTGAAATCCGGGAGGGACTGTTTAAAGTAGCATGACCCTTTGTACAACCAACTCTGCAACGAGACTTAATAAAGAGACTTCCCTGTGCACTTTCAAGACTAGAAACATTTTAAGTAGATCAATTATCATTTAATACAGGGGGTTATGTATTAAGAAATGTATAATAACTGTGCACTGAGATTACATTTCTGAGCTATTAAACTTGTAGATAAAGGTTATTTTTATCTTTTAAATATTATATTTATGAACATGAGAAGCTCCTTTGGGCAGCCAGACAAAGAACATAACACCAGAGCAATGGAAGCATTTAAAGCATTGGAGCTCCATTTTCTGGTAGTCTCCACTCGGCAGCTACCATCCCACAGGGAAAATAACAGCCCTTTTTTCTTTTATTGCCTAAAACAATCCAAACCGCTCGGATTCGAGGTCAACTGATAGATTTCATTCCTTTAATTCTCTCAGCTGTATTTCTCTATCTCACTGCCCCTCTTCCCATCACCCTCACCTTATGTACTCGCTCCCTCTCTCAGATGAAGCTGGCGATGGACTGTAATACCTTATTTTACGGCCAAGATGAACGGAGTTATTGAGTCATATTGCAATCGATTTATGGAATGGTACAATTTGATGTGGGTCCTCACTTTGCTGTGTCCACCCTGGCAGATGTCTTTTGGCTGTGTGTGTGTGTGTGTGTGTATGTGTGCGTGTGTATGTGTGCATGTGTGTGTGTGTGTGTGTCTGTGCGTGTGTGTGTGTGTGTGTGTGTGTGTGTGTGCGTTAGCGTGGGTGCGTGTGTCTGTGTGCGCCCGCACATTGTAGGAATTACTTTTAAACCGCAAGCAGGGCCAGACGACTTTCTCATTTCCACAATGACTATAAGGAAGAAAGCTGGCATGGTGAGTTCACTGGGTACCCTATTTGATACCTCAAAGTAATCAATAATCAATAGCCTACACTCCCCTACCACCCATCTCACAACACAAAGCAATCTTTAACCTACATGTAACTCCATATCTATCTGCTACTGCTCTGTGTTTGTGTTTTATAAGATAACTCATATCAAACTCATGAGAAAAAGATGAAAGCAGAGAGAGCTAACCTAATGATGTAAATGGAGAGAAAGAGAAGAGAGGGTGTTAGAGGGATTTTTTTTAATTGGGGACTAGTTGGACGCTTGTGAAAACATCTGACTCACATGATCTTCTGTACTCTGAACAAGTTAACTCGCTGCAGCTCCTCGAGTCTACTAATGAGTACTGAACACAATAGACTTGAGGAGGGAAAGGTAAATCAATAAAGTAATATATCACGGTGTTTCCTCTCGAGAAATGTTATGAATGCACTGGTGCCAAGTATCGACAGCTTTTTGTTAGTCTGCACTGGGTCAGCTTCTGGCAAAGGCGTCTTACTACTTTCACTGACCACATGGTGACCCCCACAGGTGGTGCTTTGCAAAATCAGAGGGTGACCAGAGAGTTAGTTTTCATCACTGAAGCCAGTTTAATCCAGATATTTTGGGAAAGGGGATGCAATGTTGAAAATATACCTTATGACTGTATGTCCAATCATATCATTCAATGAAATAGATATTAAACTTGACTCAACCTGTGAGGTTTAAATACGTTTCCCTTTTAGCTATTTAGATTTTGGGATGCATCTCCAATGATTGTCTATGTCACCTGTCATGATGGTGCCATGTTATCATGAGAAACTCACAGTACATGTCTGTTCCTACGGGCATCAACTGACACGATGTTGCTAGGTTATCATGAGAAACTCACAGTACATGTCTGTTCCTACGGGCATCAACTGACATGATGTTGCTAGGTTATCATGACAAACTCACAGCACATGTCTGTTCCTACAGGGATCAACTGACATGATGGTGCTATGTTATCATGACAAACTCACAGCACATGTCTGTTCCTACAGGGATCAACTGACATTATGGTGCTATGTTATCATGACAAACTCACAGCACATGTATGTTCCTACAGGGATCAACTGACATGATGATGCTATGTTATCATGACAAACTCACAGTACCTGTCTGTTCCTACAGGGATCAACTGGCATTCAGACAGCAGAGACAAGCACTAGATGTCTTATCCACACAAGCTTACATTTGTTGCCTTACACACACACACAAACACACACACACACACACACACACACACACACAAAGGAACAGGCACACACACACAGACAGAGAGAAAGAGAGAGAGAGACACACACACACACACACACACACACACACACACACACACAGAGGCAGACAGGCAGACAGACAGACACACACACACACACACACACACACACACACACACACACACACACACACACACACACACACACACACACACACGGCAGTGGCACATCATTATTGAATGCTGAAACGCCTCGTCCTGCTGCCTATGTGGCCTCACAGGCACTCAATTTCAGCGTGCCAATCCCTTTCCTGTGTGTTCTGCTGACTTACACCCCCCCCAACACACACACACGAACACACAGACAGCAAGGGAAAGCCAACCAGGCTTGGATTCTGACAGTTGCATCTCTGAGGTGCCAGTTCATTTTTGTATGTGTGTGTCTGGTATGTGTGTGTGTTTAGGTGTGTCTGGATTTAGTTGAGGTTCTGTGTGTGTTTGGGCTTGCACACCCCCAGCATCTCTCCGTCAGCTAAACTCTCTCCAGAGCAGCAGCACTCCAATCCTGCGGTGCTCCTACAGGTACTAGAGAAGCACTAGAGCTGTAGTTGAGCTGTGGACCTGGGGGTGGGGTTCATGACAGGGAAGGAGAATGCTCTTGACTGTTCGAATGCCTTTGTAAAGATCTTCAATGTAGTGATATTGCCAGGTACGTTTTGCCATAGATATAGATTCTTAAATTAGGCATTAACCGCTGTCACTACATGAGATACTCTCATGAATGATGCCAACAGTCCTCTGTTGAAACCAAACACCAATATCCTCTGTCTCTCTCCTCTCTGTTTGGCCTGTGTGTGTGTGGTGGTGGTGGTGGTGGGGGGGGGGGGGGGGTGTTGTGTGTGTGTGCTTGTCTGTGAATTCCCTACAGAAATTTCACAGTGAATGAGATGTGAGTGTCTTGTGGTCAAAATTACTTACAGACAACTGGAGTGGTACTGCAGATTTATTAACGATATCGGGAGCAATGTTACAACCATTACAATCAGTAACAAACTCAAAACTCCTCTGTGCATAGTCACATCTTATAGTTCTTCAGACTCCTCCTTTGGCATCTTAGGCTGTCGCCACCTGGCCCACCTGTCCTTCACTTATAGATAAGAATATTTACACAGGATCCCCTCACCCCAAGCCTTGAGGTCCTCTCTTAGCTGATCAAACATTTCACAACAGGTCAGACATTTCCCAACAGGTCAGACAGAACACCTGGCCAACTCAGTTATCCATTCAATTCAAGTTATACTATGGAATACTCTACTAACCTAATGAATTAAATGATACACATATAAATTTCATCCAACAGTCTTCCTGTGGCATCTTTGATTCCTTTTTGGCCCTCATCTGCCAAAGCACTTATGGCATTTATTGCTTATGAGAGCCATAAGTCAAACTGCAGTTTTCAATGACAAATCAGACACTAACATTTATCTGAACTTACAATTGGCTACATTAATAGGTTAAAGAAGGAGTTTTGGTCTAAAGCTAGCAAGCCGCCGTCCTGAAAAGCATAAAATAACATTGCAAACACCACCACCAGTTGGCACTGATAAAAACTTGCTAACATGCTAACTGGCATCTTTTGGCACAATCTTTTGTGATATAATGCGGCTAAGACTTTTCTCACATTTTCCCGAACAGCAGAACTGCATAGTTCTTAGCCTGGAAGGGGAGGACACATACTGTATGTTTATCTGTCCATCACAGCGGGTGCAAGACAAGCTCAACATTAGACTTTGACAATGGAAGCGATGATTATGCGGTGAGTAGATCAGGCCATCTATACATTTGTAGTGTTTCTATTGTTTGCACATTATAAACAAGCTCCTATGATTTGTTTTATACTCTGTCAGTGGTAGCTGCATGGCTGGCTATGTACGTTAGCCAAAGCTAAGCCTTACTTAAAATGTCCATGCCTACCAGTAATAATCTTAGCTGAAGCTCAATGCTCACCTGTTTAGGAGAAAATTAACCAACTCGGCTTAAAATCCTTCTGTGCTCTTAGCTGTCTCCATCTATCAAATGCATCTCCAATCAATGTTTATAAGGATGCAGAGGCTTTTTTGGTTGGGTAGATTCAAACATTATCTCTGTTGGTCCAGTTTGTTTCCTAACTTTTAATGGTGGTTGCAAGCTGTGTTCGTGTTCTTTTCTGGCAACGCAGGGTGTCAAAAGGGCTGAAACACACACACACAAACACACGTTCTGCTCTGGAACTGAAATTTTAAAAGGAGATTTACTGGCTATAGCACAGTTGTCAGAGGAGCCAGTGTTTCAGTTTAGAATGTTTGCATAATATATGAAATGATCACGTTCATTTTATGATTTAGTACAAAAGATGTATTACATACTGGTCTTAAAGTATGGTTACATTTATCCACCTGACTGCCTTAACACACACAGGCAAGGCATATCAACATGTTTCTACATTATTTTTGCAGCCCCTCTCCATGTTCAACGGCTGCTGTGTTCCCTGCAACTCTTTGATCATGTGCTTCACCGTGAAGCTTTCATCTCCGAACTTCAAACCAGCACCTGCCCGCAGCACCGTCACACCGCCCCCCAAGGACTCTCCGCACCTCACCCGACACTACAGCCCCTGTGAAATTTCAGTATCTTATATTATTTCTGGTCAATTACACCAAGAAGACCACCAGCTTTGGAGAACTGTCTAAATAGACAGATAAACGGTAAAGTAATTACAGGCTTCTGCATGAGTGGCGGCACTTTGCCCTCTGTCAAAAAGTATATTTTCCCGACAGTGTCCAACTTCTAACCGCAATGGACAACTGAAGTGAAATTACTAAACATTCCAGATATGCAAGAACTTTTGGGTAGCCTCTGACATCAACATGTCCTTAAACGCAACAAAAAAAGGCAGCCACGGATACATTGCAAGCTGTTTCTGTGTTGAGTGAATGCATGCACTACATCTGGTGCTGGTTACAGCACTGAAGCTGTTCGAAAGCCATATCAACACCGGTTGACAGCGGGAGCAAGAAACTTTGTCGTTACCGTTCCCTAAAAACAAATGTTTTCATTTCAGATGTAAAGTGAAGCTTTCTTACCCCGCAGTGCAGTTGGCTCGGTATGACGTCTTTTTGAATCATGTTGTGCCATGAGATCGTCCATTCCTCCTGCATATTTCTGCAGGGTTCCTCACTTACCACAGTCATTGAATGAGGCTCCCCTCTATGTGTCAGAGGGGGATACGACTTTGATTGGCTGGCGCAGTCTTCTGAAGAAGAGAGACTTCTGCAAGCGATGTGTGCGGAAATGAGATGGACCAGAAGGGACAGAGCGCCACAAAGAACTCTATACCGAGGTTCTTTTATAAAAGCACAGTGCTACAATAACAAAAACACCACATAAATTATGGTTTTATAAGTCATAGATCAAAAAACATGCTCACCTTAATTACTGCTATTTACATTGTTTTGTAGAAAGCATATATTTTATGAAATGAAAAGACAACGGCAGTTACATTACTGAGCGCCAGCTATAAAGAATTAAAAATGAAACGTTGTAATTTGTGACTTTTTAGCATTGCTTTCCTTGTCTCAATTAACTATAAATGTGTGGAATAATGTTTGTAAACTACAGGACACAATGTGTTACAAGTGTATTTGGGTGCAAGCTGGTGTAAGTAATGTTCACACTATGTTATCCGTAAGTGTGTGAGTAGTCAGTTCTATGAGGCAACATTCTGCATTGAAAATGATGGTGATTATGTAGACTTCATCCATTATGCGATGCAAAAATAGCTCCAACTACCTTGGTACCCCTTAGAACAACAATCGATTGATGTGAAGGCACTTGCAAATGAAAGACATCAACAACAAATCATCTGGGATACCAATGCAGTTTTAAGCTTACTCCTGCCAAACATTGGGAGAAATAAAGGTTCTCACTGTAAGAGTTTCCCATGACAAACTTTAAGTGCTAGGAATATCTACACTACAAAAACTTTCATCCAAATCCAAAGGGTTCAACTATCTGCCCACACTGATTTCGTCTGACTCTCTCAGTTTGGTGTGTGTGCTCTGATAATATTTACATATTTACTGACCTGTTCCCTGATCTAAAGCAGTCCGGTATAGAACCAACTCCTTACCATGGATGGATTGTGAAACCATGGGCCCCTGGGCCTAGACATGTAAAAGCCCAACACTTCCAGATGTCAATAGTCTAACCGAAATGGTAATGTTTGCCCTCCCAAAGTCCAAATTGCAATGTGGGAACCAACTGAAGTGAGGGGAAAAGGGGGGAAAGACAGGAGTTAAAAACAGATGGAGAGGAGGGGGGAGGAAAGACAGGAGTTAAAAACAGATGGAGAGGAGGGGGGAGGAAGACGGCCTCTGCTTCACACTATTTTATTTGGTTTTCATTAGAAAAGTCAGCTCTGGTGATGATTTGCGGATCTGGGCTTGCAGTGGTAATCCAGCTGCACTGCATTTTGCTGTGGGATTACGGAATGACAACCTCAAGTGAGACGAGAGATGTAAGGGCATCTAAAGCCTTGTTCCTATTAAGTGCACGTCGCAATGTGGCACTGGATACACACGCGCACACATCAAAGATGCATGTCCAAATCCTCAATAGGATTTCATCATCACTGCGTTTTTTTCTTTCATTTTCATTTCTTTCTTCTGTCCATTCGCCATCCCTCTGCCTTGAGTCTTTTTCCCCCAAATCACTTTTCACACTCCTTTTCTTTCTAAAGGACTCCAGCTCTTTGATGCTGTACACTGCCAGCATCCCTGCACCAGGGCCTCTCCTGAGTGAGAGGAGTGTTTGTACCTACATTATAACACGCACACACACACACACACACACACACACACACACACACACACACACACACACACACACACACACACACACACACACACACACACACACACACACACACACACACACACACACACACACACACATTCACACACACGGATGGATGAAAAAAAAATAAGACTGTACATTTATGCAAGTGCACAAACGTGTACAAACACACACAACAGGACCATATATGCATTCAAACACCTACATAATAACACACACAAACACACACACACACACACACACACACACACACACACACACACACACACAGAGACATATTCATAAATGCTTGGAGTATAAATTAAAGAAAAGAAATAGTGAAGTTAAAGCAAATAAGCAATCCTCTCAGGTGTTTGTCACACTCTTTTCAAATCCTTTTAAATTCGTTTTTACCCTTTAGAGAGACGTGAATAGGAAGATGAGAGGAAAGAGAAGTACTTTCTAAGATTACTTGGCTGTGTGGTTCATCCGAGACACTGGGCTTTATTTTTTTTTGTTCTGCCCTCCACAGATCTCTTAGGAGAAGGGCAAACTAACCATTCAATCCCAAGTAATTAACTTCAGTGAGACCTAAGGTGCAACCGAGGCAGGCACAGCCATACTTAAAGCACATTTCCATTGTGCGTGTGCCTGGAACTCCCCAGGAAACAATGGGTCTTAAATGGGCCCACTTGAAATGACAAGTGGATATCACGTTGCCATACCTGTCATGAGTTGACATGTTTTTGTGTTTGGCAAATCACATGGGGGGAATGAAGGTGTGACAGATATTACTTACACAAGATGTTGAGCCATTTTTCACACCAGTGATAGACTTTTATAAAGAACCAACAGCAAAACACTGGCATGGCTCATCTCAGTGCCATTCATACATACGTCATGAATTTATAGGCAATATTTGATTCCTAACGACATTAACTTGTTTTGGTAGGCTGTGCTTTCTGGAGGTATGTGAGTAGTTCTCCTGAGACTGTTACCATCCAGTCAAGTTGTGAGCCTGGTGAGCATTGGCCTTCTGGCTTAGACTAGTATAATTCTAAATCTGTTCTCGTGAAACCTGATGAAGTTCTATTTTTTACTACTTTGCTGAGGCCCATCTGAGTATCACACCCGAGTTGTCAGCATACACTAAATCACCTTCTTATTTCAGGTTAAATAGAAAACAAAGCATTTGTACTGATGTTGAAAGAAAAGTAATACTGCATGCCATCCAGTGAGACTTTAACAAGAGTCTTGATGCAGATGACAGAGATTGAGATGTTCACTGAGATGTTGAATATTCACAGATCTCTCAGTCCTTCATTCCTGAAAGGCAGCAGGGCATTAGAGTGTTCAGTATGAGGGACTGCATGTGATAGAGCACCACAGCACCACAGAGATGGTGAAGGCAGAAGGGCACTAGTGTGTTGAGTATGAGGGACTGGATGTGACAGAGCACCACAGAGATGGTGAAGGCAAAAGGGCACTAGAGTGTTGAGTATGAGGGACTGCATGTGGCAGAGCACCACAGAGATGGTGAAGGCTGAGCAAAGACATGCATCCATCTTCTGTGTTTTGTCAGCTGGTACATTTTCTATTGACAGGTAAGTAATGATTCATTCTTAAGATTCCAGAGAAAATCATCTACCATGAGCAGGTACCAATCACATAGACACACACACATACACACACACACACACACACACACACACACACACACACACACACACACACACACACACACACACACACACACACACACACACACACACACACACACACACCGTAACAGTCATGAACTTGAACACTGAACCTGAATTTCAACAAACCATCTGTAAAGTCTCTGTAGGTGTGCTAGCCAAATAAAGTGATACCGAAACACCAAAGAAGCACTGAAAACTCAGTGCCCACAGTAACACCAGTGGGATCTGAGCGCAAACACATTTCTGAACAACACAGTCACCGCAGCTGTGCAACACTGAACCACAAAAAACCCGGCAGGGCAGCAGCAGCTGCGCCAAGTCCCCCACTTCCCTGTTACGCGGGAGGCCTAATTGGCGAATTTGCATAGACTTAAGTCCATTTACTCTCTTGAAAAATCAAAGGCTTTTTGACAGTGTGATAAAATCAAATCACACCACAAATGCTAAACCACAAAACAACAGATGAGAGATTAAATGTCATTGCTAAACCAAAGATGACTAACATGGGGCGAGGGCAAAGAGCAGTTCAGTGCAGTCTTCCATGAAACCTCCAAACAAAATAAGCAGTTTTATAGGTTCATTGCCGCCCCTGTAGCCCTGCAGTAGAACTAGCATGGGCAGACGCATGGGCAGATGGGCAGGCACTACGTAGTACTGACTGATGATGTGTGGTGACTGGATAGTGAGTTGTGTGAGCGCCACAAAGTCGATGAACTGCAGAATATGCATTAAATAATGTGGAAGCACTAGCATGCTCAACACACACACACATGCATGCATGCGCACACACACACAAACACACACACACACACACACACACACACACACACACACACACACACACACACACACATACACAAACACACAAACACACACACACACACACATACACACACACACACACACACACACACACACTTTTACATCATCAAAACACATCCAAAATGTCACCTCTGATTAAAGAAGCCATTAGTAAAGATTTCCCCTGTCATGGGAATGTGTATTGAAAGCCCCTGTCTGCTCTGGCCAGTGATGTCACAAAGGAGAGATTGAAGGAAATATGAGATTTTAATTACGGCTATTGCTGGCTCTTTGTTGACCTTTAAGTGATTGATCGGCAGTGGCCATCTGTGCATTTCAGGCAGATCAGGGATGTAGGTCATCTGTGGACATTCGGAGATATCAAAGGCCATCATGGAATTAATTTGGGGGTTGGTTGGAAAGTCAGATATCAAATTAATCACATAGAAATGGTATTTATTGATAAAAAAATATATTATTATGCAGGAAATGTATGTATAGCAGATGTAAAAATGTAATAATAAAGGTAGCATTTGAAGCATATTTTTAAGTATAGGCTAGCCTGACAATGTCATACTCATAATTCTAGTCAGAATATGAGTCTGAGACCGAACCATTGGGCTGTGATTATGGGGCATGTTTCAACGAACCAGGAAAGAAAATTCCTCTTTGCTGAATTGGATACCTAGAACCAATCAGAGCAACGTAGTATTATTACCATCTGATAGATTAAACTTTTACCTGATCCCGTAGGAAGGACAGCAAAAACATCTTTTCAATCGACAAATGCCTTGATCGCGTTTCTCTGTTCCTCTTTCAAAATGAATGCGCTGTCAATATCTGTTGAGATATGCCTGCTCACGTTACTTAATTAGCACTCAAGGCTAGAAGCTACCATTTGTTTCAATGTTTTTTTTGTCTACGCGTTAGCATAACCTTTCAATAATGGTCTAGAGTGCTTCAGTTAAGACCTACAATCCTCGGCAACATTGGTGTTCCGTATACACAACTAACCGAGTCAATGTAGACATAAAAAAAGTCGTGTAGATAGCTTAAATCATATAAAATATGTCCCACTAAGCTCCCGAGACGGCGCCATCTTTGTTCGATGTATATTATATCTATATCTGTCCATCAACGTATAAAGCCCGCCCTTACAATTTGATTGGTCAGATCGCTTTTCTGTGGGCTTAAATACCTCCCAACTAGTTCAATTCCAGACTGAATCTCCCAGACCAAACATGTTGTGGGCGGAGTTCAGGCTGGTATCCAGGCTAAGTATAGGCTATTTTAGTAAAAAAATTGTTTCAAATATAATTTCTACCTCACTGATTATGTAAAATGCCAGCAGAGCCTTTACATTTGTTTTCCACAGAGATGATTTATGGGGCCAATTTCTCTTCACTAATGATGTATCAATAAAAATCAACCTTGAGTAATTATCCCTCATCCTGCCTACAATCTGACCATGGCAGGCAAATGCAAACACGACCCACCTATTAGCATGCCTCTACACATCAAGACTCATAAATTGGTCTAAGATACACTAAAAGGAAATTATTGCAGGGACTACATCAATTGGAGGTAGTTTAAGGGTAATTTCTTTATGTGTCCTTGGCCACAATTTGCACACACACACACACACACACACACACACACACACACACACACACACACACACACACACACACACACACACACACACACACACACACACACACACACACACACACACACACACACACACACACACACACACACACACACACACACACACACATCACACATCAGACCACAATCTGCCAAGTCCCGGCAGTCATGGCTGCTTATAACATCTGTTATGTCATGAAACTCCCATAGCTTCACACAAACCCACAGCAGCTTTAGCATCCTTGTCATTGTCAGGTAATCTGGGACAGCGACAAAGAGAGCATCAAAGCATCAAAATCACATCAAGGCATTCTTGTTGTTCTACTTCGGTTGATCATGACGAACACATTCTTAATAAATGTGATCAAAAATGTCTACATGGTCCAGAGGGTATAAAGTGTTAATTTATTAGAACACTTAAAGACTTCTTTTGTGCAATGTATGCAAGCCTCGGGCAAAGCAAACTCAGTTTAGGTGAATACCATGAAAGGGTTCATAAATGATGAAAAGTGATGTGGCCGGGCCTAATACTAGCACAGCGTGTTCAAACCTCTGATTATTTCAGTTATAGCAACTGATGAAAGCTGATGAATTGGCGTAGACAGTCAGAATAAAGCAGTACTTTGTGTAGCGCTTTCGGTGTTGGGTCACCAGGCGCTTGAGGAAACAACTAAATATCTGTGGATGACTAAATACATTCAAAAGCCCCTTTAACCCTTTACACAACATAGTTTAATCATTATTTGGTTAGGTAAGCTGTTTCTAAGCAGATGATACAGGGCAATATATCAATCTATTCATCCAGTAGAGAAATACGTAAGACAGACGAATGGGTATGGTGTGCCTCTATAGATGGATATTTCACTGTGAAATGGTGAGTACATAGAAGTATAGCAAGAATTCATCAACACAATTGAATTACAGCATTGGTCTCATTATTTAAAAGCCACGCCTTCTATATCCCAAAGACTAAGACATGCCGACTGACTGTTGCATTTAAAAAAAAAAAAACAGAGGTATGCGTTGAGCAGCCCGTCGACTGGAGCTCAGAGAAATATAGACTAAAAAATGACACCTGTTTTTTACCCATTGGTTAAGTCCACGCCCATGCCACCGCACAAGTGGTTCATCCCTAGCTTCTATCTGATGTGGCTGTCACTCCATTCATTCTTTAATCTCTGCCACTGTTCTGTTAAAGGTAGCAGTCTGCAGGCATGGCGGGGAGCCATCAGTATGAAATCTGCTGAGAGCAGTGTTTTCCCATCTAATTGCATTTGCTCCTGTTGTTGGAGTCAGGGTGTAAACTTCTTCTCACTCTTCTTGTTTCTTTTGACTTTAGTTTTCAGCCAAACTCATACAGGGCTGGCGCTACAGGGGGCAGAAGGGATGCAGGTTCACCCAGGCCCAGTCTTAAAGGGCCCCCAGAAATACAATGATAACATTCTTATCATTTGTGCTCTGTTTGTTATTCTATCTGCAGCAGGATGAAGACAAGGATGCCCAAAGCCTTAAGCATGCGGTACGTTTTCTTCCCATCTTATGACTATAGATGAAAGGTGATCGCAACTGCCATTTCATGAGTGCTTGCTTACTGCAAGAGAGACACTCGAATATCACCTCTGCACTCAGCTACCACATTGCTCCTGCAAACATGCAAAATATTCTTTTCTCCATTTTATCTCTCTCTGTCCCCCTCTCTTTCCCCCCCTCATATTTTTCTTTACCTCAGCAAAACCTGATAGCCATATATTGTTTGCCTGCAAACTTCCAATAAAAAGTGCTGCTATGAGAAATAGCAGGTGTGCCAAACAGGTGTAGTCACAGAACACTCTTATCTACAGCACTACATTAGTGTGCTTTGCACCTCTGGCAGGACACACTGTGGATGGGTAGGAGATTGGCCAGGCAGGGTGCTTGTGCTTGAGTTTGAGATAGACTCCCTCCCTGGAGGATAGAAGTGCTGCCAACACAAATATCTGCCTTATTTAACCCAAGCATTCCGCTTAATACAAATATACATAGTATAAAAATTGTATTTAAAATGAGTCGACAGTCTTTCATTTCACATATCAGATGTATCCAGTAAGCAGTGAGCAACTAAAGAAACCCATGTCTTTGAGTCTGATGGTTTATCGTGTACCCTAGTGCACCTGGTTGTTTTGTATTTAATTGACATTCATTTCCTCCTAAGAGGTACATGTCAAAAGCAAAGTCTGACTGTTAAGACAATTAAGGCTCTCTAATATAAGAAATATGATTAAATTGTTAACACTTTCAAATAAACCATTTAACCAATTTTATTGGAAGAGAAAAGATGGTGTATGAATTTTTCTGTTAAAGATCTAGAGGGGTTAATCGTGGGCATGGGACCACAGTACTTTACTTGACAGTAGATGTCACATGGATTCGACAAACGGGAAAACTCATTGTAATGTGGTAATGAGATAAAAACGTAAGTATTTTTTACTATGTGTTTTTTGTTCATTTTCATGATAATAATAAAAAACAAATCATAATCTGAAGCATAGCTCTGCAAAATCAATCTAGGCCTTGACAAGAAAGCTCCCCTTTCACCCACATGTTAATAGGATGTTTAATGTTGAGGCTACCTGGTACCTGGAAGTTAAAGATAGGTCAATAAATAGTCTTAGCATGCAAAATGTAATGTTCGACTTACAGTTAGTAGTGTACCTCTGGACCTAAGCAGAGCCAGCAGCAAAAAAAACATAAATAAATACATAAATAGATTACTAGAACTTCAAAAGCAAAAACTTAAAAGAGCAATTCTGTGATTGCGTACGCGGTCACACTAATAAAATGAGACGAAAGAACTGTACGGGCACTTAACATTCCTCACAGTCTCCGAAAGTGCAGCACATCATTCTGGTAGTACCCAGGAGACTCTGATCGCCTTGTTTTTTCAAGTGTACGTCTCCTTTAAGGCCCCCTGGAAACATGTCTGAGCTGCAGTCGACACTCTCCCTGCCGTCTCTGGACTTCCTGTGAAACTGCCCAATTATCAGAGTCTCCCGCACACAGCGCCAAAGTCACAAGCATCCTCCTGCCATTTAATTGGGTCATTTGAAGTCCTACAAAGATTGGATGTCACAGAGACAGAGCACATGGACTAGAACTCTCCCGCAGTCGGCATCTCACTGCTCACTAATATGAGCCTACTGAATCCAGGACGACAGGGCCACGATCCTGAAAGAAGTCATTACTTTCAGGGAGGAATATCTGGGAAATGTTGTAGATGTATCTGTCAATGACACCTAACTTTTAGTGTTTTTTTTTTGTCTAAAAAACTCAAACACTAAACACTAAATGCGCACAAACAACTAAGCTGTAGGAACCTTAAACTTTGAACTTTGTATAGCTTATTTAAAAATGTGCTGTACTTTTGGCTGTTTGACATATACTACAATAAATACAAAAAAACTAAATAATACCACTTCACATATTGATGTGACGGGAAATGTCAGCTTGAAAGTGTGTGTGTGTGTGTGTGTGTGTGTGTGTGTGTGTGTGTGTGTGTGTGTGTGTGTGTGTGTGTGTGTGTGTGTGTGTGTGTGTGTGTGTGTGTGTGTGTGTGTGTGCATGTGTGCACACATGCATGCATGTTTGTATGTCTGTGTGTATGTTGCAAACCAACTTAAGTCCAAGTTAATTTCTGTATTCAAAACATAACATCTGCATCTTGACTCAAAGTTTATAGGGCCTTTACACGTAATCTAATGTTCTCCAAAACCACTCTGCCACTCTGCAGACCAGGCCTCATTAAATCAAGACTCATGGGAGTTGTAGTACCTCTTTAAAATGTGGTCAGTGCCACTGGTTCCCACTGCTGTCCGTATCTGCCTCATTTACCCTGTGGCCTTTGAGTTTGCTGGTGCCCCAGCTGCTCTGAGCTCCATCTGTCCAGGTGCTGAATCAGGGAGGAGGGGATGTGCCTGCTGAGCCCACTGTGCCATCAGTGCCACCTGCAGAACACAGACTCTGTCAGGAGTTCGTGACAGCTGAGCTGCCGCGGTCGTTAGCCTCAGACGACGCAGCACCCACTGAAGGTGTCCTGATTCATTGCTGGAGCACAGGGTTAGTTGACCTTTTTCACTCCACGCTTAATTGCTGAGTTTCTGTGATAATCTACCTTATGGCATGTCACAGACGCTTGGGAAGTGGCTTTATAAGACAGCCAAGATTGGAACAGAGACAGGAACAGGAAGGCTGTCTTACGATTTTAGGGCTAATGACTTCCATGTGATACGCAATGATTCTAACTCTGTTTATGGCTGGTTCCGAGTCTGAAAATGACCTAAATGAACCTAAATCAAATTGAGAGAAAAAAAAAAGTTAAGATAATTTTTTAAATGAACTCTAATGTAAACACAAAACCAGTTTAGATGCTCTCCTCTCTGTTATGTTTACTCTATTGCCAAAAGACACTTGCCGAAAAGGTCACATACCTTTTGTGTTTATGCTTTGGAGAGAAACACTTGAAGGTGAGAAAGTAATAAATATGATCCATCTTCAATCTCCTGCAAGAACCTGTAGGTCAATTATCAAGGTTAATTGATCAGTTAAGCATCTCGCTCTGAGCTCAAGGACCTGCCTGTTACCAACAAAGAGACACAAACACTCACAACACAATGGACTGCATGTATCAATAGTGAGTCATACTGCCATACTGAGCCCTTTTTCACACATTAACTGTACTTCTGAAAAGATACTTGCCAGGAAAACATGAATACCTCTGTGCATTAGTCTACATATAATATAGGCTAGATGGACAGGAATTCCTGCGCGTGTCTTGTTAAATGTACAGACCTATTACTGCTGTCACTGAACTGTCAAAGAACTGTCATGACAGGAAAGGATCAACCGGTTGACTTCAAGGTATATTTAACAGTAAAAAGGCAATTATTAAACTGCATTTTGCATCAATGTCAATGTTATTTGTAATGAAATCGGCGTAATTTGCTTATATTGAAATACAGGCACAGAGAGTGGATGTTCAGCTTGATAATTGAAAAAAAAATGTGGTGCAATGGCCTGGATGATTCATTTATTCTATGCATGATCTTGGGGTGTGTATATAGATAAACTCACACACACCCTAGACATACAGTATATATCCAGTTATCCTTTGCTTTATTTAGCATATTTAGAAACACAGATATGAACCACATGGCAGATGATTCAACAAATAAACCCATTTCAAGTTCATCCTTATGCCTGCCTTCTGTGGGGAGGTTTACCTGGAAGATGTGTACATGCTAATCAAAACAACTTAAGGTGTCATTGACATTTGTACCCAACTGCCACGCTACAGCACAACAAACAAAGTAGCCCAAAGCTATTTCTCTGTGGTATTCTCTTTCTCCGTATTCTTTTTTTTTCTACAAGCTGTGTTTTGTTTGACAGTTTAATGCCTGACGACTTGAGTATTGCTGTAGGCATCAGATTTAGTTTCACTAATTGTATTCACAAATGTCAGGAGCTGGACAGACACCCTCTTCCTCTTCCCTGTGCCATCCATGGATTAACTTCAAGGCTGAGGTGCAGTTACTCATATGTGTTTGTGTGTTGGGGGTGGGGGGCATACTTGACAGGCCTGGGTCCAATTATGCTTCATCCTACATCCATACGGTGTTCCCTTATATTACAGCTGTAAAGCCACAGCTGGCCATCCAATCTGGGAGTCTCACTGGGAACGAGAGAGAGAGATAGAGAGAGACAGGGAGAGCAGAGAAAAGACAGAGCACCAATGGTGTGTGGTTGAGAGTCCTACGCCTGTCATTCTTTGAAACAGCTGCATCATACTGCTCTGGTAGCGAAAGTGTTTGACAGAATACAGAAATAAGGTAACCCTTTCTTTTACAGTCCCCGAATTCCTCTACTTTACATGATTTACCATGACCTCCTGCCAGGCTTGTTACCAGGTTAAGTATAAGGTAAATGTTATAAATGGGTGTAGCCATGAACAATAACTATGTAATTTTTTTGGAAAGTATTATTTTTTTAATTATTATTATTATTATTATTCAAGTCATAGCACAGCAGTTGCTAAGGAGCTTCTGTAAACAGTTTGTATTTTGTTTTTTTTTGTTGGAGAGTGTAACAGGAACAGCCAGTATGACCTCAATGTTGTGTTTCCTGGCTAAGTTAGGTGAGAGAGAGAGAGAGAGAGAGAGAGAGAGTATTTTGTGTTTTTATAACACAGGACTTAACAGGAATGTGTCTTTACAACACGAAACAGAGGATAACAGGAGAAACTACAGCAAAGGATACTGCAAGAACAATTGTTCCCCAATTATTTCCTTTGGTAACTGTCACACAGTGATTTTCACCTCGTGTTTTACAGAATGTACTTGTGCTAAATTAATTGGGTTGGATGTGATTATACCCTAAGTCTTGGAAAAAAGCCTTTAAATGTCATAAAAGATGTTGCAGTTCCGACCTCTTGTGTCCAAAACTGATCTTGAATTAGCATTTCAAGGGCAGTGGATAAATACTGGGCATCACTGCACACACGTGTGTGTGTGTCTGTGTGTGTGTGTGTGTGTGTGTGTGTGTGTGTGTGTGTGTGTGTGTGTGTCTGTGTGTGCTGTAAGATTCTTTTCAGTATTTAGACTAACTATCCCTAATCACAAAAGGTGGTCTCGGTGGTTGTAGAATGAAGTCTCAATCAAGGAGCTTGAAGCAGTTCGGATCAGAGCCAAAGATATTTATTGTGGCATACAAGAAATATCACTACGTACTTTTCTGAGCATAAGTATTCTAAGTTTGAGCAGAGTTCTAAGAGTTGCCGGGCACACGCGGGTGCGTGTCGGGGGTCGTCTGAAGGAGATGGTGTTCCCTTGCTCCGCGAGTCGCTCTGATCACCGGGGCATCGGGCTCAGGCTAATTTAACAGGTCTCATTACGTAAACTGACAGAAATGCATAACAATCTCTAACACACATACATACGCGGACATGACCATGACCGTCAATCACTGTCCTTCAGCCTAAGAACCCAGGCGCCAGGAGGAATCCTGACAAGACATCCAGGGACGAGAGAGAGGAACCAAGCGGGTAGGGAAAGCCTGGTAAGGGTGGAGGGACATACACAAGATACACAAGATATCTGTACATGAGAAATAACACTGGAATCTAACAGTGCGTGTGTGTGTGTGTGTGTGTGTGTGTGTGTGTGTGTGTGTGTGTGTGTGTGTGTGTGTGTGTGTGTGGTAAAGAGATTCCCAGCTCTGTTTCCTTTACTAACTCATATTACAGTCATGTTCTTTTTTATACACACACACTTGGCTATTAATGGAAGAATTACAAAATAAAATTGTGCAAACAACGGCCAAGTGTTATCCCTACTAGCCATGAGGTTAAATGCCAAAATATTATGCATACTTTCAAAATAAAATAAATTAAGTATTTCTTAAGGTTAATTATCAACAATTGCAAAGAAGTGTGCAAATGTCAAACACTGCCCTTATGCCTGAAAACCTAATGTCCAGGATTAGGGACACTTGTAAGTACTAATTTTCATTGTGTTTTGTACAACACCACAGTTATAAAATCCTGTCCACCAGCTTTTTTTTGGTTATTTCTCATGACATGAATAATGCTACCAATTATATTTTATTTCTTTTGACAGTATCCTGTGGCATCACAAGTTGGCCATAGTCCATTTGTGTGAACCCATATTCCAACTTGAGCCATTCAACAGTACAGCTGCGTTGACTTACCCTTGTCACGATTTTGCAGGAAGGGACCCAAACGCAGACCAGATGCAGGGAAACACAGAATTTATTCCAAACGCACAGAAGAACCAAAAGGCAAAAAAACATGCACAAACCAAGAAAATCCAAAAACACCTTCACAGAGCAGGTCAATGCAGCTGGAATATGTTATGAATGACAGTTTAATATTCTTTTTTTTCAGAATTCAATTATTTAAATTAATAAAACAATACAGATCTGATTAAAACAGACAAATACATCTATAACATAGGAATGTATACATCTTTTTCATAGATCTACATAATCTAAAATATACATCAAATCACTTCTCTGGCATTTTTCAGTCCACTGCACAACTCCACCCCACCCCTCCCCCTATACACACAGACCTTTAAAGGTGACCTGAAGTGTGAAGTATGGCACTTGAGCTGATGATTGTTCCAGAGTGGTAATTAAGGGGAGCCATGCCCTGCTACCCCTTTGCCCTTGTAGCACCACAGAACTATGAGTAATCAGTGCTGATAAGTCGTAATGCAACCTTAATAGGCAACAAATCACTCAGCTTCCCAACCACAATATTGCCTCCCACACTTAAATCCACTTACATACACACACACACACACACACACACACACACACACACACACACACACACACACACACACACACACACACACACACACACACACACACACACACACAAACACACCTTTAACAGCTCCTCTAACACACCCATGACATCAGAATTCAACCACAGGTGGTCATACATACCAATAATTGTAAACGGTTGAGCAAAAGCTAGTAATATAACCTATGTGGCTGAGCACTACAAGTGATATGTAGCAAAAGACCAGACCAGACTATGGAACCGGAGGAGTTAAAAATATGTAACAATACACACTCAAGTTAAATATCTAGGATAGCACATCACAAACACACACTCAGCAAGTCATAACAGAAAGTGAAGGTGCTCAATAATATTACGCATTAATAATATATTAATAATCAAATGTAGCATATTCATTTTAATATATAAATAATATTAGTTCACCCCAAGCAGGGTAGAGAGAAGGAAGCCAACTTCCAGTGCCATTACACTGACTCCTGCTGGTAGAAGAAGGAGATTTGAGACATTTGATTAATGTGTGAAGCCCAATGCTCAACCCAGGTGACCAGCCAGTACCAAGAAGGTAAGGCACTAACCCATAGCCCTTGGATGCTGCAGCAATCCATAACAGTAACTGAGAGTATAAAAAAAGCATACAATCAACATATCATTTAAACAAAGAAAGAACTTTATGTTCCGCTGTCACCTTGCAGTACATGCCCTAACAGAAGCCAAACACGGAAAAGGATAGACCCTGTGACTGTGGATACAATACACCATGAGTATTACTTCAAAGTTAATGTTAAACTAAACTAAAACACTTAAACCAGAGCAGCCTTTCAGCAGTCCTTGTTTATTCCCTCACTGTTGGAGAGTGTAGTGGAGTTAAGTGAGCAGATTCCGAGTAAAGCAGATCTTCCTAGTTTTAACAGTGAGTTAACTGAGTTCAATTGAGATCTATTGAGTTAAACAGGAACAGCTGTGAAAAAGGGCCACTTGAGCAAACAGTAAGCTGTAAACTACGGTGGCCAAAATGAGACACACCTGTCCAGGAAGTGCTGTCACTAGCTGGTTACAAATAGTTTGAAAAGAGTTCATTCTTCGTCTTTTATTTAGACTGCATTTCTATACAACTTTTAAGTTGGTTTCAGTGATCCGATAGCGAATCAGTTTTGTATGTCACAATGCATTTAGAAACATGAAAAAGGCATGTTTAAGTGGGCTCTAACTGAACTAGTTATGTGCAAAATCACACATAAACAATGTGCCACATTGCATGCCACCACTCAACAGCTGTTTAGACACGACTGATATATTTAAAAGGCTGCTATATTTAAAAGATGACACCTTTAAGATAATGGAAATGTGAAGACCAACTTGTACAGATAGACAGAGAGTAAAAGCTATTATTGCTGATAATGATTACTGTAATGATTACTGACTAAATGATGTACAATATTTTGGAAGAAAGGCCAAAGTGAGTGCCTGCAGTATTACCAGTGCTTCCATCTCTGGCCGCACTGTGTTAAATGGATGGACTTGTGTGAGTGTGTGTGTGTGTGTGTGTGTGTGTGTGTGTGTTTATGTGTATAGAAGTGTGTGTGTGAGTTTGTGTGTGTGTGCACGTGTGTATGTGTGTGTTTGTGTGTAAGCGATTTAGAATATCGTGGCTGTGCTGCCAGCCAACTCTGGTGTCTTTTCCGGGATGGCAAGGCAATTAACCAGGTCCTCATTACCACAGTAAGCAGCCATAGGACACTTCTTGTCTCCAGCATATGGCAAGCCTCCAGGGCCAAACATCACGCAGCACTTTGACCTTCTCTTTCATTTGCACCTACAGCTATTACTGGCTGCTGCCTGAGGCTTCCTCCATGATGACCCTTTGGTGCGGTCTCTCCCTTTGGATCCAATGAGTAGACTTGCCATTGCCATTGCAGCCCAAGGCTGATCACCCTCCACTGCCTTAATCAAGCCTTAGTCAACCCCGCTGAGACTATGTGTGTCTTTGCCCATAGGTGTGTGTTGGTGTGTGTGTGTGTGTGTGTGTGTGTGTGTGTGTGTGTGTGTTGGTGTGTGTGTGTGTGTGAGTGTGTTAGCGTGCAGTTACCTATTGGTGTGTGTGTGTGTGTGTGTGTGTGTGTGTGTGTGTGTGTGTGTGTGTGTGTGTGTGTTAGCGTGCAGTTTCCTGTTGGTGTGTGTGTGTGTGTGAATGTTTACAGTGTGTGATGAAAGGAGTCAAACTGACAGGACAACAATGAAGAGAGGTTGGAAGACAGTCCCGTAATGCCACAATTCCTCTAATTGTGTCTCTCAGATGTTCCACCCTCACTCAGACACACACACACACACACACACACACACACACACACACACACACACACACACACACACACATACACACCTCTGTTCACTTCGGAAGTTAATCAGAGCCCCACTGACACCTATTCTCCTCATGTTAGACCTGACAGTGTGAGTTCTCATTAGTATAATATACAACATAAACACGTCACTGTCATGTAGTGCTTCAATCACTTATCAACACTCTGACAATGTATGAGTGTGTTGGTCCACATTGCAGGGACATTCAGACATTCAAACTCCCCCTCATAAATACAGACTAGCCCAAACTCAAATACTCCTTCAGAAAGGCTCACTACTGTATGTCTGATTGATTGATTGCCTTATGGCCACCTGATCCCCCCCCCCCTCTCTTATACCATATGGCTAAACTCGACTCTCTTGTTAAGTCAGTGTTCTGAGCATGTGTGATTTAAGAGCGTCATTTGTATTTCAGTGTTAGCAGGTGAATGTCTGCTCTGCTCTGCTCTGGTTATCAGCTCTCAGCCAGCAGTTAGGATATCAGAGAGTTTTTAATAATGGTGACAGATGCCAAAAATTACATGCCATTGATCAAATACACACAGGCTTAGAAAACACACACACACACACACACACACACACACACACACACACACACACACACACACACACACACACACACACACACACACACACACACACACACACACACACTCTTAACATCAGCTTTAACTTATAATTCAGGTACTAAAATACACTGCCAAGTGTTGGAAAAACGGTGCCATTGTGAGGAAAACAAAATACCATCCTTCAGGACAATCACTATCCCATCCCAGGTCTGATCCTGACTATCCCTTGGGTTGGGCTGATACTCTACTGGCTGATATTGGAATGATAAATCAACGTGGTTTTCAGCCACAAGGGTGGTGGTTAAATTCCTGGTATGGGCAATTGTACAGGATAGCTAACCCCCCACAGCCAGGACACCAGACACCTGCAAACTCAACCCAGATGAGAGACAAGACCATGCCTGGCTCTTTTCCATCATGGAACCCCTCTGAGAGACATGCAGCCTGGGGGGGGGTTAGGTTTTCGGAGTCTGATGTGATTTTGTCGTGAATTGAGATTATACTCTTTCCCAAGGGTTTGGAATCATGCAAGTAATCATGAGTGAACATATTACTATGCACCGCTGTGTCAACATTGGTGCGGAGAGACTGTTTATGATCCCAAATGCCATCCCATCCCGCCCTAGCACTGAATGAGTGCACAGGCGCTCTGGATGGTGTATCCTGGAAGAGGTGTGTTGACTTTCCTGAAATGGCCTGGACCACTGCATTGAGTGAGTGTGCCCCTACTGAGTATATTCCTGCACCAGTGTGACACTCATGTAGTAAGGGTAGTGGTTGATTTCTTTAGGGGCAATGCCACTAAGATGGTGTGCCTCCCAGCTCAAACCTCCCACCTGATTGAACAGCTTGATATGTTTGTTTTGGGGCAAGTGAACACTTTCCAGGCGTCTACGACAGAGGTGGCCTGGTGTGGTGTGGGAAAAACTTTTTGTGGTCCTCAAAAATAGTGAAACCAAAGGGTCACCCAACAGCATCTTAGATGGTGTAAAAAAAGCCCCATTACACTTCATATAGAGTGTCATTCATTATTTTTAAATGCCAAGTATCTGAAAGAACAAGTTTTATGATTTTCCAAGCAACGGCCCACACTGCAGATGTTGTTACTGATTTTAAATTGAAATGGTTGAAATTGATTTCTAGCTTTGACTTTACACTACTCTACAGTCATAATTTAGCTGTATGAAATGTATGGATGCTCTTACATTGCACTGAGTGTGAAGAAGAAGCTGTTCATCCTGTACATGTAGTAGGAGGTTACTACATGACTAAGGCTTTTAGTTGAAGGTGGCCTTTTTGAGGATGAGATTAACCTAAAAACTGTTAAAGATGTTGACAGAGAGACAGATAAAGAGAAAGAGAGAGAGAGAGAGAGAGAGAGAGAGACTGTGTGTGTGTGTGTGTGTGTGTGTGTGTGTGTGTGTGTGTGTGTGTGTGTGTGTGTGTGTGTGTGTGTGTGTGTGTGTGTGTGTGTGTGTGTTTGTGTGTTTGCATGAGCGTGCCTGTGTGTGGATGTGTGTGTAGTTCTTATAACCCCTGGCTGTGATGAGGGGTGTCTTTAGTGAAACAGATACGACCTTGAAGACGATGCCGGGAGATGGAGAGAGTCTTGGCAGTAATTAGGGTGTGAACATGTGTGACTAATGACCATGTTTCACCTGAGGGTTGGGGGGAAGGGGGGGTAGCATGTCGCAGGACACACTGTCACGCAGCACAATTACAGCACAGAGAGCATGCATGTATGTCATAGATAGGGGTGGGGGGAGACAAGGGACGAGGGTGGGGGGCCCATTTCCCCTTCACTGACCTTCAAGCTAATACCACCCTGGAGATGAGGCTATTTCTATCTCGCTGCACTGTGCTGGGTGAGGTCTTCCAAGCCCCTGGTTGATTCACTTTAGCCAGATGGCAATGTCTGATCAGGGATAAAAAGAAATGAATGAATAAAAATGAGCAAACAAGCACCAAAGAGTGTGTTAGGAGCAGAGGTAAATAAGCAGAGTGTGTGTGTATGTGTGTGTGTGTGTGTGTGTGTGGAGTCAAATGCCCTGGAGTACTCGGCTATGAGCTGGATTTGAACAGGCGAATTATGTGGGCTATAACTCTCAAAGCCTCTCCGCTAATTGCACCTTCAAACTCGGATATCCAGGCGGAAATTCTTGTGAGGAAATTGAGAGGGCAAAAAAGGTCTTGAAAGTTTACAGTTAAACTCTAAAGTTGGAAAGAAGCCTGCATAGAGTGTGTGCACCTTCATGATACAGTGGCAATAAAAAGAAACACCAGCCTAATTTCAACTTCCAATAGGTCTCGTTGAACTCAAACACACAGCTGAGAGACATATGTACAGATCTTGACGTAAAAGGGGCAACAAGATATTTCACTGAAAATGTGTCCATTATTTGTCCATTACTTTTTAAAGATGTGGAAGCCAGAGGCACTACGAACAAAAGTGTATTCCCCTCTATTCAAATGTCAACCATTCACATTTCTCTATATGTCTTTGAATTAAAAAAAAGTATAAAGTATGGAGATACCCAAGGTGCTATACCCCATTGCACTCTGTTTTGTGAGTCAATGAGTAAATATCTTTAACTAAATGTCACTCGTCAGTGTGTGTCCTTAAGTCCTGAGTATTCTGGTTCACTCACACATATAACATGATTCGATTTAATTTACAATACTAACCCACTTGATCTTGTGCCACCCTTCTTTCAGCTAGTGTATAACTGAAAGGGTCCCTTGTAGTATGAGATTCTCCCCCCATAAAAAAATGAACAGATGAAAGGAATGGCTTTTTTTTGCTCAGTTTAATGGCAGGCTTTCTTGTAACATCAGAGGGATCATGAAGGATATCACAAGGTTGTGATTAAAATTGCAGTTCAGGCAGTTCATTTCAAAGCATCAAACAATTGCTACTCTGTAAGAAAAAAAAACATTGAAAGGTCTAGCAGAGGAGAACAAACTGAAAACAAGGAAAGTAAAAGAGCTGGGAAAGCCCAAATGGGGCTGTGTTCAGCCTGTACCCTTTTGTGCTCAATGACTTTTTCAGGCGTGTGTTCCCATTTGTCTTATAATATGACCTAAATCTGACACCGAAGTGAACTGTCAACTTTTCTGAAATGAGGCGCATGCGTAAAAGCACGTAAACAAATCCAGTTTAGTGCACCTTCAAAGATGGAGAACACAGCAATAATCGCATTGCTGTGCAAGTGAGCTGACTGAACCATTCAAGGTAGAGACCGGAGTCAAGCAGGGAGGTATCCTGTATAACCTATGCTGATGTCTTTGGCCATTGACTGGTTGATGCGAAACGTCACCCAGGGACAGTGACAGGACATGGACCCTGACCTGAGTCTCGGAGGACCTGGACAATGACGACGTCCTAGGGCTCCTGGCAAACAGGCACCATGACATCCAGCAGAAGACTCAGGGTCAAGGACAAAAAGACACAGGTCCTGAGGAAGAACACCACCGCTGATAAACCAGTTAGAGAGAGCAGCAAGGCACTAGAGGCTGCACAGGAGATGATCTACCTGGGCAGTAGGGTGGATAGACAGTGACTTTGACCAAGAGATCAACACCAGTCCATTTGGAGATCCACAAGCTTCAGTATCCACACAGAAATCAGAGTCTTCAAGTTCCTCAGTGTTCTCCTCTGGCTCAGAGTGCTGGAAGACTGCTATCAAATGAAAATTCGCCTGTGGCTTTATGTAAATAACTGGGACATGTTTGCCAATTGCCCCCGAACTCGCTATTCATTGTACAGAGATTTTATTTTCAGTTGTCAAAAGTGATTGTGACGAAATTGGTGATTGCAAAAAGTGGTGGAGACATGTAACTGACGCTTGTGGTTTTTACTAACTTTTATTGGAACTAACTGATATCAGAACTCCTACTTCAACTTAACTAACCTTTGCTCATGGCTGGACTTCCCCTCCACTGACACGTTCTGTGCACTTACACACAGTATATGTTCTTCTGAAATGGCTCCAGGCTTCTGCTGCAATAAGAACATCCATCATACACCTTGAGGCTACTGAGAGTTTGTATTGAGCTGATTCACGTTTTAATAAATAACTTCAATATTCCCACAGACCTAAATAATCATTTGAAGTCCTGGAGGCTTTTCTCAATGTAGTGTTGTTTTTCACTGTGCATTTTTATCACAACTTTAATAAAGATAGACATGAAAAGTGGCATGTCATTACCCCAGAGAAAACAATCTGTCCAAAATCACACCTAACTATCTAGCCAACGTGCATAGTGGTATTTAAATTATTTAATTAAGGAAAGTGTGATAGCCAAGTGTTCACCTTTTTATCTTCCTGTGAGATATCTACTCGGTTTGTTTTTTAATGGAAAAAAATTGTCAGAGGTGAATTTGCATGTTCAAACGGAGAGTGTTCCAATTAAAAGCAAATGAAAAATCATATTCAACACCACAGAGTCAATGAAGCCTAAGGCGCTGTGGGGTGCCAGGTGAAAATTAACAGTACTATATTCTCTGTTCAGTAAAATGTCAAGAGACCGCAAATAGTTGGAAATCTTGAAATATGACGGTGGTAAAAAAAAAAGGAAAAAAAAACCCATTGTCTTATATTTAGAATTTCTATGTCCTCTTTCTCTCTTCTCTCTCACACACACATCCATGTCAAGTGTCACATTTTATCCGTGAGACTCACAGATTATCAAGACTTTTCATGTCTCACGTCCGTGACACTGAATGTCACACTCAATAAAAAACAAATAAGTCCGAGACACTGTGCGTGCTGCTCACTATGTATGCATCACAGTTATACCAGTTAACGGTGTTACAATGTTCAACACCATGGACGTGCAACTGAAGTTGCCCCTCCGAAGGAAATATATATATTTGCGATTAGGGGAGGGGGGCGTGGCAGCAATGGTTAGTGAGAGTTTAAAATGATTTGGGCAAAATTTGCGATCAGATGACGGGGGCGTGACAGTGGCGGTAAGTGAGAGTTTAAAATTATATTGGCAAAATTTGCGATCAGGGAACGGGGCGTGGCAGCGGCGGTGACAAAAATGAATGTGTTTGCCCCTTTTTTCCAGGGCGCAACTGCCCTTCAAAATTCCTGTGCACGACCCTGTTCAACACTTTTGTCACCAGACATCTTGTTCTCTCTATGTGGCAGACACAGACCTGTTCACAAAATGCTGCACAATGCTTGCTTTGTGTGTGTGTGTGTGTGTGTGTGTGTGTGTGTGTCTGTGTCTGTGTCTGTGTCTGTGTGTGTGTGTGTGTGTCTGTGTCTGTGTGTGCGTGTGCGTGTATGTGTGCAAGTCTGTGTGCATGTGTGTGTTGGTAGTGGTGGTGGCTCCAAGATATAATCACAGACCTCGCGGATGTCAGACATATTAACTTGATAAATATGTATGACAAGAGCAGTGACACACCTTTACATGGACTTCTTCATGCAAGACCCATTTGTGTATTTACTACGACTATGGTCTCTTCCAGATTTCACAAAAGCAACATGGATACTGGCAAACCAGAGCCAGCTCAACAGCAAAATCAGCGCACACCTCATGTCTGAGTGAATTGGAGCGAGAGAGAGAGAGAGAGAGAGAGAGAGAGAGAGAGAGAGAGAGAGAGAGTAAGCGATAGCGAGATGGGAGGAAAGAAAGAGAGAGAGAGACAGAGAGAGATGGTAGGAAAGAAAGAGAGAGACAGAGAGAGAGAGAGATGGGAGGAAAGAAAGAGAGAGAGACAGAGAGAGAGAGATGGGAGGAAAGAGATGGGGAGAGGAACAGAGGCAGAGGGGGGAAATAAAAGGGCAGCAGGGGAAGCTTGTGCACCCCGGGATACGGAGCAGTGGTTGCCGCCGGCGATATTGAGAGTGTGCATGGGGTGAAGTCAGGGTGCCACCTGCCGTGACGAACAAATTACTGTGAGGCCTGGAGAGAGTGTGTGCACGTGTGTGTGTGTGTGTCTGCATATACAGTATGCAGGAAGTTTGAGACAGATTGCTTGAAATGACACTAAGGCCCTATGAGTTAAGGGCCTTCTGAGGAAAGACAGTGAACCCAAACCTGGCCTTGTCTATGGGGAGGAGGTGTGTTTGTGTTTGTAGATGCATGAGTGTGGTACGCTGGAGCAGGATCTCTCCGTTTCAGGTTGAGGCCCACCCCACAGCAGGTATAGGAACATGTTTTAAAGCAGCTAGAAGCCTGGTGAGTCTGTGAGTATGGGTTCAAATTAAGAGAGGAGAGGAAGCGTGCAAATTCATAAAAAACAATTAAATATTAACAGACAGACATGACACACATTCCGTGCTCATGTATAACATTTGTTTGCACTCTTTATTATCCATTTCTATAATCTACAATTCTACATCAACGAAGGAATACTGTATTTTCAAACACAAAGCATTGGGAACTGCATAAGTACAGATGAGACTGAGCTGACATCACATGTTTCTGCTCCATTTTCAAAATAAGCCCAGACTCAGCAAAGTATTCTAATTAGCATCACTTCAATTAGTTAATCACAGTTGGTGTGGCTGATTTGTCTTTGATAAAATGTTGTTATTCCACAAAGTGTGTATTTGTTGTGTTGTGTTAAGGAAGTATAGACAGGATTTAGCTTTCCATTGTATTTGCAATGTGGTTTCATTTCCTATATGGCATGAAGATAGCCTACTGTGTGATCATTTTGAGGGGGCCCTTTGAACAGTTGTAGCCCCAGGACCATTATGGTTCTTAACCCAGCCTTGCTATAATCTTAATATTTGCTTAGGTCATTATACTGGAAATGTTAGAACATAACACTAACATAATACTTGGTTAAGTTAAGGATCTGTTAAAATAACCCAACACACTGGGTCACATGGCATGGTACAGGCATAGAAAACAATACAGATACAGCATAGGCTGGATGATCCTCACAGGATAATGAGCTGAATCCAGACAATAACAATCCAGAGCAGCACTGGAGGGGGGAGATGGGAGAGAAGTATAAGGGTGCACCCTGGGTAGATAGCAGCAGGAGGAGAGTGGGACAGATCAGAGGGGGGAGGGTGGTCACTTATCCATTCATCAACAAACACCGCAGCTCAGACACAGTGGAAGTCTCTATAAAAGGTCAGATGCGGTCATACCCTCTTCCAGTTGTAATATCCAGCACATTATTAAAATAACAATAATGGAGGGGAAAAAATGCAATTTCTGAGGTAAAATACATTTTGAGACTGAAAGAGAAATGATATTGCTTCTCTTTCTGGTGTCCTCACAGGGCAGGTGTGTGATCAAGAGAATAAAACGCTCACATAGATGAATTATGGAAAGGTCAGAGCAGGCCGAGAGAGCTGTCAAGATGGCCACTTGAAAAGTGCAGTGTTAAAATGGAAGGAGACTATTCTATGGCCACATTAATGAATCTTAAGCACCGGCAAATACAGGGACACATAGAAACGTACAGTTAGCATCACATTAGAATGACAATAGACAGTGGCGTGCACACATAGACACTAGGTGGTGCTAACGCACCAGGACTTTTGCCCTTTATCAACGAAAATGCCCTTTTGAAACTTTTTTTTTTTTTTAATATTATTAACATTTTACTGAGGCCGGTTTTGAAATGATCTTTTAAAAACCTAAGCGATTAAAAACGACTGAAACAATGCCCAAAAATGAGCCACGTCCCCCTTGCACAGACCAGACTCAATTCTCTTCCTTTGTCACGTGCACTCGCGCAGGCACGCGCAGGGCACCACATGCGCTTCAGTAAACAGAAGCGTCTCCAGCATAGCAGGCACGGTCGCAGACAGGCATCTTCTCCCGTGTTCCCACCAGCCAGGTAACATACAGATCAAGTATAATCGTACAGTTTGCCCTCTAAGCAAAACGTGTAATCATTTTGTTGTGCAGTAAAATGTCTCATACAGCAACAAACAACTTGAAGCATTTTTAGCCAACTGGTCACTGATAAACTACTTCAATGTGAGGACGACCACATAAGCCTACAAATAATTTCGGTAGATTTTGCAAATCTATGTGTTAAGAAGAACGTTTTCTATTGTAGGCCTATATGTTATGTTAGACAACATAAATCAACACATTCATTTGGGACAGAAGGAACGGGAAGTTCCCCATTACTTGTGAAAAATGCCCATCTGCTTCTTCATTAAACAGTCTAGCTCACTATAACTCCTCGTGGGGTACTGTTTGGTCTCTTTATTGTCTTACAGATCAAGTAAAATCGTATAGTTTGCCCTCTAAGCCCAACGTGTAGCCTAATCATTTTGTTGTGCAGTACAGCCACAAACAACTAAGCATTTTTAGCCGACAGGTCACCTGATAAAGCTTTACGCTGTATAGCCCAATGACAGATAACGCAAGGACTGTATATAGTTAATATAGGATGTGGATTTTATCTGTTGGTGGTGTGACTTTTTTCTATAGGAAACTCACGTTTAGAGAATGATACAAATAAAAGTTAAATTTCATTCAACATGTGCGTGTAACTTTTTTATAATAAGGTGTTCCGCGTGCGCTAAAAAGTGCCCTTCCCTTCCCCCCTGAGCACCTGCCCCCCAAAATGTCTGTGCACGCCACTGACAATAGATATAAAGTTGAGTTAGTGTTTAGAGAATGATGATGTTAATTTAGACATCTCATTAGAAGCACTACTGAAGGACATTATGGAATAAATACGTATGTGTATAATAAACATGGACAAGATATCTCGACACATGCACACAAGTTCACCTGAAAATAAAGCTATTGAAAGCCCTCCATCTACTTCAAGATTGAAAGGACATAAATGTGAAAGGAAATTGTAGGACTGCAATCTTAGTAATCTCCAAAAAGGCTCTATATGGTATCAATGCTGAAAAACATTTCTACATTTATGGCAAAAATATGGCTGCTGGGGATAGGGTTTGAAAACATTGTAGTGAAAACCTTTTTAGTGGCCAATATTCAATTCAACACAAGTGTCTAATGCCAATGTTGTATTTCTCAGTTGAGGTTTTTGTTCAGTCAATGCCTATTTCTTTTTTATTTCAATGCCAAACTTAAAGTGTTCGTTTTATATCCCTACTCTAGCAGGTTAGCATGCTATCAGAGCATCACAGTGCACAGGCTTTTTAACATTGTTAAAATGGTTATTTCCTCACATTCTGTTCTAATTTCTAGTACATTTTCGGAATGTTTTAATCTTAAATTCTCACATAGCACCTTTAAAGTGTCAACTCTCTGTTTGGGGGCGAGGTCTGTGTGTGTGTGTGTGTCTGTCTCTGTGTGTGTAAAAGCACTAATGCACGTGGACACCCAACCAAAATATGAATGTTACTGATTCAGCAGGTGAATACCCCAAACATCATACATTCTAGTCTTTGTCCCGGTGTAACAGGCCAAATTAACCCCCGTCCAGATTAAACCCGGGTATACTTTGGCCCAGGCCAGAGTATACCCCAGGGATAAACTGTCCTAGGCCAAACTATACCTTGGGGTGTAAAAAAGCCTAGGCCATACTATACCCCTCCAGGCCAGAGTATACCCCCGGGGCAGTGGCGGTGCGTCAATACAGGGCGCTAGGGCGCTAGGGCCCTCCTACAATTTTGAGATGAAAAAAAAAAATGACATGACAAAAAACATTATAAATCAAATAATTAAAATAAGAAATGTACTGTTTTAACGCGTTAAATGTGTGTGGGAGACCGTAAGCTGCTGCCAACAACCATTTAAATGTGACTTAATATAATATATTGCCATTCATTATCACTGAGAGAAGCCACTCTGGGCGCCGGCCTAGTGGAAGTCTATGAGAGCAAAAAAAATGGGCAGAAACATTTGAGCAAGGACAGCTTCTCATTGGCGGATGACAATTCGTTCTTTGGGCGCATCTCAATGCGCCCAAGCCAATGACAGGGTTTCTTATATAAACGCGACGGGACTGCTCGAATCAGAGACCTTTTGTTATTCCCTCATCCCATATAAATATCACATATCTACAGGAGAATCTCAGCCAGCAGAGAGTTACTCCTCCAGCCTGTATGGTAACCGGAGCTGTAAGCGGGCTGTTCAGTGAGTAATGCATTTTCAGGTTACAGTTACGGTCAAGTTACAGTTGATAGTTGTTATTGGATAGTGTTGAGCACTGTGTGTTCTTGAAATAAAGCTTCGTTTTTTTAACGTGTGTAGCTCCCTCAGTTAAGATTAACAGTTATATATCGATACATTTCATTCGTAGCCAATTCAGTGGCAGTAATAGTTAAGTTGTTAAACATACTGAGTGCCTAGTTTTCCAATCATCATTGTTTCAATACGTATGTGAGGCATTGTGTGCGTACCTGATAAAAGTAAGTGTGTTTCATGAAGTTATAGTGTTTGAAGTGGGCTTTACATTGCTATAAGCAGCGATTTGCGATTAGCATAATTATAGCATAATAGTATCCATTAGCATGTTCTCTTTCTACTTATATGTAATAATAAGGACTGTATTATGGTCTGCGACCCTCCAATCAGTGCCTTGTGGCTGCAGCGGCGACACCAATCCGTATCCGGGAAGGATGTAAACACATACAAGTTGTGTATTAGTCTGCCTGCCTACCTGTTAGGAAAATATTACCGGTAATTAGCCATGGATATCAGGCGATTTTTGAAGTGCTCCCACTCCCACAGATGCCCGCAAAAAGCCTCAAGTTCAAAGTAAGTCTGAAGAAGATTAATTCACGTTTTTAAACGTTGTTTTGGTTCGCACAACATCGCATTAAGACAGGGACAAACGCTATTATTAACGTGCTTTCAAATACGATGATGCAGGTAACAAGCCAGCCTTCCCGGTTCCATCTAAATAGGCCTAATAAAACGTAAATTCTTTAGGCAATTGAAAATGCTGGAGTAATTATCCTCACATATATCGCTGCAGATAAGGCTAATTCATTGAGAAATTGTAGACAGATTATGTGCAAGCCAGTTAAGCTAGCTAAGTGAAATGTTTTAGCTTAGCTATAGAAACTTCCATTTTTGCGGTCAAGGTCAAATATATTAGTTTTTTACTTTCATGATGACACGTCCGTGCTCTCGCATAGAAACGTGAGCAGGGAGCAAAGCTGTTGATTCACTGAATAGGCCTATATGCTTAATCAATGCGTTATTTGTAGTCATGAAAGGTGTAGAGTAGCCTGTAAACGAAATACACTGATAACATGGATTATTTAAAAACAAGTCAGTTCTCAATGTGAAACAAAAACATGCTGTAAAGGCTATTTATGAAGACATAGGCAATACATGAGTATTCCTTTAACTTATGTTGTCAGTGTTATTGACAGGCTCCTTAACTGGTGTTCTCAGCCCCCCAACTCTTAAATTAAAAATATTCTTTCAGGCAATGATGCAGAGAGCACAGGGAGAGGGGGAACACCAGGAGGTCAAATAAAGAGAGGAGAAAGAGTGAGAGGGCTAATGAGAGAACAAAATCATAGCAGTGGAGAACCAAAGAGTAGAGAAGAGGAAAGGGGAGAAAATGAAAAAATACCAACAGAGAAGGAAGAAACAGAGATAGGGGAGACAGAGAAAGATGAAATAGAGGGAAGAGATGAAGAAACAGGTAGGAAGAAAGGAGTAAGAGAAGAAACAGGGACAGGAGAGATGAAGAGTGGATAATCTGAATTAGAATCTGAAGTAGAGGGAGATACAGAGAAAGAAGAATCTGAGACTGAAGACAGTCTGAGAGGAGAAAAAGAGAGCAGATGCCACCCACATATCTTGACAGAAAAGCAACATACTTTTCTTTACGGTTACTTGAAATTTAATAATCTTCAAACTACAAACACATGTATTCATTGTCATTGATTGTATATGACTTGAACTGATAACATAATGCAATATAGCCAGGACAGCATTACAGAGTGCCAGCGCTTTGTGTTGCGTTGCTCCGCATCACGTTGCATCGCGTTGCATCGCGTCGAGGTCTGTACGATCACAAAATTCCTAGTTTACCCACCTCTAATTTTACCACTAAAGCACTGGATATGTGTCTTAATAATATTGGTTATGTGTAATTGTTATAGTGTAACAATCATTCATGTTGATGTAATCTAGTGCAGTGCTGATTGGTCCCTATTCACATTGCAGACCACACCCATATGTACCATCTCATGCAGTGTCATGTAGTGAAGGCAGACATATACAGTCCTTTACAGAATATTCTACTCAAAACCTGTTTCCTTCTCATTGTGGAGTGCGTCTAGTAAAAACTGCGCCCTTTTTTTATTTCTCTGGGCAGAGTTTTTTGCGCCCCTTCTATTTCTCCAACCAATATTTTGACATTAAAAAATATATTTAACATAAAGGGAAAATTTGCCAATAATCTAAAGAGGTAGGGGTGTTGTCAGAACATGCTAATTAGGAGTCGGGGGGCTCCTCCTCCCACTCCGCCTTTAGTCCACCAAGAGCTCCTTAGTCCCTCCGACGCTGAACTGGAGGCGATCGGTGACACCCCGACCCACAAAACTCTGCATCAGAGCTCTGAACTCTGCACTCCCCCTCGCTGTCGTCCCCGATGCAGCAGACCATGGAGTTCCCTGGGGGCCGCCAGGGCTGCTCACCAGCACATTCAACTGGTCGGCCACAGTCCCAGGCACTTTGGTCAACCGGCGAGGCAGGCTGCGATCCAGGTCACCAGGCCATGGTCCACCCGCAGGAGAGCGGACAAGACAGGCCCCCACTCGCGGCGGGACCATGGCAACCAATTAGTTATTTTTAAATAATGTAGGTAGTTCTTGCCTGTCTAAAAAAAATGACATCCGACTGACCAAGCAAGACTATGAAAACTCCTTTTTTAACAGGGGAGTTGTTTGTTTGTTTGTTATTTTAGCATGAAAGCAGCTAAAACAGGCTGTGAAACAGACTGCCACTCGCTGCGCCATGGCAACCAATTCAGTTTATCAAATGCCGGTCATGTCGGTTGCACCGGCTGGTCTCAAAAATCACGCACAACTGGCAAAGGAAGACCACAAAAAATTGTCCACAATAAGGTTGAGCAGTGCGCTTCCCCAATACAAACAACTAAGAAACATAGAACAATTAAAGTCACAAAAAAAGTAGAAAAAGCGCTGCTAAGACAGGCTGCCACTCCAGGCTGCGCCACGTCACATGCGTGATATAATGGGGGTATAATCTGGCCTGAGGGGGTATGAATTGGCCTAGGGCATAATATACCCGGGGTATAATCTAGCCTAGGCCCCTTTAACCCCAGGTATAGTCCGCGCCGGGGGTATACAATGGCCTGTTACACTGGGAACATACCGTATATAAGTACATGTGCACAGTCACACACACACGCACACACGCACACACACACACACACACACACACACACACACACACACACACACACACACACACACACACACACACACACACACACACACACACACACACATGCACACAGGTGAGTTGTCTGACACTGTCACTAGATAGTCTGAGATTATGCTGAAACATTTTTCATTCATATGTAAATTGCATTCTGTCCAGGATCAGAAGTTAGGCAGATCTTAGCATTATGCTATGAGGATTTAAATTCCATCTCATCCATCTCTCTTCTCTCTGCTGTGCTGATATCACTCTCCAGGCAGAAATCTTCTAAGGGAGTGGATGCTATTATCCCTCTAGTGTTGCCACGGATACATTCTCCATAGCTTTCTATAACGATTCTAATTTCCTTTTCAGACTCAGATATTCACAAAGCAGTTATAGTTCTCAGTTCAGGGGATGGATTTTCATGTGGGTGTCATGAAGGCAGATACACAAAAATGAGACCCGTTTGAAGGCTCAATCTAGGGACAAGTGAGGTGTAAAGGAGAACACTAACACACATCTGTTGGTCATTGTTTTTCTGAATGTGTAAGGTTAAAAGGGAATGCTTTTTGTTGCTGTTAAGTATTTAGTCATTACAAAAGAAATACATGAAGGGTGTTTCAGAATAAACTGGACCATTTCCCTGCATGGGCAAAATAGGTTAACAAATGGCAGCAAAAAAGCTGCTGAAACCAGCTCTAAGCATCCCAGCCGTGCCTTCATCTGCAAAGAGCTCCCTCTCCGCTCTCCAAAAAAATGAGACCTAATGCAGTCAAAGAATGCATCATGACAGACCTTCATCCTTCGTCTTAATTGCGATTGAAAAAGAACCTTTAACAGTAACATCAGAAGAGGAATCTTGACTTGAATCAAGTTGATAGCCTTGTGTCCTTGGTGTGTGAGTGACATTCAAATTCACCAAAGTGGCCCTCTTCTCTGTTGGCACCTTCAGCCAAGGAGCCTTTATCAATTACGGCACTCTCTACTTCTGTATTGCTATTTTGCAGAGTTCATTTAATGCAGCTTAATCGAATGTGCTTTTGACTGGTCTGGAGAAGAATTATGGTGACTTTTGTTTTCAATTAGTCTCCTTCATCCACACTAACCCTGAAAGGAGAGGATTAAGCTGATCATCACAGCGCCAAGATAACCAGAGCAGTGAGAGAGAAGCAGGTAGGAGGACAATATAGGGACCCTGGAAATAAAAGACTCCCGCTTTATCATAAGTCCTTTCAAAATCCCTCTCACCTTAACCTTAGCCAATCGTTAAATTAAATTTCACGCGGGCATGTCCAGATTGCATTTCAACACATCTAAAGAGATCTGTGCTGCTAGTTAAAGCCTATCACCGTGGTGTTAAAACTAGTAGCTACAAGTTTTGCTGAATGTATGCTGGTCTTCAAAAACAGTTAAGGCTATAAGTCTATCATGATCAGCAACACACCTGACATGCTTTCACCTCTAACCCTTTAAAAGTAAGTTGTTTACTCTCTCACTCCTCTGCTTGGCTCTGCCCTCACACATCCTCATGCCTGTCTGTCTCTGAAGGGGGCTTGAACAGAAGCTGAGCATGGCAGCACTTTTTTTTTTTTCAATGTACTGTCCTTGATTAAGTGCTTGCTTGTTATAGACCTTATTTGTAAGTGGTTTTGGCTGAAGGTGTGAGCAAGATAAAAACATGCACGTAAACATTGATGCGTTAGGCATTTGTGGACTCTTGTATATTGAAAATCAGATAGTATATTGAACAGAGGCTGAATGCACATAGCTTTCAGAGGGTCTCCTGAAGTCTCACTACACGAATGGATCGCAGGGAGGTAACTTGGGGGGGGGGGGGGGGGGGGGGGGAAACAGGTCATGGCAGGAGAGAGAAGTGATGGAAAGCCAAAGAAAGGGTGAGGAGTGGACTGGAAAGCAGAGGAGAAGAGGAGAATTGTAAATAAGACGGGAGAGGGAGAGGAATGGAAAGAATGAGGGAGGGGAGGGCAGGGCATGGAGAAGAAAGCAGAGTGAAAGAGAAGGCTAGGGAAGAGAGGATTCATCTGTGTAGCATAGCATTAGTATGGAGCATGAGCCCACGGTACTCTCCTCTGAATTAGATGGCACTGTATATTTTTAAACCATAAGGGTGGTATAGGTGTATTTAAAAATATTTTCACACTAGAACATAATTTTGATTTTTAACAAATGTACAGTATTCTGGTATGGCAAACTTACAAAACTTACAACTTCACCTTAGTATAGACACCAACTAGCTATTGAACAAACAGAAAGGGATGGAGAGAGACAAAACATATTTATGGAAATATGGTGATTTAGTTTCCCCATCTCCCCTCAGCACGGTCCAGCAGTGTCTTGCCCAAGGTCACCTCCTTAACAACAAAGTTTCAAAAACAAAGGGGAACTTAACAAAATAGTAATAAACTAGTTTTTGTCTTTGGTGCATTTTATTCTTTCTTCTGCATATTTGATGACCCTAAAGCTGTAGCGAATCTCCCATTCACACCGGCATGGTTTGTGTATTCGGTTTTGTTTTACCTTTCTAGGAACTTATAGTTTCTCTCTTGAGCCATACTTATTATCTCTGTCAGTTAGATATATTCTTACGATTGCATATTTTTTATCTCAATATACAGTAGCAGCAGTGAAGAACTGAAAGCATATGATGCTTATCAAGGCAGACAGCTGGAACTTGCTGACGTTGTTCAAATTTTCATTAGAGAAATTTAGACTTCCACTTCACAGATAACTCTGTCGAAGAAACTTAACCAGGATCTCCTTGTGCACACAATTGAACTGACTGCCTAGTCAGAAGGAAACCAAAATATTCTCCCAAATATGGCTACATTTATTTAGTTTTTGCCCCTTTTTTTTCCCTCTGTCTTAATCTTTTCTGACTTCCTCTATTCTCTTGTTTCCTCTGCCTCACTATCGTTTGAAACCCTCAGGTGGCATCTTGTTAGTCATCCTTTTAACTTGTATTCTTTGCAAGCATAGTTCATCACCCGTAGGCAGCAGCAAGGGTCTGACAGGAGACCCTCTGGACTACATGAAGGTGAGCTGATGCGGACTAATGGGATATGTACTTGTATGATGGTGTGGGCCAGTGATGGGTGGATGGATCGATCTGAGTCATCCATCAGAGCAAGTTTACAGTACATCACCTGTGACATCACCTGTGACACTGCAGCCTGAATGCATGCAAACACCAAGACCATTCCTCTAGCAGTTTCAGAAGGTACTGCATGTTGAAGCTGTACCTTCATCGAAAGACTCTGAGGTGTGTACTTACATGTGTGTGTGTGTGTGTGTGTGTGTGTGTGTGTGCGTGTGCGCGCGTATGTGCAACTGAAGAGCATCTTGCGGGATACTGGAATAAGATAGACTAGATCTCCAAGTTTGACATTGTTTACTAGGCTGACAGTTTATGTTGGCCTTTTCTCTTCTTTAATCAGATGGATGCACTCTATCATTCTGTCATAAATCAGTACATTCTGAGAATTTGGGAGATTTCACTGTGGTTGACCCAACTTTGCTGTGCTGAATCGCGCAACTGATGCTATGGATTTATAATGTTTAAGAAGGAGGATTAAGGATTACACTACTGAGTAGGTGAAAGGCAGATTATAAAAAATGAGGAAATGGGATTCCATATTAAAACAAAAACTGGAGATTAGACTTACTAATAGGTTTAAGGCTTATCCTTATTAACTTCAGAAATACCTGTCAGGCTGTGCCATAGAACAAAAGAAAATCAGAAATCTGAAAGTCCCCAGCGAAAAAGCTTTCAACACTCATCTCTAAGGGGATTGACAAGAACACAAATCCACCTCAAATTTCCCTTCCACCCTCTTCTATTTTTCTCTATTAATTTATTTCACACAAGTAGCCCTCTTCAAAACACGAAGAAACAGCTTAACGGTAAAATATTTTTTGTGTCGCTATGCTGGGAAAAGTGTCTCTAGAGGGAAGATAAACCTGTGATACGGATCCCTAACATGGCCTCCACCTTTGGGACGGATTAAGATGCATTGTGCTCCTGGTAATGACCCCCATTATAGTTAGGAAGCACAGGAGAATTGCTTTTATCAGTTAATCACAGTTAATCTCTATTTTTGCTCTCAATTTAATTCATTTGCTGAGAACAAATGAGAAAATAATAGTAATTCATTCATTTAAATCCACTTGACTCAAGTGGTCCTTCATTTTATAGCTCACGAATATCTTTGGAGCAGGCCCTTAAGGATTAGAAACGTATTGCGGTGCTGTCAGACTGAACATTTTGGGCACTTGAGGAAAATTAGGCCGGTAACTCATTCAGAAGAGGAACTGAGGGATGAAACATTTTATTTGAAAAGAAAACTTAATATGTGGAGTTTTTTTTTTAATAGAACAACGGTCGTAATTATGTCAGTTCCCCTTGCCTTTTTGCCTTGTGGTGAGCACACATATCTGCATGGCTCAGGGTCCATGGTTCAGATCCCAAAGGCAGACCTATTACAGTGATTGTTGAAGGCATTGTTGAATCCTCAGCTCTGTCTATAGCCACAGAGACAGCAATGGGCCATCCAAATTTAAATGTATTACACGGCTCTTCAGAATGTTCAGAACGCTCTGCTGTGCGTCAGGGTGCTGTTCGCCCCGTCGGGATTTATTTTTGGATAATGACCTCCGGACAATACATTATCCCTTACGTATGAAATTCCTCAGGTACTGTGCCCATCAGTGCACGGACATCCTGAGAGAAAGAGAAACAAGCACAAATATCCCTGTGCAGACCTGTGAAGATGTTTGTAATATACAGACCACTCCTTGCTAAGAATCATGACATTTTACCCAGTAGATATATCAAGGATGCTAGAGATTTAAGAACCGATTCCAGGCAATAAGGCTTCTGTGTTCAATGTTTGATGCATTTATTAATGTATTGTTCTTACTATCAATGTGTATTCTATCTTGAGGTATCTCCATGCTATATACTTCTATATTTCCAATTTATCTGTTTTACATTAAAAAGTGTTCTAGCCCTTTTTACAATATGGTACATTTTCTAAGTACCTAGTTTTACCAAGGTAGTTAGCACATACAAACTTGTTGTAAGAAGCACAAACATTAGTCACATTTAAGAATTAGCTTTGATATACACAAAACTAAAAGCAAAAAATACCAATTCTGTATATATTGAGTGGATCCAACTACTTAAGTCAAAGGGTATACGTTTGACTTCATGGCATGCATTCCAAACAACTCGCAGTCTGTCTGAGACAAGCTTCTCATCTATGAGCCAAGAGCTCATTAATGGATACATGTATTCTTGATAAAGAGGGCATAAATACTTTAAACATACTGCACTGAGTGTACCCTCAACAACTTCTCAACCTACAGTGTTTTAGTTGAATGCCTTGTACACTTAGATATATCGAATTCTGCTGTGTATGAAATATGGTACCTTGATATCTTTTTTTTTTTTTATGAGGAACCCACAGCCAAATCTGTAAGACTATGTCAACATTTTATACTCTTAACTTTTCTGTTACCTTTTTCATCCTTCAAATGATGGTGATGATGATCTGATGAAAACATTTGCTGTCAAGTTGCTGATACAACAGTTTATATACGATAAGAAGTGGATAAATTATGGGCCCTATCTTGCCGATCAGAAATGCAAGTAGGACGGCGCCAAACGCAAGTAGCTGTGTGGGCGGCTCTATGGCGCAGTTGCTATTTTAACGGCGGAAAAAACACACTTGCGTCCAGCGCAAGTGTCAAAAGGGTTGGTCCAAAGGAGGTTACTCAGCCATAGGTGTGGTTTGGGTGTAATTAAGCAATATAGCACGAGTGGGAGTGGGGTAGGTAAGGGATAATCCCACGGGTGTTGTTGCCTACGCCACTCGGCCTAGCGGCCTCGGTGGCTACGGCCGAACACCACCCGTGGGATTATCCCTTACCTACCCCACTCCCACGAGTGCTATATTACTTTTATAAAACAATTCTACAGTCAACAAATTAACATTTCAACACAAAGTTATTGATTCAAAATGGTTTATTTCGCCATTGTTTCTCCGCAACAAAAAATAGTTCCATTGTCAACGTCTTGGTTTGGAATTGGTTTTAAAAACCTTGAATTAACGGTTATCTTCAATGCGAATGTTTCATCGCGGAGTGATTTATTTTAAGCTGTGAAAAGTCCCGTAACTGTAGGTATGTTGACGAATAACCTATAGCATGGAACGTCTCTCGTCCAATCAGAAACAGCTAAATTACACGCTAGAACCCAATTGTTTTATAATATGCAATAAACCAATCCGAGCGTCATCTCACATTCCCTTTAAGAGCGTGGAGCGCATTGTCCATAGCGGCTTGTTATTTTGATGGCGGAATACCTGGTGGAAGACCGGAAAAGTTCACAGCCGAGGAGACCGACGTGAGATTTACACCAATTTTTTGGCAAGCCATATAGAATTACAAGGAAAATAAAGTATTTACCACATGAGGAAATCATTGTGATATCCATATCCAAGATATTTAAAAAATAGGCATACATCTAGTGTACACATTGACCCAAATGATTCAGGTTAATTGAAGCTGCGTGACATTTGATTTATTTTATGGCTTTGTAAAAAGCCGGGAGATAGATATATATGGGGATGCGAGAAACCCTCCAAAAGTAAGCAAAGTCAAGCAAGCATGGGAAGATATTGCCGTGATTGTTTCTGCTACGGGGCACCCGAAAACGGTGCTGAAAACGCTATAATGACGTCCGGAGACGTGGGACATCCAAGCTGGAAGGTAACACACGTTCTCGTGGCCTCACGGGAGGTGGATCTGCCTCGACCCAGGATCTGACGGCAGCAGAGGACATCGCCACGTCTACCCTCACGCCTGAGAGCGTGCAGGGATTAGGGGGCATGGAAATCGGCACCCAAGCCAGTGCACCAGCTGACCAAACCCAAGGTACATAAATAAAGTCCACATACACAGAGATGAGTTTACAAGATTTATAATAATACTGGCATTAAATAAATACAACAAAGCCATACAATAAATCAAATGTCACGCAGCTTCAATTAACCTGAATCATTTGGGTCAATGTGTACGCTAGATGTATGCCTAGTTTTAAAATGTCTTGGATACGGATATCACAATGATTTCCTCATGTGGTAAATACTTTATTTTCCTTGTACTTATATATGGCTTGCCAAAAAATTGGTGTAAACCTCTCGTGAAGACGACAAAAGTAAAGTGTAGCCTAAAGGTCCTATACTGTGCGGGCAAGCACATGCGCCCTTAAAATAGCGTTCTGTATACACGTTACAGACTTTAGACATTGCGCCTCTGACATTAAACCAGCTTTTTTGTGGTCAATGGCGCACGGCGTTGTTTTGAAACTGCAAAATACCACTTGCGCCAGAGAAACGCCTTCTCTGTTCCGCCCCCGCCCATGTCGACGCAAGTTCATTTCGAAGCGCGCCTCTGGAGGGAAAATCGCGCTGTGCGCCGGGTGCAAGATAGGAATGATACATGCGTCGGTGACAATGTCAATTGCGCTGGGTGCAAGATAGGGCCCTATGTCTTTTATTTCTTTTTTTGCACTAGCACACAGGTACACCGCACAAGTGCACACAGGGACTATGTGAGATACTGTGGGCCTGATTTACAAACATTGTGACCGTAGCTTAATCTGCGGTCGCACATTAACGCATGGTGTTTTTGCGCATTTTCCGTGGTATTTATCAAACCAGATCTGCGCTGGGCACTCTGTGCTTACTCCGCCCTCTAAAGGGCCTGATTTACTAACATTGCGACCGCAGCTTTATCTGCGCCTTTGCCAGGCGCACATCAACGCACAGTGTTTCCCCGCATTTTCCGTGATATTTATCAAACCAGATCCGCGCTAGGCAATCATTATTTAGCGCACGGTTAAAAGACGGGAGAAATCGCATGCATGTTACTGCCAACATGGAGATTCGAGGAAGAAAAAACTAAGGTCCAGCGAAGAGGAGATAGATATATTGGTTCACGTTCGCTCAATCACTGAACCTGATTCAATGGGTTTTATTGTTGTTCTGCCCGCCATCACCTACAGCGAGATGAATAAAAGAACACGATTATAAATTATATGCTATTGGTGGCATTAATGCATAAACTGTCTATTATAACAATATAGATGTGTACATGGCGAAATTAATACGTTCTACAAGGGACATGGGTTCACTACAATATATCCCCACTGAAACAAATACATTTACCAAGTAGCAAGGCCTCTCCAAAATCACCGTTGCTCAATCATGGATAGATGGCACTATTCCGGTCATGGACAGACCACTACCACGTACGTAATGGTCATGTTGGCATCACATATGACCTGGACATTCATTGAATGTGTGTGCTTTCTGAAATGTATATTGACCAGTGCGCCGTAGCAATGCGTCGAGTACCTGGGTGAATATTTGGCTGAGTGAAGGCTGAGATATACCAACTGCAGATGCTATAACTGTTTGAAATTATCCGGAGGCCAATATTTGCAAATGTTGCCAGGAGTTTAACAACTGATGGAATGGAATGTGATCGCCGGGTGGAGGGTTCGATGTCGTCTCTGATCTGGTCCAGTAATTTAAGTATTGCGTGCCTGGTTAACCTGTACCGTCTAATGATTTGTGGTTCACTTAACTGAAAAAGTGTTATACGAGTTGAAAAGATTCTTTCTGTGCGCTGTCTCTGTCTTCTTTCTTCGCCTTGCTCTTATAACTGCTGCCATATCAACGTTTTCAGGTTCCTGGTTAAGACGTGCTTTTATGAGGCGGAGAATTAGCCCGCAAATCAGAGACGTGCGCTCGCCAGGCATAAGTCTGTGAGAAGTCAGCGTAAAAAGGAATTAAGGAGACTCCTAACTTTTTATATTTTTAATATTTAACATAAACACAAACGCAAAGGGCACATGTATTTTGTGGGAATAAACATCTGAAGCTCAGTGACTGTAAAAAAAATACAGTTATCTATATACATTATCATGAGTATCATGAGTATGAAGTATGATTTTAATGCCTGGCTTCATCCACCATGGTGGAATAATGTATTTACTAATGTATATTGACAAGGCTGTCAGCTTACATTAATCAAATGACACGTCCAAGCACTGACACATAATACACTTCAGTGCTTCCGTTACTATGAGATGTTTAGTCCACTTAAGACTTTTCTAAGAATGGGATAACCTCCATAGAGATTGTCAACAAACACACCATTTTCATGTGGAAGGTCAAGGGTGCTTATCACCGATATCAGTGGCTAACTGTCTAAGGTCTATATCCCTCGTACGGGATATTTTTATTTTTTTGTCAAAAAAAATGTAAAGCTCCGCGAGTTTTCGTCTTAGAGACATAAAAAGAACAACCACGGAAACATTGAACCCCTTTCTTTTATAATATATACAGTTCAAAATTTTAAAATAAATAAGCACTTTGTCAGGGGAATAGAACTGATGTGTTGCACTTTCTAGTATCTGAGTGGGGTTTCTGCTGCTAAGGACCCACCCATTAGCAAATGACAGCTATTCATATGATAAGGAGATGGTGATTCAGTGATCTCCATTGGGTCATGATGTGGCAAGATTCACTCCAGGGGGTTTGGGCCACAAAGACATTCTAGGGCCATTAGGATATGGCCTTTGTCTTTGCGAGAGGTGTCACAGGTTTGTTCACACCAACTCATCAATATGCATTTGTAGGGGCACAGATTTAGGAATGGTACAGGACACTCTGAAATTATAAATATGTGGTAGTGAAACAAGACATACTTTCTGAATGCTAAACTAACATGTGTTTAGCCAACACCTATGTTTACAAGGCTCAGAAATAAAAAGTCTTGTGAATAAATCTTTACAATATGTTTATGTACAAAGTCTGAGCACCTCTGAAACAAGGATTTTCCAAGGGTATGTTTACATTTGATTTAAATTAAACTTTTTTTTACTACATTCCTTTTACTTACATGATATTATTGCTGAGGTCGTCTAGAATAGAATCATATATTCCATTTGTGCATCAATGTTTTAAGTTAAGCAAAATGTACAAAAACATCAAGGCATGTCAGACAACTTAGAAAAGTCTAAAAGGCCTTGGACCTTAGAGTGCTAACCAGGAAGAGGTTCCTCCTGACCCTTGTGAGAGAAATCTGATATAATGTGTACCTCGGATATGGAATAGCTTCCAGCTACAGTATGGTAAGCTTCCAGTCAGACGAGCCTGACCTCTCTGAAAAACAGTCAGCAATGGCAATGCAGAGCTGAAAAGGAAAACAGAAGATCAACAATACTGCAGAGAGCTCTCAATGGCTGAGAGACACTCTAATCAATCAAAAGCCAAATCAGAAAACATCCTCCCTTGCTCTAATGGAAAGATGGCCCTTGAGAGGGTTTGGAGAGACTTTCTGAATGAAGAGACCTACATATACACATGTCAGGTCTGAAGGATGTTATTCTCTTGACTTAAAGCAGAACGGATGGTTCACCTGTTATTGTAGAGTGGCACTAACTAACAGTGGCCTTTCATACATACATTGTGATGGAGTGCCATCACTGTGGTTGAGCATGTGCTCTGACTGCCACACAAGAATGACCACTGGATGAGGAACCCCAAAGATAGGTGAAGCACTGGTGTGTGGGGTACCCTGGGATTGGAGAACTACGGTTGGAGGTTGCCTTCCTGAAGAGGAGGGCAGTGTGATAGAGTGCCGTCACTATGGTTGAGTTTGCACTCTGACTGCCATTCGAACAAGGCCGGGGCCTGGGCACTGTGGTCAGGGTGTGGGTTTGATATCCTGGAAACCTGGGTTCAAGGTCGGGTGGTGTGACTTGCTATTGCCTTTCGCTAAGCACATTAACAGATCATTCTGTGCTTTTGCAAGATGCCAAAGGATGCATTTCTCTATGTTTATATACAAAAAAAACTGTGAAATGAACATGAGGTGTGCTTGTGTCTGTAAATTGCTTATCGGCTAAAGTGAAACAGGTGTAAATAGTGGCTTCTGCAGAATAAATGGGTGACTGTAGCAGATGGAAACACATTGACTTTACAAAACATATGAAACAAAAACCCACCTCCTTATTGTAGCACAAATCAGTGACTGACTGGAAAAAACAGTGCAAGCCAACCTAATGACACTGAAGCATGCATGTTGGGATACTCCAGCTAGCACATTACCAATGTTGCTGACTTCAAGCTCAATTACCGCAAGTTACTCAAATCAAACACCACAAACTTACCAACTGTGAAGCTTATGGGGGTCAAGAACAGGCGGCTTATGTCACTCATAGAACACATTTTGGTGACATGTTGACTAGTTTAAAAAAACTATGTTGAATGTTCAAAAAGTGTAAGGACCTGTCACGTCAGAACATGATCGCCGCTCCTCTAGAGGGAGACGTCTCTCGTAGAACAGTGTAAACTGTCACTTTTCATCGCACCTGGCTTTTCCGGTTTTGTCACGGGGATTTTAAGTTCCTATTTAAACACGGAGTGTCCCTCCACCTTTACTCCGTCGTGAGTTTCCGGGAGTATGGATTTGTGATCGCTCAGATCTTTCTCAAAGACCTACGTGAGTAAGAATAGAAACTATCTCCTTTGTGTGCCGTTAGAACTCTACTGCTTGGGCTCAGCGAGCCGCGTTATTGAATGTGTTTGCTTGTTAAGTCGCGGACGTAAACATTCCTTTCTGTTTTTGGACTCCATTACCGTGGTGAATAATATTGTGTCATAGTTTGTGTCCTTCGTTTAGTACTAGAGAACGTGAACTGGAGTAGCTACTGTGGGGAGAACACTTCCAGCTCTGCTCTGTGAGACCCACAGTACTACAGACATTAACCCTTCCGTTTTTCTCGTGGGATTTAATGGCAGCATACAGACAAGGACTATAGCGTTTTTCTCGTGGGATTATAGGTCAGTATTCAGACCAGCTCACTACCGTGTTTCTCGTGGGAATTATACTATGACTAATTTAACCTGTTCTGTTCTGAGGAAAAACTCTGAATTAATAAACTTGTCTGCCTCTCAACCTGCATTCTGCGTTTGTGCTTCAGACCTAGACTGATAGCATGACGGAGTCCAACCAGGGCACAGCGGAAATGCAGGAACTTAGAGATGCCATCAATCAGCTGGGTGTTTTGATCAATGCTCATGGTCCTCGGCTGAGTCGTGTTGAAAAGGCAGTACAGGAGCTGACCACCACTGTGCATGCTTTATGTGCACGGCCCTCGCCGACACAAGCAGCTACACCGCCGAGCCACGGGGCAGGCTCCAGCACTCAGGCTGCTCCCTCAGTTCCTCCGGCCACTCTTGGTCTTGCCCTCTCTTCCCCACAACCGTTCTCTGGGGGTCCTAATGCCTGTCGCGGCTTTCTGCTTCAGTGCACCGGGGTGTTCCGACACCAAGCACACCTCTTCGCCACAGAAGCGGCGAAGGTGGGCTATATCATCTCCCGTCTCTCGGGCCCAGCCTTGGAGTGGGCCACCGCGGTCTCAGAGCGGCAACTGCCTGAGGTGAATGACAGCCAGCTGTTCCTGCAGCGCCTGAGTCTGATATTTGACACTGAGCAGACTCAGGATCAGGCGGCGCAGCGCATCCTCATCCTCAACCAGGGCAATCGATCTGTCGCCCAATATGCAGTTCCGCACTGTGGCAGTCCGGAGTGGCTGGGGGTATCAAGCTCTGCAGCCTGCCTTCTACCGAGGTCTGCAGGCGTCCGTGAAGGACGAACTGGTCAACCGGGACTGGGGCCACACGCTGGAAGAACTGATCAGCCTAGCGATCCAGTTGGATGCTTGCGTCCAGGAACGGCGCGTGGACCGCCGTGAGACTCGAGCTCCGATGACGGCCTTCCTACCCTGGCCGACCGCATCAGGTTCAACAGGCGCACCGACCCTGCCCCCTGCCGAGCCGATGGAGCTCGGCCGCTTTCCCCTGAACCGTGATGAACGCAGCCGCCGCCTCCAAAGGGGCCTTTGTATGTACTGCGGAGCCGCAGGTCATCAACGGCAGCAGTGCCCAGACCTCCAGGGAAAAGAGGACACTCGTCAGGGGGCCCAGGGCCCCTGGTGAGTGGAAGTGCTGAGACTCCTGGGGCCGCCAACCGCCTTTCCATCCCCATTCGCCTCTGTCGCATAGGTAAGAGCTCGCCGATAGTTTGCCTTTCGGCATTGGTGGACTCTGGCGCTGCAGTGAACCTCATGGACATCACCCTGGCGAAACAACTGGGAATTCCAACCACCCCAGTGGCCATTCCACAGCCAGTTCAGGCCTTGGATGGTCGCCCCCTAGGTTCCGGGCAGCTCGACCGGGTAACGGCGCCTCAAATTATGCTCACGCAGGATGGCCACCAAGAAACCATCCACTTTTGGCTCACCACCACTCAGCATGACCCAGTGGTGCTGGGTTACCCCTGGCTAGCGGTCCATGAACCGCAGTTTGCATGGGCAACCGGTTCTCTACTCCACTGGGGCACCACCTGCACCACGGCAGGCTATCTTCCAACCCACACACCAGCAGTCTCCTCCATCTCCCGCGTCTTCATTCCAGAGCTCTCCTCAAGAACTCCCTTCTCGACCATCCAATCTTCGGTTCGAGGCGGGGGAGACCTTCCGACCGTCAATATCTTGGCTCCACCGACCAAGACTGATCTCACTCTGGTCCCGACCTGCTACCACGACCTAGAGGAGGTTTTTAGCAAACAAAGGGCTACCACTCTTCCCCCCCATCGACCGTATGATTGTGCGGTCGACCTCCTGCCGGAGGACATCTCCCCCTAGAGGGCGTCATTACCCTCTTTCAGTTCCGGAGACCCAGGCAATGAACGACTATATTCAGGAGGCGCTGCGCCTTGGGCTGATTCGCCCTTCTTCGTCTCCGGTGGCAGCGCCCTTCTTCTTTGTCAGAAAGAAAGATGGTGGTCTGAGACCATGTATAGACTATCGGGCCCTCAACAATATCACACGAAAAAATAAATACCCATTGCCCCTCATGTCAACCGCCTTCGAACACCTCCAGGGGGCGACTATGTTCACGAAGTTGGATCTCAGGAACGCTTACCACCTTGTGCGCATCCGACCCGGGGATGAGTGGAAGACCGCCTTCATAACCCCCAGCGGTCACTACGAATATTTGGTAATGCCGTTTGGACTATCGAACAGCCCGGGGGTCTTTCAGGCCCTGATAAACGACGTATTACGGGAGTTCTTGGAGATCTTCATGTTCGTCTACTTGGACGACATCCTGATTTTCTCCAAGTCTCTGAAAGATCATGTGGGCCACGTTCGAGCAGTCCTAGAAGCTCTTTTACGCAACAATCTGTTCTGCAAAGTGGAGAAGTGTGAGTTCCACTCCTCTTCCACTACCTTCTTAGGGTTTGTCGTAGGGCCTCAGGGCCTTTCCATGGACTCCGATAAGGTCCAGGTCATCCAGGACTGGCCGGTACCTACCACAGTCAAGAAGTTCCAGAGTTTCCTGGGGTTAGCCAACTTTTACCGGCGGTTCATTCGAAATTATAGCACTCTGGCAGCCCCCATCATTTCACTGCTTTGGGGGGGTCCTCGTCGGCTGGTGTGGACTGAGGCTGCGCAGAAGATGTTCGAGGACCTCAAACAGAGGTTCTGTTCTGCGCCCATCCTCACGCTCCCGGACCCGTCCAAGCCCTTTGTGCTAGAGGTGGACGCATCAGACTCTGGAGTAGGGGGCATACTCTCCCAGCGTGCAGCAGAGGATGGCAAGCTCCACCCTTGTGCCTTCTTTTCCAGGGCTCTCTCCCCGGCAGAGCGGAATTATGACGTGGGCAACCGAGAACTTCTGGCCATCAAGTTGGCAGTTGAGGAATGGAGGCACTGGTTAGAGGGGGCAGCTGATCCCTTCCTAATTTACACAGACCATAAGAACCTAGAATTTATCCGGCAGTCAAAGCGATTCAACCCCCGGCAGGCTCGCTGGGCTTTGTTCTTTAGTCGCTTCAATTATGTGGTGACTTACCGTCCAGGCTCTAAGAATGGGAAGCCGATGCCCTGTCACGACTCCACACCTCTGAGACCGAGCCAGCAGCTCCAGAACCCATCATCCCTCCCTCAAGGGTCGTGGCTTCGGTACGATGCCTTCTGGAGGAAGAGGTTCGTCAAGCACAAGTAGCGTCCCCGGCTCCAATGGAGACTCCTCAGGGCCTGCTGTTTGTGCCCACGTCTTGTCGCACAAAAGCCTTAGAATGGGCTCATTCCTCCCAGTTGGCCGGCCATCCGGGAGTCCGACGCACCCAGGAGCTACTCCGAAGACGGTTCTGGTGGCCAAAGATTCGCCAGGATGTGGCGGAGTATGTGGCAGCCTGCACCGTCTGCATGACTTCTAAACCAGACAACCGCAGACCAGCGGGACTCCTACAACCCCTCCCGATTCCACGGCGCCCTTGGACTCACATTTCCCTGGACTTCATTACCAGTCTTCCACCGTCACAGGGGAACACCACCATCCTTGTGGTCGTAGACCGCTTCTCCAAGGCTGCTCGGTTCATCGCCTTGACCAAACTTCCCACCGCTAAACAGACTGCAGAAGTTCTGGTGAGGGAAATCGTGCGATATCACGGACCCCCTGAAGACCTGGTAAGCGACCGGGGCCCTCAGTTCGTGGCCCGTGTCTGGAAGGCCTTCTGGGGTCATCTGGGAGCCTCAGTTAGCCTAACTTCGGGTTACCACCCCCAGTCAAATGGGCAGACAGAGAGGGTGAACCAGGCCCTAGAGATCTACCTCCGGTGCTACACATCCAGAGATCCCACCAAGTGGAGCCAGAATCTTCTGTGGGCCGAGATTGCCCACAATCAGCAGTGGAGCGCAGCCACGGGGACCTCTCCCTTTGAGATCATGTGGGGCTACCCTCCACACTTGTTTCCGAGCTCTCTGGAGAAGGGGGATGTTCCCGCAGCGCGCAGCTCGGTGGTCCACCTCCGCACCCGCTGGCTGCAGGCTCGTCGAGTATTACTTCAGTCAGAGAAATCGATGAAGCAACAGGCAGACCGGCGGCGAAGACCAGGTTCGCCACTCTGGACAGGCCAGTGAGTCTGGCTGTCAACCAAGGGTCTGGCTCTGAAGCCGGAGAATCGGAAGCTAGCTCCACGTTATATGGGTCCGTTCCGGATCCTCCGGAGGATCTCACGAACGGCCTTCCTGTTAGAACTGCCGCGTTCCTTGGGATTCCACCCAGTCTTCCATCGATCAACGCTACGCCCAGCCACCACCTCCCCCCTGTGCCCTGACCCACCAGCCCCACCACCGCCCAAGTTCATTGCCGGGGGCCCCACGTATACCGTCCAGCGGCTACTGGACAGGTGCAAGGTTGGGAGATCCACCCAGTACCTCGTGGACTGGGAAGGGTATGGGCCGGAGGAGCGCAGCTGGGTTCCGGCCAAGTTCATTGTGGACAAAGGCCTCATCCGACAGCTACAGGACTCTCTCCCTGGGCCGTCAGGGGTCGGCCATCGGAGGGGGGGGTCCTGTCACGTCCGGGCATGATCGCCGCTCCTCTAGAGGGAGACGTCTCTCGTAGAACAGTGTAAACTGTCACTTTTCACTGCACCGGGCTTTTCCGGTTTTGTCACGGGGATTTTAAGTTCCTATTTAAACACGGAGTGTCCCTCCACCTTTACTCCGTCATGAGTTTACGGGAGTACGGATTTGTGATCGCTCAGATCTTCCTCGAAGACCTACGTGAGTAAGAATAGAAACTATCTCCTTTGTGTGCCGTTAGAACTCTACTGCTTGGGCTCAGCGAGCCGTGTTATTGAATGTATTTGTGTTTGCTTGTTACGTCGCGGACGTGAACATTCCTTTCTGTTTTTGGACTCCATTACCATGGTGAATAATATCGTGTCATAGTTTGTGTCCTTCGTTTAGTACTAGAGAACGTGAACTGGAGTAGCTACTGTGGGGAGAACACTTCCAGCTCTGCTCTGTGAGACCCACAGTACTACAGACATTAACCCTTCCGTTTTTCTCGTGGGATTTAATGGCAGCATACAGACAAGGACTATAGCGTTTTTCTCGTGGGATTATAGGTCAGTATTCAGACCAGCTCACTACCGTGTTTCTCGTGGGAATTATACTGTGACTAATAGAACCTGTTCTGTTCTGAGGAAAAACTCTGAATTAATAAACTTGTCTGCCTCTCAACCTGCATTCTGCGTTTGTGCTTCAGACCTAGCCTGATAGGACCTATGATGAATTTTAAGGAATTCCCTTTTTTGGCTTTAAATGAAACAAAAAAAAACCTGTTGCCTGTGTGGGAGTTCAGAGACAGACAGAACACATGGAGCAATAAGGTCTATCCATATTTAAGAGGAACATGGGAACATTTGGGCATTACACAGGTCCTTGGTTTCATTAAGTCATAAGAGCTGAAGTGATGCTTAGGAGTAATAGGTCAGCTAATCTGAGGTCGAGAAATGTTGCCTGTGCTTCACAGTTTTGACTTCTCATGCAGACACAACAATAGCAAACATTATGAGCATGCACTTGGTGCCGACCACAACGTGCATGGAGTGGAAAGAGCCAGGGGGGAACTCTTCAGAATCAGAAAAGAATCAGAATCAGAATCAGAATCAGAAAGGTTTTTACTGCCAAGTAGGTTTTCACCTACCAGGAATTTTCTGTGGTTCATTGGTGCAAACAATAAACATACACAATAAACAATACACATAACATTTTTCAAACATAGGAAAAAAAATATTTAAAATATATCACAAAATGTACAGAATATTTTAAAAGGAAAAATGAAAGAGCTGTGAAGTCTATGCAGGAGTGTGCAAACAAGAGTGCGGGATAAAAGTCTGTGTTGGGAGGCTGGGGTCCCGGGACTTGTTGATGAGGCCAACCGCAGACGGGAAGAAGCTGCTCTGGTGGCCTGAGGTTTTGGTCCTGATGGACCGCAGCCTTCTGCCGGAGGGGAGTGTCACAAGGAGTTTGTGTCCAGGGTGGGAGGGGTCGGACATAATCTTCCCTGCACGCCTCAGGGTCTTGGATGCATACAGGTCCTGGAGAGATGGCAGATTGCCGCCAACCACCTTCTCAGCAGAACGAATGACACGCTGCAGTCTGCTTTTGGAGATGAGCCTCATTCTACATTCTACACTCATTCCTGATCATAACAAGGGTGGACTGGGCACTTATGTGCTTCTCTAAGAGCAGTGTGAGGAGATTGTAGTCACACTGGATTCCTCGTTTGAAATGCATTTTCACTGTTTCATGTTTCCTATGAATATAACATGCATGATTGAGTTCTGTTTGTTTTTGTGGATCTGCACTGATATTAATACATATTCTACAAGCTCTTGTGAACCAAGATCAGTAAGCATTTTTGCATACATTTGTGAACTGTGTCTGATCCAAGTCTTTATTCATTTCTTGCATCTGCACAGTAGTTATCTATTCATCTCCCACAATTGCATTTGTTGTGTACACCAACACTCACCACTGCAACTAAAGCTGTCCTGTTTTGAAACACAGAAGATGACACTGAGAGACACCTGTCCACATGCTAATTTCCTAAATATTCAACTAAGTAAGAATGTGCTCCCTTTCAATGGCTTCTTTCTCTCCAGTTTCTAAAGACTTAAATCAACTTCTGCTCCATGCCTCAGCATGTCTCTGCGGCCATTCATTATACAGCCGCGGAAAAAATTAAGAGACCACTTCAAAATTATCAGTTTCTCTGGTTTTACTATTTATTGGTATGTGTTAAAGTAAAATGTACATTTTAGTTTTATTCTATAACCTACTGGCAACATTCCTACCAAATTTCAAATAAAAATATTGTCATTTAGATCATTTATTTGCAGAACAATGACAATTGGTCAAAATAGCAAAATTGATGCAGTGTCTTCAGATCTCGAATAATGCAAAGAAAACAAGCTCATATTCATTTTTAAACTACACAATACTAATGCTTACACTTAGGAAGAGTTCAGAAATCAATATTTGGTGGAAAAACCTTGATTTGAAATCACAACTTTCATGTGTCTTGGCATGCTCTCCACCAGTCTTTCACATTGCCGTTGGGTGACTTTATGCTACTCCTGGCGCAAGAATTCAAGCAGCTCGGCTTCTTTTCATGGCTTGTGACCATCCATCTTCCTCTTGATCACATTTCAGAGGTTTTTGATGGGATTCAGGTCTCGAAATTGGGCTGGCCATGACAGGGTCCTGATCTGGTGGTACTCCATCCACACCTTTACTGGCCTGGCTGTGTGGCATGGAGCATTGCCCTGCTGGAAAAAACACTTCTCAGAGTTGGGGAACATTGTCAGAGCAAAAGGAAGCAAGTTTTTCTTCCGGGACAACGTTGTACTTTGCCTGGCTGAGGTTTGTAAAAGACCATAAGGATTGAAAAAGCGGACTGGAGGTTCTTCTAAGTTCGTCTTCTCTGATGAGTCCGATTTCACAGTAGGTGCAAGACTCTCTGGCTTGTAGGCCTCTCCAGGTCTCCGTCTAACCATCAGACGACCATGTGTTGGGCAAAGCTGAAAATTGGATTCATCAGAGAAGACGAACTAGAAGACCCTCCAGTCCGCTTTTTTCAATCCTTATGGTCTTTTACAAACCTCAGCCAGGCAAAGTACAACATTGTCCCGGAAGAAAAACTTGCTTCCTTTAGCTCTGACAATGTTCCCCAACTCTGAGAAATGTTTTTTCCAGCAGGGCAATGCTCCATGCCACACAGCCAGGCCAGTAAAGGTGTGGATGGAGTACCACCAGATCAGGACCCTGTCATGGCCAGCCCAATTTCGAGACCTGAATCCCATCAAAAACCTCTGAAATGTGATCAAGAGGAAGATGGATGGTCACAAGCCATGAAAAGAAGCCGAGCTGCTTGAATTCTTGCGCCAGGAGTAGCATAAAGTCACCCAACGGCAATGTGAAAGACTGGTGGAGAGCATGCCAAGACACATGAAAGTTGTGATTTCAAATCAAGGTTTTTCCACCAAATATTGATTTCTGAACTCTTCCTAAGTGTAAGCATTAGTATTGTGTAGTTTAAAAATGAATATGAGCTTGTTTTCTTTGCATTATTCGAGATCTGAAGACACTGCATCTTTTTTGCTATTTTGACCAATTGTCATTTTTCTGCAAATAAATGATCTAAATGACAATATTTTTATTTGAAATTTGGTAGGAATGTTGCCAGTAGGTTATAGAATAAAACAAAAATGTACATTTTACTTTAACACATACCAATAAATAGTAAAACCAGAGAAACTGATAATTTTGAAGTGGTCTCTTAATTTTTTCCGCGGCTGTATATATGATACCACTCTTCAATGTTTTATTAACACTCACACTCCTTTTGAAATGTCTCTATGATTATTCCCTTTAAGTATCCCAGTCTTTAAATGATGTTTCAGACAAAGCCCAGGGTGGAAAAAAAACAATAGCATGAGTGATATAATTTTCACTCAATTTCTAACTGGAGTAGGCCTGGGGATATTTTCATGTTTCGCCATTTTCTCCTTGTCCATTGTCCATCCTGACTGTGATGCGCCATGTCTGAAGTAAAAAGAGGAAGGATTGGAGAGAGAAGCATGGAACTCTGCCATAGAAGAAGCAATGAGGTCTCACAGTATTGAGGAAGGAGCCATAGACTACAGCGTGAACAGTGCATTAGGACAGATGTCTAATCTTTCCAACACACGCAGGAGTATGTTTGTTTTCTCCCTGTCCCCTCATGCTCTTATTGCTATAGGATTATTGCCTTGACCTTTTGCATGAAAGGTCAGGTCATGCTTGATCTCATTCTGTGCCCTTGAAGGTCCCCCATTCCTGCTAATTCCCTCTATCTCACCCTTCTTTCCTCTTCAGAGGAAAAAGAAAAACATTTATTAAAGTATATTAAAGGCTTCTGCTCACATTAATAAATACCCCCTTGTGCCCCCTTCAGTGGCTGTCGTGGCCATGCATTAGCTGCCAGAAGCAGTTGGCAGGTTGATTGTTTATTACCTACACCTGGAGGCGCTGTGGGTTATAAATAAAACAACTTAAGACCCCCCCACGCAAAGCTCTCTCACACATCATATACACACACTCCCGCAGTCTTATCACACACATGGCCTCACCCTATCCTTTCCTGCCAACATCCATTCAGACATTGTCTTTTTCTTCAGTTGCATTTTGCTTTAGTTGTGTTAGTACAATAAAAAAGCTCTTTGTCTTTTTATGTTGTGTGGTTGGTAGCAAAACCTCAGATTTCCACAGTAAAACATACTATGTACATGTGTAGTCAAATTACAGAGCATAAAATACATCGTATAAATTTAACAGTTGATGTATCAATTCAGTGCAAGCCATTTTTTGTTAAATATTATAACAGTGCATGAAATGCCCTGTATTGTTATTCCTAGGCTTCTTATTCTTCTTCATCTCATTATTCTTTGTACTGAACTTCAGCAATTCAGCTCGGACTTACAAATTTCGTTCCAACTTTGGCGCGTAGATCTTGTAAAGGACACTTATGCTAAACGTTATACTTTTTAAAATATTAAAGAAAACCTAATACAATTTCTCCCATTTACTTACATTGGGCCATTATCACATCGTAATAGGGTCTTAAAAATGGCTTGCACCTGTGCTTCACTGACACCTGCGCCAATTCCAAGGGAACCTCTCTCTGTCCCTCTCAATTCAACTGTAACTTGTAACACAAAGACACCTATCATTCTCTACTTTTTTTCTCTCCATCTCTTCATCTTTCTCTCTATCCCTCTCAGTCTACCTTCTCTCACACTCAAACTCTCTTCTTCTGTCCATTTTCTCTCCTTTTTTCAATATTTCCACTCTCTCTATCTCTCTAGAGCCACTCTTGTTCACTCTTCTTTCCTTCCTCCACTCTTCTTTCCTTTCTTCTTTCCTTCTTCCATTCTTCTTTCCTTCTTCCACTTTTCCTTCCTTTCTTCACTCTTCTGTATTTTTTTCTTTCCTTCTTCCACTCTCCTTTCCTTTCTTTACTCTTTTTTCCTTCTTTCTCTCTTCTTTCTTTTCTTCTTCCTTTCTTAACTTTTGCATTTCACACACTGGTATTTCCTTCAGGATTTCCTTCCTTTTCTAGTTATAGATTTTATTAAATTCAATTAAAAGCTGAAAGTCAGTAGCTGTGAGTCCACAAAAAGTAACTATATGTTTAAGAATCCTTTATTGTGTGTTCTACTACCCCAGCCCAGACCACACCTCCCCACCCATCTCTCTCTGTGTGTATAAGATTAAGCATCCCACACACTCACACACACACACACACACACACACACACACACACACACACACACACACACACACACACACACACACACACACACACACACACACACACACACACACACACACACACATACACACACACACACACACCACCAAAACCTTTCCATAATTGAGCCTTCCAGCTCACTCCACTAATTTGTGTGACTCTGCTCTCTCTAGAAGTGACCCGGGAGACGCCAACAGAGAGGGAGAAAGGCTGGTATTGCGAGAGAGAGAATAGCTTGCCTGGGCACAATATGTTAATTGGTCTGCTGTAACTGACAGGTCCTGCAAGGGTCACCCAGCACTGGAGAGAATAGTGGGTACGGGTAGTCCTCGCCAGGCAGCGCATCTCGGGCGAGTTTAAGTTTGTCACAGACAGCCCCTTTTAATTCTGCATTCAATATGATGAGCGCACACAGGGAAGCGCTTCTCGTAGGCAGACTGTCAAATCAACTGCTGGAGCCTCCACACAGCAGTGAACTCTGCCTGCTGTTTACACTGCCAGAGGACCTGGCCAGGATACACCTCTGGAGCTGGTCCACATACAAATTATGTTTCTGGCTCGTGTATTCCTCACAGAGGACATTTTTACATTCATTTTGTTGTTGGGATGTGTAAATGTGTACAAAAGAGATTAAGCATTTCTGGTATGTTTTAACATTTTAATTTATTGCCGTGCATCTGTCAGTCCTAGTGACATTTGTTACTCAAACAATGATACATTACAAATCATGATAAATCATCCATTTAACAAACAAAAAGGAGATTTGGCCTTAAAAGAACTGCCTCAAAATTGCATGCATGCATATCACGTCATCCCAATTCTTTTTACCCGGGCCGGAGGAAGAAAAAGACCTGGCTGATGCTTTAAATTCCCCTGGAGGCTGACAGCTCCTCCCCTGTGGATGAACTATGGTCCTGGTCCCCAGGACATGAGGAAGACCCCAATAACTCACCTGCTGCTCTTCCCTCTGGCCTTCAGGGGCCTCATATCTATATCTCCTCGCCAATCAATAACGCCAAAGCACCCGTGGGCCGCGGCGATAAATGGGTTCAATGCTGGCTTATATTTCACCACCTATGCCACGGGTGATATGGGGTTCAGGGCAGGTGGGGGAGAGAACACTCAGCATCCTCCAGATCCTTCATGCCGTGTTACAGAGACAGGTCCAAGGCTGGTATGATGGAGTCAGAGGCCTGGGCGAAAGAGGGATCATTGTTGGTTGTTGAGAATTTTGATCAGAGGGACTTATTTGTTTTCAAACAAAAGGCATACATCACAAGTGACACATGATACATTGTGACAAAATTTAACATGTGGGCTCTCCTTTCACAACATAAGCAATTGTCGATTTTCCCAACTCCTTGAAATGATGGTTATGACACAAATAAAATGTATTTCATTATTTAATTCCAACAGCCACAATAGATATTAAGTAAAGACAGAGAGACACAAAAGCACAAAGCATGTCTTAATTTATGGTTATCAGGTCATTCACTTGTTATTCACATATTACACATTATATGTGAGTTATAGGTAACGTTAACATTTGTGTCTTCATTATTTGCTCTTTTCTTGTGGTATTTCAGCTCCCGCTCTTATAAACATCAAACTGGGAATGTGTGTGTGTGTCTGTGGGTGTGCTCATAATTAATTGATGCTCCGTAGTGAATGTGAATGGCTACGACCTAAAGAACCTTTAAGCAACCACTGAAACTCATTCGTTCCTGTATGTGTTCTCTGTGAAGTACATGCAGTAATAGCCAACATGGAGGGGGAGAGAGAGAGGAACATGTGTTCAAGTTCAACCAATTTCAACATGGACCCGGTTCCCACTTGGCCTTTCAAGGACTTGTGACAAACAGAATCACAGGAAGATGTGCCGAAGATGTGCCGAAATCCATGAATTTCCCTCTGGATTAATAAAGTATCCATCTATTTATCTATCTATCTATCTATCTAAATCAAGTAGCTAGCTGGCATGTCCTTTAAATCTGGAGATATCTGTAATATTTTACGTTGCCACTGATCATGCTATCATGTATTTCTGCAATCTCCTATGTGTCTATGCACCGAACCTCACTTTGTTTTCAACAGAGTTGTGACATATGACAGGCTCGTTCCCCTGGAACTGTTAGAAGAGGATGCGAACACAGTGTGTGTGCGAGTGTGTATAAATTCCCACATACACCCACTTCCTACTTCACACCTCATCTGACTTTCATCCCAGTCGTAGAAAACATCCAATTACCATGTCTACACCACACTAAGCCCGTCTCCACATCACAGACTTGCTATGGAATGCACATTAATAGGCTCTTTATTCAGTCACATGATATGTGCAGAGCTGAAACATTCAGATCATTGATAGGCAGAGGAACTTCCCAAGCCCTGTTAAATCTGATAGTCTTTGCGTTCCCCCGTCCCCATGGGAACACATGGAACTGGGCCAGTAGACCTCAGTGTTCTTAGGTTTTGCAGCAGAGCCCTTTAATAAAGCTTGTCACTTAGTTGTATGTGTGTGTGTGTGTGTGTGTGTGTGTGTGTGTGTGTGTGTGTGTGTGTGTGTGTGTGTGTGTCTGACTGACTGACTGACTGACTGTGTGTGTGTGTGTGTGTGTGTGTGTGTGTGTGTCCGACTGACTCTACTTTCTCTCACAAAACTGAATCCATGTTAAAATGAAAAAAAAAATGTTAAGTGAATGAACATTGTGTTGCTCAGTTCACATGAAGCCAGTGTCATCTTATAGTTATAAGTATCCAAACATTAAAAGCATCACACATTGTACCTGACAATGTGTATCATTTTGGTGAACAAAAAAAGGTTAGAGGAACTGCACAGTTAAATGTTTTGAGCTGTAAACAAAAAGTACTGAAATAAAATAAAAAAACATGTTAATATATTAATATTGTCCACTTTTTTTTGTATTTATCAAAATTATTAAGTGGGTGGAGTTAGGCTCAGAGCTGGGGGGGAGGGAGGTTAGACAGTGGAAATACATGGATTTGATGTACAAAAAGTGATGTATGGGATGTCTGCTAAATAATATACTTAACATTGACAAATTCCTTGGTCTGAAATATTGCAGGACAAGGAAACAAATAGTGCACCTGACCCATTTGAATGCTTTCGATGTTGACAAGACAATCTCATTTCAATATATCTTTTTTTTTAAATCGTGATGAAGGCAGCGAATCAGAGAAGGTGCAGTGAATCACATACAAGTCAGGTCTGCACTAGGCAATAAGAAAACAAAAGCTTTCCTGAATCTGTTTGTCTGTCTGTGCTCAGCTACCATGACTTCACCTTCCGTCTTTATTTCTCTGGTTTAGCCCTGCAAGAGATTAAAAATGTGCAGAGATTAAGATTCTCTATTTCCAACATCACACACACACATAAACGCACCCATACAAATATCTTGGCTCCAGGATATTCGCATGGCACTATTAATCCAGGGGAGCACAAGATACGATAGCATTAGCCTTTATACACGGTCACTGACCAGTAGCTGTTGGCATGTGCCATACTTAGCCTTAGTCACAGCAAATGGCGAAGAATAAGGGAAGTGGGTTGAAGAAGGATCGTGGGTGAGTTCCCCATGCTCAGTGATAACTGAGGACAATGCTTTTATTCTATGTCCACATGGACATTTAGCTCTCTTATCTGAAACATAGTGCAGCAGGTGATGACAGATATATCTGCCAGTATTATGGTACTAGCTTAGGGGAAGAGAACACTATTCTACATTGTATATGACTCTACAGCACGTGTCCTCTGTGTGTACCTCCTGTGTACTAAGCGGAACATTTGAGACCTGTAGATTTCTGAAAAATTTAAGCAAGTTCTCTTAAATGATTTATTAAGTGGCACATGAGTTTATTATATCACTTCAAGTTCTCACAAATCAAACAATAGCAAACTGGTTGTCAGCAACGCCTGCATAAGTTGTCAAGTACTTATTTTAAACTGAGTTTTATTGTAAAAGGCATTGCTGTGTTGCGAATGCCTCAGCTGAGAAAACCCAACTTTTTGACAAACATTTCGTCCTGGGATTATTAGTCATTAGTCATTCTTTAACACTGACAAGCATAAATGCATGCTGAGTAGTTTGTATAATAAGTGATTATTTTCTTGATGCCCACAACTGTTGAAAAATGAGCATGGAAGGTGATCCATTGCTGAGTTCCCACTTAATTAATCAATTTTGATCCCCATTAAACCTCATTAAGAGCAGCTGAGCTATACAGATATAGCAAAATAGGAAATGACCTTAAAATTAATGAACACAAATGTCTTCAGCAACCAAAAACTCTTAAATCGCATTATCTTTAAGTCCACATTGCAGTTGCTGGTAAGTAATCCATTGTTTGGAGTGAAATAGAAGGCCTTGAGCTTCCCTCAAATCTCGAGCCAATGGAACAAAATGCTTAAAGTTGGGACACACAAGGGTCTGGCTTGGTGTGTACATTTCCTAATGTGATCAGTCTACTAAATTGTAGTTATATCATTGGATGGCTAATGACATCTAAATTAATGTCTGGATTCCCCTCCGAAAGGATAATCACACCAGTGGTGGTCCGTCAGGGCCTTCAAGGCCTTCTCTGCTGGCCTAAACATCATCAGAAAATAAATGTAATAAAATAAATTTAATTATAATATTTTCTTTTCATAAATATGTATTAAATTATTCCCCATAGTCCATTATCTTCATTTCATAGCTTCCAGCGGTGTTAATTTATGTTAGAGCTTTCATCCAATCATATATCAGCTATCATGTGTTGCCACGCTCCGAGAAATCTTCCCCGAGAACAGAAATCTTCCCTGAGGCCTTCAGAATTCACGTTGAAGGCCCGTGTACATCTGATTGGTTATCACAACTGGCTGTTTCAGTTCATTTAAGTTGAATGAACTGAAACAGACAGTTGTGACAACCAATCAGATTTCGAGTTGGTGACACTGGGCCTTCTAGAAGGCCCGGAAGATTTCTTTCCTCGTGTTGAACGTGACACGTAAACGTCCTTTGATTGGATACTGAGGCAGACCGGTGCAGTGCTTCAGTGCTCAGTTTAGCCAGTGTTGCCAATTAAGCGACTTTTGGACACCTCTGGCGACAAAAAAAATTATCTAGCGACTTAGCGACTTTCAGGCTCAATCTGGCCGTATCTAGCGACAATTTCACTTGTCTTGTGCTATCTGTTTGAGTCCATGGTGGAGGAGCTCAAACTCCCATCCCAGGACGAAGCAAATGTGCGCGCAAGATGTGTGCGCACAAGATGTGTGCGCTACATCATGGCCCTGCTCCATGAATTGAAGGCGAGTACCTTCAAATTTCGCTGCACTTAAGCAGATGGCAAGTTGCTAGGCTGCTCTGACCTTGCAATAGACATAGCTATGCAGCAATGGCGCACCATACACCGCAGGAGGCAAGTGCATAGATAGACCCCAAGCACCACCACTTGTGCCCTGGTTGAGAAAAAGTGCCCTTTTTGGCTGGAGCCCAAAACATTTTTCATTCATCAATATTTTTAGAATACAAATTAGTGCCTCTGTCATCAATTTCCCCAAATGTGTTTTGATATCTGAGGGGGGCATTTATTTGAGTTCTTGTGAGAATTTCGCCCCGACATGCTCCGCGGCATAGACATAGAACATTACGTTTGAAAACATAACTGGTCTGACGTTTCCTAAAAAAAAAAAAAAACGAACTTGATTTCAAAGCATTGTCCAGCTGTTTACTGACGTTTGTCATGTTTAATGGTATTATTTGTCTGAAAGTGCATATTTATATTAGTGCATTCACAGCTGAAACATGCTAAAACAGTGCCATCTATTGGTAAAATGTGGTTATAGCGCTTTTTTTTTTTTTAGCATTTACAAAAAGGTCAGTTCCGCCTGGCCACGTGTTTACGTCACACGCGTGGTGGGCGTGGTTACGTCACGCATGACGTCATGACGCATTCTAGCGACTTTTCAGTGAACCAATAGCGACTTCTTGTGATTTTTTTTTGGCAACACTGAGTTTAGCTGGCTAATGCGAAAACGACGTACATCGGTTTCAATGCTTATTATGCTAGTTGTTTCAATTGGTAAGACCTAATATAATTACATTAACCAACTCAAATAAACTAGTTTACACCAACTTGATAATTCCAGTTTTTGATACAATTACAACTGTTAAGATCCCAGCGATCTAAGACATTTTGATTGCGATCGCTGCTTGTGTTCTGTTTTGCTACTGTTTTGCTACGTGCTTTCCTATGTTTGTTTTGTTCCTGTGATCAGGCCATGTGCGTTTTTTATTGGTTGCTGACTCCGCCCTTTGCCTTTCCCTGACCTTTCAGTTAACTCACCGGTTTCCCAATTTACCCGTGATTTGTCGGCCAAATTGTTTCTCCTTTGCCTTGTTAATTCCCCTTATTGTTTTCACCCGTGTATTGCTCTGTTCCCATTCATTTCGCTGACAGTTTGTGCTTGAATTCGTTTCACCTGTGTTCATTTTCCTTGCCCCAATTTATCGTTTATTGCCTTACCTGAAATGTTTCACCTGTGTAATTCTGTTCCCCCTGCTATAAATTGTTCTGTCCCTCTTTAGTTCACTGTCGGATTGTAATTCTTTTCAATGCGGATCTATGCCCGAATTCTGTCTTTTCCCGAGTGGTATCGTATACGATTTTCTGTTTTGCGATCTTCTGTGTTTTGCCCTTGGAATTCTGTTTTTGCCTTTTTGGATATATTGCTTGTGTTCTGTTTTTGGAAGAAAATAAATCCTGAGTTTTTTGCAATCTGGTTTGCGATTGGGTCCTTGCCGTGAGAAAGCCTAACAACAACGCCATTTTCAAGACGGAACTTTCAAGAAAAACTGGATATCGTGAGGATGGGAAGTTTAATGAAACTGCTTTGCAGGTGGGACAATGCGATGTTTAGTGGACAAACTTGTTAAAGCTCACATAGGCTACTTTCGGTGGACTTAATAAAACTTTGTAGACTAATCCCTGAAAAAAGCCTTTTATTTTTAAGTTGTGACAGTAATATTCAAGCGATCATATAGCTGAGTTTACTACTCTTAATGTATTGTTACGGGTGTATTGATTTTAAATGCTCCGGAAATATTAATAAAGTCTGTTGAAATCGACTATGTTAAGGTGATGCAATGCTCACTTATACTGCCTCTCTGTATAAATATTATGGTTCGAGAGCCATGGCGTCATAATTATGGTATTAGGAGGTGGATTCACTCAGTTTAACATCGTGTAGGACATCGCTGAAGGCCTAGTCGTGTAATGCACGGACCGCCACTGAATCACACAGTATTCAAGTGTCCCATATGTTGCATACTACTGTAGCAGTAACAATGGGCTTTTTCCAGCCTAGTAGGAGCCATCTTACGGAACAGGTATTTGCCATTCAGAGTATTATTAGAACTTTTGTCTCTGAAGTTAATTACAATGCAAGAGGGCTCCCACACAGATAAGGGAAGAAGAAGACCAAAGAAGACAATTTAAGGAAAAACAGCCTGCATTTTATGAAGTCAGGGTCCCTTTCATTCTAGACAGCTATGGTCAAAATACCAGGATACAGCATCAGCACTCTATTGCTGTCATGTTTAACGTCATCCAATTGTCATCTACTCGCTTGCCTGACTGTCTATCTCTATCAGTAGGTATAGCATCAGGAAAGGCAAGTATTTTCTGGTTGTTTTCCGCATTCAAACTCAGGAATCAGGGTATCATGCTTGCACACAGCATGGAAGAATTGACATGACACTGGAACGAAAAGGAAAATATGATTGTTTACTGTCAACCGGAAAATGAGCCCTCGACCCCTCATTCTCTCAGACAGCCCTCCCACACACAGACACTGATGCACGTTCTGCTTGCGGAAGACAAAAAAAATGCAATTATGAGAAAGGAATGGCGCCGTGGGGTAAATCTTTCTAAGCTCTGGCCTTCAGTCATGAAATGAATTCCTGAGATAAAAGTCCCACTGAGCCATAGATTAAAACCGTCCCGAAAAAAAAGGTGTTTCATTTCAACTCCACAATCATGGGATTACACACGGCATGAACATACCAAGGAATCCATCAGAGTTGATTATAGATTGCCGTCCTCTTTCCTTGTCCTCTACCATGGGAGTACTCAGGCTTGACTGGGTGCCGAGGGAGATTTGCAACTGGGAGGACTATAGAGTTGGCTGGTTACTCACACAGCACACATACTGTATACACATCAGAGCATAGGTTATAGTGTCTCTGTATTTAAACCTCTTCATGAGAGGTGCATATAAGTCGCAATAGGGTTGGGTGTGTGTGTGATTGTAGCTGGACTGTCATGCTCATCCTGCAAATTGACCAATCCACACCAACCACAAACTACTGTTTGTAATGTATGGATGCTTGTATTGATCCTTTCGGTGTGATAACATAATGCTGGCTACCACCCTTCTAATATGAAGTAACTGGAAGACAGGGGTACCTGCCTTTTCTGGTGGTTTCTTGATTGTTGTTAAGAGAGTCGCGGGAATTGAAATCTCAGTCCCTCAGACATGTTTGACAGTATCAGCTTCAGTTTGTGTGGCAGTAAAACCTGCTTGAATAATGACACAACACACTGCTGCTTAATGATGGAAGTGATGTGAGAATGCACATTCCGGACTACAAGAGAGCGCCTTTATGACTTTCCGTCTGCTGAAGTCCATTGCATTTAGAGGGTCCTTGTGTGTGTGTGTTATTTTTTTGCAGTGTCTGGGCCCACTTTTTCAGATTCAGGCTGCCACCAGCTCTCTGAGGCGGCACACATATATTTTTTAATTCCCCATTTAATCAATGCTGTTATTGATTAAGCTAGTTGAAAGACACGCTGATGTATTTTACACAGGAAAATATTATTGCTGAGAGTTTGGCTTGGTTGGGTCTGGCCTAATTTCCATCACATTAGAATCAAGCATGCATCTCATCCATCCCCATCTTCCACAAGGAGGAGGTAAACAAACAGTAGGTTTAACATACCCATTTTATTTCTTAACATACTCTCTTTATTTCTTAACACACTTCCTTTAGTGAGGATGACCGAGAGACAAATAGACAGACAGAGAGATACACACACAATATTTTACTACACATTACACATGTGCAATAAAACATTGGGACAGTGATGACATAATGCAAGTATAAATATATATAATACATAAATACATTACAATAAATGCATTATTTTTCTGCTTGATATGTTTTACAAGGAGTAAAAAGGTTGCACTGTAAAATGTTACCAGAGTTTTACAATATTTAACTGATATATTTCACAATAAATCATCGTATTAATACTTTACAGGCTTTGACTGTAATAATCACAGTGTCATGTTGTAATGTAGACTTTACTGTGAAATCAATGTAGACTCAGTAAGTTACTGTGAAAAAAACGATACCGGGATTTCAGAGCATTGTATAGGGTTATTTCACAGTAAAATACTCTATTCAAATCATCCTTTGAGATAACCCAATACATTACTGTAAATTTGAATTGCACTTGAACTACGCTGCATTGTGGGCTCAGGAAGAGACAGTTGGATCCACGGTGACTACAGACACAGGCAGCACATGATAGAAGAGCGCGAAGGTGGATACAGCACATGAGCTAGAGGATAAAGGTAAGGTTGACAGAGAGCTTGTCACAACTCTATAATAATAACGTTATAATAACGTCCGTTGTCTGGGTTAGTAAATGAACGATCTTTTGGATCAAGGTCAGGTCACTTAATGAACCACTTTTTAAGAAATTCCAAAAGCTTTTTTCTCCGTGAAGCTTTGCCTCACAGAGAAGAAACTTATCTTTGTAAAATTCTAATTGTGAGTTTCCAAATCCAAAGCACGTTTGTGTGGTAAAATCACAGTAAACAAGTCAATTGTGCAGTACTTAAATTGTAAATGTACAGTATAATGTACAGTATAATTCTGGCTAGTTTACATTACAAATACAGTAAAAATACTGTAAATTATATACAGCAAGACGGTGCAATTCCACAGCTACATACTGCAAAATCACAGTAATCCAATGGCATGACAACTGTGAAATTACAATATACCGCTGTAGTTGCATTGCATTTTACTGTGAAATTTTTACAGTTCATTACTGTAAAACATGTGCAGTACATTACTGTGAAATATTTACAGTAAATTACTGTAAACTTACCGTGAAATTAATGCAACTAGTAGCCAGGAGTTTACTGTAAAATTACGGTGAAATATTTTACAGTGTGTAGCAACATGCATAGCATGTACTTTCTTTTCGGGTTGGGTGCACTATCAAATACATGCCAGGTGCACGAGGATATACTGCTACTTATGATGCTCATTAAAGGACAAAGGAAGAGCAAATCGAGCCGAGAGTTGATTGTTTTTTTGGAAATACTCAGGACTCAGGAGTGAGCATGACACTCAGGGGTGAGCATGACATTGCAAACACAGAAGTGTAAATAGTCGACCTAAACGCTCATTCATGCAACTTTGACACAACAGACTAAGGCATTTAATGTAAAGTAATGAGTCATTTAATGTCAAATATATAGCATCTTCCTAAGGACTTAATCATCATCATTGGATCATGATGATAATAATCTTCATTGGAGTAGCTTGCTTGGAATAGTACAAAACCTCTGGCCTAAAGAACATCTTTAAAGACAGAAAGAGATACAGGGTGTTCTGCCCTCTGCTTGTTTAGTTCAGCAAATGTATATTGCTTGTATTGTTGTTATGGACACGCACACAGTATAGTATTGGACTTTTACTTTGACATCAATCAAATGTTTGTCTCGTGGGAAAGGCAACAGCTGTGACAGTTAGTTATGTAGAAACATAGCTAGTTAGTGTGCGCTCACACGGTTCCGTCAGAATGCGTTGATCCGTTAAGGGCAACAGATCCCAATTCACTTTGAATGGGGTGACGCCATCCTTTGCTGAACTGAACGGAGCCACAATTCAAAATGGATCAACGCATTCCGACGGAACCGTGTGAGCGCTCTGTTTAACTCATTGTGAGCCTTGTGTTATGCTTTTCCTCACACCCTCGAAAACAATGACTGTAAGTTTGTTGGCTGTCTCACACTGTGATAAACATGTTTAAGTGACCTAAGTTTAATTTCTATGAACTGTGTTAGTGTTAATTATTAGTCATTTACGTCACGTTCTAGTATAACGATATGTTCAAGTTCAAGTTCAAATGTTTTTATTTGTCACATACAATGAATTGAAGTGAAATGTTAAAGGGTCAATGCTCCACACTGTGAAAAAATAAATAAAATATAAAATAAAATAAATTAGTTAATAGGGTTTAATATGACCGTTATTCATTCATAGTTCCGTTAATGGCTAATGTTAGCACATGTTACCCAGCTGTGCAGTAATCCGTTGTTGCTCTGATTCTTGGTATAATTAATCTTACTAGTGCAGTGCCCGTAGGAATTATGCATTCTGTAGTGTTAGCAGACGTAGGTGTAGCTGTTGGGTAGTGTAATAGCAACACATATTTGCACTCCACATAGGTACAGGTTACACTGAAGTATTATTGTGATGCATGTTTCCTTTTCATTAAGAAATGTTTTAATGTTAGCCTTTTTGGAGATGAACCAACAAATAAAGTTTGAGATTATGTAGTGGATGCAGTTGAATATAGATGTCAACGTTGCTGTCTAAACTATAAACTAAATGTCATAAAGAAAGAAATTATTTAAAATTAAGTTATGGTTGAAATAGGATCACTTCTTTATTGTAAGGGTAAGTGTAGGGCAAGAATGGTCATGCAGTTGGACTCAAATGTAGGTTAATTTTATTGAATGTATGTAGCCTACTGTACTGTATGACTTCGATGATGCTAGCTTTGACAGCCCACTCTCAGACAGATAGTAAGCTAATAAATGTCCTTACAATGGGAACACAGTTTAAATACTCTGACTGGAGATGGCGTTACTATCCCCCACCCGAATTCAGTGCAGGACTGGGAGGATAACATGACAACGTGGCCCAACATAATTTACAGCGAGATTTGCGCTGACTGGAGATGGCGTTACTATCCCCCACCCGAAATTCAGTGCAGGTCTGTGAGGATAACATGACAACGTGGCCCAACATAGCTTACAGCGAGATTTGCGCATATTTCGTGGACTCCATAGCAACAGATGGGAAAGCAATGGACAATCTGAAAGCCTCCGAGGCTTATCAATAAGCTACCATTTGTAGCGGTGTAAGCGTTAACCCATAGTGCCTAACGCAAACGATAAAATAGAAATATCTCGCGAACTATGAATTCAGAGAGAGAGTTGTATAGAGTAAAATTCATGCGTTTTGCATATGCCATGAATAAGTGCTTTAATCACAGTTACATTTCAACCATGCTTATGAAATGAGTTTGCCAAGTTGTAAGTCGAATAAGTGCAGAAATGTACTGTAAAAATACGCTATACTAATAAACAATATGCATATTTTGATGGATTACTATTCCCTGTCTGTTAGATGACTGTACAACTCTAGACATTACTTTGAAACTTAATATAAAGAAGCTTAAAATTAAACGAATAGATAAAATCAATCACTGTCTTAAGATTACCTGAGCAAAAGTCTGTATCTGTTCACCAAGAAGAATTTGTATGCGGACCTCCTTATCGTATCCAACGCTATTCTGAATTTTGAGTGAAGGCAGGATATTTTAATACCGCTACACGTATATTATTTGATTGTGACGTAATTTTGGTGCACAATCGGTCAGTGGGACTTGCTGGAAATATTGCTATCGATTTGAGCACGCAGCCATCACACACTTTGGCCCAATAAAGGCTAAACAGGTCAAAATTAAACACTACCAACTCTATAGATTGATCAAGACACAGAATAAATTGTGTGACGCCTGTTTATTCTGAGGGCGGCAGTGCATTTCACCTCTTTCTCTGAATTACTACACTACCCATAATGCCTCACTACCCATAGTGCCTACGGGAAACGATAACCCATAGTGCCTACGGGAAACGGTAAAATACAAATATCTCGCGAACTATGAATTCAAAAATCTTCAAAATCAAGGATGCACAGGTTCATGACATGCGTAAGCTACATGCGAAATCTAATAACTAACGTAACTACCGTCAGGGAGATACGCCCTAGACGGACACACTGACACACAGAGATTTCTGGATTTATAGATAGATACCCATAGTGCCTACGGGAAACGATAACCCATAGTGCCTACGGGAAACGATAAAATACAAATATCTCGCGAACTATGAATTCAAAAATCTTCAAAATCAAGGATGCACAGGTTCATGACATGCGTAAGCTACATGCGAAATCTCATAACTAACATAACTACCGAGATACGCCCTTGACAGACTGACTGACAGACACACAGAGATTCCTGGATTTATAGATAGATGGAAATGTTCCTAGTTTATGTTAGATTATAGATAGATAGTGTACCTTAGTGTCCCGTTCCAGAGATCGACCAGGAAATTTGAACTGCTCCGTCCCCTGGCCCAGTCCGATCCTAATCAGCCTGACAATCAATATGTCAATGTCAACTCTCCTTATCTTTCTGCCTCTCTGTTTGCATCTGGTTTGCAGACCAGTAGGCCTGGATACAGAGCTCTCTGCAGACAGCCTGTTCCATGGCCAAGGCATGAAGACTCCAAGACATTGCTTCTCCCTTTCTTCCTTCCTTTGATGGTGATTGACATCCCTTCTCACCTCTTGTTGAAAGAAGTGTTTATTTTGTCATGCAAATGCACCTTTTTCAAATTGAGCACGAGGAGGAGAGAATATTTCCACAACTCACGAGTCACGTGACACAACTGACATGATCAGAGAATTTGGCTTTCAATTTAGCTTTACATTATGGTTGCATAATGAGATATCAGACTTCTTTTTAAAGAACAACAACCAGGCAGATCAGATGCAAACTGTCGTCAGCCCTAGCATCATCACCGAACCCCAGAGCAGATCCCTACCTGAGTTTAGTACATGTGGACTGAGTCTACCAGAAGAGTCTACCACCAACAGGTCATAGAATCTGCCAGGAAGTCAGTCACATAGACCCAGACTATATATTCATGAAAACAGAGTGACTAGTCTCCTCAGTATGTGGGTACAGTACAGCGTGTGCGTGTGCATGTGTGCTTGTGTGCGAGTGCATGTGTGCTTGTGTGTGTATTTGAGTGTGTGTGTGTGTGTGTGAGAGAGAGGGAGAGAGAGAGAGGGAGAGAGAGAAATTCAATCCAAAGGTAAAGAGACTGGCTATTCATAGTATGTTAAGGAATTCTGGTGAAGAAACCCTAGAGTACACTATAATCCACACTGAAGAACTTGAGTAAATTAGCACTTCTACCTCTAATCACCCATCATAGGATTCATTAATGCACCTTATATGGCAGTTTTGGATTAAACAGTAATTTTCTGTCATGGTCTATGGACCACCTGAAGAAGCCTTGGCCACCTCATGTGTAAAACTGTAGTTCCGCCACTGGTTTCATTCACGAATCACACCAGAGGGTGACACTGATCTGGCTAATCTACAGTGGCTTTACTGATGTCAGCTAGTTGAACTGTGCAAACATCATAAGATTCTCAGAATCAGAATTCCAGAAATCAGGCTGGATAATGGATAAAAATTCCTGCTAAATGTGTGACCAAAAAAATTACTGAAAAGTATAAATATGATTGCCCAGTAAATTGGCAACATTCCATTTACATTAGAATTCACCTGCTTACTGTAACCAGGCATCAAACTTCTGATTATGTCATAAAGGTGACCAAGCAGTATCATGATGTCATAGAACATAACTCTGACTATAAATTCCATTTCACTCTCCTGAGACACTACAGACTTTACAGTGTAGAGGATAGCTGACTTGTTGGATAGTTGTTGGAAAGTTTCCAGGTGATTTGATGGGGTTTTTCAGCTTTTTGAACTGCTGCTCAGCAGAGCAGCAGGAGGAAGGTGTGGTGGTGAAAGGAGTGAGGAAAACTACCAAGGAGCTTAAGGAGACACTCAAAAAGTACAAATTAGAGGACTTGAGGACAGAACTCAAGGCTTTGGGCATTCAGGTTAATGAAGACCAGGACAAAAAGACCCGAAAGAATGACAAGAAACTAAAGAGGGAGCTGAGAAAGGTTCTCCTGAGGGAACTGAAGAGAGTGGAGCTGCAGAGACAAGAGAATAAAGGGGAAGAGAGCGAAGCAGATGAGGCTCCTGAGGTCCTACAGGAGATACAGGAGAGAGTGGAACCAGAGGTGGGACAAGAAGAATCTGAGGACAGACAACAAGCAGCTGATATGGAGAGCACTGGACAGCAGCAGGACGGAGACTCCACAGAAAATGAACCAATGAGGGAGAAGAAGAGAATGGAGAAAGTTGCCCTGGTCATCAAAATACTGGATGACATAACTGACATGGATGAGGTCAATACAATTCTGAATGAGGCTGTATCCATTCTGAGTGAGTACAAGGACATATCTCAGATCCACTACATATCCAAGCATTGAAGTGTAATGCAAATTTTTGTGAAAATGGCCTGCTTTAGGACTTGCTAAAACTGCTAATATGAAAGAACAAACTGAAAAGGAATGAATCAGGAGGTGGTTGCTGCTCCTGACGACATTTTGGACAAGGTTGACTCGGCTATTAGTGACTATAATTAGCAGAGTGCATACTTCTGTTTTTGATCAAGTTGTTTGATGCATATTCTAATGAAGGAAAGGTGAGGGGAACTTAAAATGGCTGATGAGAGAGCGCACCATAAGTTAAACATTGAAGTTGCTTAGCTGGGTTTTAATGAAACGTTCTCCGTATATTTAGCCTCAGACTCCCCAACCATTCAGTCCGAAGTGAATGAGGAGGTGATAGGTGAGGTCAAACCTGTGCTTATGAATATCCTGGACAAGATGGACGGCACTCTGAGTGAGTATGAGTATAGCTAGGCCAATGAGAACAAAAGACCAAAAGCACATTTCAAAATGCAACCAAACTGTTCAGTAGACTACTGTGCTGATTCATGCATGGTATTTCTCCCAGGTCTGACTCTGGTATGTGCTGAGCACCTAATCGAGCAACCAGAGGTGGACAAAATGGCAAAGGATGGTATGTAGAAGATAATTATTTACAATAGAACAGGTTGATTGAAATACAAAATACCCTTTCTATTTTTTTATGACTAAATATCCAGTACAATGTACAGATGAGGCGAGTATAGCCGAATACTATCGGAATAAGAAGAAGAAGAAGAAGACCAGGAGAGGTACTACGAGCACCATGAGTGAGTATAAATGAGAACAAAAGACCAAAAGCAAATTTCAAAATGCAGCCAAACTGTTCAGTAGACTACTGGTTTTAACAAAGACACCTTCCATCTAACAGATGAGGACACTGCTAGGAGTGCAGATGCTGAGTGGGACAGCAAGACAGAGAATCCCCAAAGCACCTTGAGAGTGGAAGAGGCACAGGAAGACAGAGAGAGTGTGGCGTTGGATGGCAACATCCTCCTGAAGGCCCTGGAACCTCCTCAGGGTAAGACCTACTATCAGTGACTTTTTAACATCTATCTATAAATCCAGAAATCTCTGTGTGTCTGTCTGTGACAGGCGTATCTCCCTGACGGTAGTTACGTTAGTTATGAGATTTCGCATGTAGCTTACGCATGTCACAGACAGACACACAGAGATTTCTCTACACCGACGTCTGCTAACACTACAGAATGCATAATTCCTACGGGCACTGCACTAGTATTTTAAACTTGAATTTTCTTTCAATTGTAATTCTATGAACTGTCTTTCTAGATCTGCCTACCAAGAACTATGAAAATAAGGACCAAACCCCTGAAGTCTTTACCATACTGAGCGATATTCTAGATGGGGTGGATGCAGCTTTGAGTAGGTTTAAGGGCAGAACTACTATTTCTGCATTGTTTCAAATTAAGTAGATTGTATATTTCCAATTCCAGATCTGACAGCAGAGCAGGACGAAGAAAAGGATGGTGAAGTAGTGGCCGTCCTTGACAGTATTCTGGATAGTGTTGAATCTGCTTCAAGTTAGTTTGAGGAGAGAGTGGACTTCCAACATTTTGATATGCTATCCAACACTGATATTACTAAACTTCTTCTTTTGTGTGTTTGAATTCAGAACAGGAAAGCATAAGAAAAGCGCGGAAAGGAGAAAAACATGAGGCTGAGACATCTGAGGTGGAGGCTGTACTTAATGATCTTTTGGACAACGTAGACTCTGCTCATGGTAAGTTTAAGGCTAAATAACAGAACAGCATTTACATAGGTTATTCATGATGATTTGAATCAACCACCCTGCACACATTTGACTTCATATCTGTCAACAGACCTGGATGGTAATGGGACAGTACAAATAAAGCCCAATTATACTCTGGAACAGTTGGACACTGATCTGAGTAAGTTTGAGGGCAAAACACATATCTTAACAAAACTAAATTCAAACAAAGCTTTCCACTGTTGCTTTAAATGACTCACCTTCCTTTTGTGTGCATTAGATCTGATCCGAGAACTGGAAACATTTAAAGAGGAGAAAAAAGACCAATTAGAGGCTGACTCACCTGTCTGTAAGTACAATGCCCTCACTTCTTTGATTAGCAAGTGAGTTTGATTTGAGTTCAAACTTATTGTGTATGACATCACATCTAGATATCACTTTAAACCATTCATTGAGTTTCAACTGTTTAGGTAAGGAGAGTGCCTCCTCAGCCCCAGTCAAACACAAGGTCAGGAGAGGCAAGAGAGGGAAAGGAACAAAGGGAGCAAAGAACACTATAGCAAATCATGAGAGTGGCCATCTTCAACATCAGGATGAAAACAAAGGGCAAATGATGGAACTAGAGGAGCAGGGTGGAAGAGGAGGGAACAATGGGCAGGGCAAAGGCAAATGGAGACCAGCTCCTGTGGAGAGGCAGTGGAGTGGCCAGAGGTTTCCATCAAATGGAGCCAGACAGCAATCTGGTTATCATCCCAGCAGAGGAGACAAGGGAGAGAGGGTGGACAACCGAGGAAAACCACCAACAGAGAGACAACAGAGGGAGGACATGAAGATGGCACCACAGAGGCAGGGGAACCGAGAGGCCCAAGCAATAGGACAGAACAGGACAAGAGGGAGAGATTACCCTTATTATAATGGAATGGTGGAGAGAGGACCCAGAGCTTGGTGGAACAACAGCTGGCAGAAGGGGACCCAGGCAGAGTACCGTTGGTATAGCCAAGATGAACACTGGTGCGAGTACTGTTGGTATAGCCAAGGTGAACACTGGTGCGAACGAAGGAGATTCGCAAAGAATTAGAGGGACAGAGAAAGGGAGCTGGACAAGAATACATCAAGCAGATGGAGCACAGAATCATGAAGATCTGACAAGAGCGGTGATGGAGGCAGCACTTGCAAATTACATACAAATCTCCCTTTTTAAATTGAAACAAACAATTATCTTATACCATCATTATTTGCTTTTAAAACCTTTTTAAACCCTAATAAAATAATAATCACATCTTGGTCAGATCATCTATTTTCATTATTGAATAGAATTCATATACTCAGAATGAAAACAAAATAATCCAAAGACTGTTTTTGTATATATATTTCTATGTACCTAGTGGTGAATATAGAGACTTGATCTCATGTGTATTTTTGTGTACTTGCATCTGTTTTTGTGTTTTACAGATAAATGAGTTTAAGTATGACTAACATGATTAATCTAACATAAACTAGGAACATTTCCATCTATCTATAAATCCAGGAATCTCTGTGTGTCTGTCAGTCAGTCTGTCTAGGGCGTATCTCCCTGACGGTAGTTACGTTAGTTATGAGATTTCGCATGTAGCTTACGCATGTCATGAACCTGTGCATCCTTGAGTTTGAATATTTCTGAATTCATAGTTCGCGAGATATTTGTATTTTACCGTTTCCCGTAGGCACTTTGGGTTATCGTTTCCCGTAGCACCGAAATTACGTCACAAATTACGTCACAAACAATATTAGCGGTATTAAAACTATCCTGCCTTCACTCAAAGTTCAGAATAGCATTGGATACGATAAGGAGGTCCGCATTCAAATTCTTCTTGGTGAACCGATACAGACTTTTGCTCAGGTAATCTTAAGACAGTGATTGATTTTATCTATTCGTTTATATAAGCTTCTTTATATTAAGTTTCAAAGTAACGTCTAGAGTTGTACAGTCATCTAACAGACAGGGAATAGTAATCCATCAAAATATTCATATTGTTTATTAGTATAACGTATTTTTACAGTACATTTCTGCACTTATTTGACTTACAACTTGGCAAACTCATTTCATAAGCATGGTTGAAATGTAACTGTGATTACAGCACTTATTCATGGCATATGCAAAACGCATGAATTTTACTCTATACAACTCTCTCTCTGAATTCATAGTTCGCGAGATATTTCTATTTTATCGTTTGCGTTAGGCACTATGGGTTGTCGTTTGAGTATACACCGCTACAAATGGTAGCTTATTGATAATCCTCGGAGGCTTTCAGATTGTCCATTGCTTTCCCGTCTGTTGCTATGGAGTCCACGAAATACGCGCAAATCTCGCTGTAAGTTATGTTGGGCCCACGTCGTCATGTTATCCTCCCAGTCCTGCACTGAATTCGGGTGGGGGATAGTAACGCCATCTCCAATCAGAGTATTTAAACCGTGTTCCCATTGTAAGGACATAATTAGATTACGATCTGTCTGAGAGTGGGCTGTCAAAGCTAGCATCATCGAAGTCACACAGTACAGTACAGTACATACATTCAATAAAATGAACCTACATTTGAGTCCAACTGCATGTCCATTTATGGTCTCTGTATACCTTTGAATCACACACATAATGTCAACTATATTTGTATTTCGGACCGTGTGTAAAAGCATTTCTTTGTGGATATGAGACGTGGATCATACATACAGTACAGTACATACATTCATTAAAATTAACCTACATTTGAGTCCAACTGCATGACCATTCTTACCCTACACTTACCCTTACAATAAAGAAGTGATCCTATTTCAACCATAACTTCATTTAAAATTATTTCTTTCTTTATGACATTTAGGGCCTGATTTACTAATATGCGAGCGCTTCTTAATCTGCGTTCGCAAATTAACGCACGGTGTTTTTGCGCATTTTACTTGGTATTTATCAAGCCAGATCTGCGCTGGGCAAACTGTGCTTACTCCGCCCTTTAAAGAGCCTGATTTACTAAGATTGATTTGCGAACGCATCTTTGCCAGGCGCACATTAACGCACGGTGATTCCCCGCATTTTCCGTGATATTTATCAAGCCAGATACGCGCTGGGCAATCATTATTTAGCGCACCGTTAAAAGACTGGAGAACTTGCCAGCAAGTTACTGCCACCATGGAGATTCGAGGAAGAAAAAACTAAGGTTCAGCGAATAGATAGCGAATAGATAGCGAGATAGATATATTGGTTCACGTTCGCTCAATCACTGAACCTGATTCAATGGGTTATATTGTTGTTTTGCCCGCCATCATCTACAGCGAGATGTTTAAAAGAACACGATTATAAATAATATGCTATTGGTGGCATTAATGCATAAACTGTCTATTATAACAATATATATGTGTACATGGCGAGATTAATACGTTCTACAAGGGACATGGGTTCACTACAATATATCCCCACTGAAACAAATACATTTACCAGGCCTCTCCAAAATCACCGTTGCTCAATCATGGATAAATGGCACTATTCCGAAAGATAAAACTGTCATGGACAGACCACTTCCACGTAAGTAATGGTCATGTTGGCATCACATATGACCTGGACATTCATTGAATATGTGTGCTTTCTGTTTCGGTAAACGTGTTCTCGGATTGAAGGTGGGACTGTTTGCATGTGGGTGCGATCAATTTCTCCAATTACGTTCGGAAAGTTTAATTTCATATACAGCCGCGGAAAAAATTAAGAGACCACTTCAAAATTATCAGTTTCTCTGGTTTTACTATTTATTGGTATGTGTTAAAGTAAAATGTACATTTTTGTTTTATTCTATAACCTACTGGCAACATTCCTACCAAATTTCAAATAAAAATATTGTCATTTAGATCATTTATTTGCAGAAAAATGACAATTGGTCAAAATAGCAAAAAAGATGCAGTGTCTTCAGATCTCGAATAATGCAAAGAAAACAAGCTCATACTCATTTTTAAACTACACAATACTAATGCTTTAACTTAGGAAGAGTTCAGAAATCAATATTTGGTGGAATAACCTTGATTTAAAATCACAACTTTCATGTGTCTTGGCATGCTCTCCACCAGTCTTTCACATTGCAGTTGGGTGACTTTATGCTACTCCTGGCGCAAGAATTCAAGCAGCTCGGCTTCTTTTCATGGCTTGTGACCATCCATCTTCCTCTTGATCACATTTCAGAGGTTTTTTATGGGATTCAGGTCTCGAAATTGGGCTGGCCATGACAGGGTCCTGATCTGGTGGTACTCCATCCACACCTTTACTGGCCTGGCTGTGTGGCATGGAGCATTGCCCTGCTGGAAAAAACACTTCTCAGAGTTGGGGAACATTGTCAGAGCAAAAGGAAGCAAGTTTTTCTTCCGGGACAACGTTGTACTTTGCCTGGCTGAGGTTTGTAAAAGACCATAAGGATTGAACCAAAGCGGACTGGAGGTCCCTAAGTTCGTCTTCTCTGATGAGTCCAATTTCACAGTAGGTGCAAGACTCTGTGGCTTGTAGGCCTCTCCAGGTCTCAGTCTAACCATCAGACGACCATGTGTTGGGCAAAGCTGAAAATTGGACTCATCAGAGAAGACGAACTTAGGGACCTCCAGTCCGCTTTGCTTCAATCCTTATGGTCTTTTACAAACCTCAGCCAGGCAAAGTACAACGTTGTCCCGGAAGAAAAACTTGCTTCCTTTTGCTCTGACAATGTTCCCCAACTCTGAGAAGTGTTTTTTCCAGCAGGGCAATGCTCCATGCCACACAGCCAGGCCAGTAAAGGTGTGGATGGAGTACCACCAGATCAGAACCCTGTCATTGCCAGCCCAATTTCGAGACCTGAATCCCATAAAAAAAACTCTGAAATGTGATCAAGAGGAAGATGGATGGTCACAAGCCATGAAAAGAAGCCGAGCTGCTTGAATTCTTGCGCCAGGAGTAGCATAAAGTCACCCAACGGCAATGTGAAAGACTGGTGGAGAGCATGCCAAGACACATGAAAGTTGTGATTTTAAATCAAGGTTATTCCACCAAATATTGATTTCTGAACTCTTCCTAAGTTAAAGCATTAGTATTGTGTAGTTTAAAAATGAATATGAGCTTGTTTTCTTTGCATTATTCGAGATCTGAAGACACTGCATCTTTTTTGCTATTTTGACCAATTGTCATTTTTCTGCAAATAAATGATCTAAATGACAATATTTTTATTTGAAATTTGGTAGGAATGTTGCCAGTAGGTTATAGAATAAAACAAAAATGTACATTTTACTTTAACACATACCAATAAAAAGTAAAACCAGAGAAACTGATAATTTTGAAGTGGTCTCTTAATTTTTTCCGCGGCTGTATATGAATATATGAATTATACGAGTTGAAACAAATATTTCTGTTCGCTGTCTCTGTCTATGTCTTTGCCTTGCTGCTGCCATATCAACGTTTTCAGACTCAGTGGAAATGCGCTTGGTTAAGACGTGCTTTTATGAGGCGGAGAATTAGCCTGCAAATCAGAGATGTGCGCTCGCCGGGCAGTTTAGCAAATACCACGCAGTTCATCATTAGGCGCACTCCTCCCATTAAATAGCGCTACACGCCTACGTTACCACCCACGTTTCCGAACCATCCCACCTGTTTGCAGGTACACACCCTCAAAGCGTTAATATGCGCTGCGCCAGCTTAGTAAATACCGTTTTTCGTTACGACCGCTATTTTACGCCAGAAAATGGGCGCAATCCTGTTAGTAAATCAGGCCCTTAGTTTATAGTTTAGACAGCAACTTTGACATCTATATTCAACTGCATCCATACAAAATCTCAAACTTTATTTGTTGGTGTATCTCCAAAAAGGCTATACAACATTAAAACATTTCTTAATGAAAAGGAAACATGCATCACAATAATACTTCAGTGTAACCTGTACCTATGTGGAGTGCAAATATGTCTTGCTATTACACTACCCAACAGCTACACCGACGTCTGCTAACACTACAGAATGCATAATTCCTACGGGCACTGCACTAGTGTTATTAAAATGAAGTCCACTGTCTGTAATGTGAGTGTCGATTTGTAAGGTATTTTTGTTTCCCTTTTCTACGTCTTACCACTTTTTTATCGCAATTAACTGATTCATCTTAGGTTAAAATAAAGCATCAGTTTTTGTTTCACCATTCAGCAGGGGTAGCTGTAATTATTCCTGTGTCTTTAACAATAGAATATAATAAAAAGTATTTCATGCTTGATTCCCTCTTTTCTTCCAAACATTACTTAAGAGGTATCCAGGTAATGTATTTTGCTTGAGGACACAGTGTGTGGTGCCCTATTGTGTGTATACAGTAAACATACTGTAAACAATTTTTGGAGATAGCGATTTCTGTCCCATTGGATTTGGTTAATTTGTGCCTGACAGAATATGAATAAGCACGCTAAAGTTGATGAAGGCATCGGAGGACGAAGTCATGTTTCTGTAGGTTTAATTCAGCGTGGAGACCCCCTCTCAGCTGCTGCTTCGAGAAAGGCCTATCCGACAGCAGAATGCGTTGGCATTTATACAATACAGTCAGGTAGAAAACAATAGGGCATGGAAGGACCACACCCTTTAGGTGAGAGGAAGGGGGACCGTTGGGAGAGGGGTTCACCTATGGGGGGAGGGGGGGTGATACCAAGTTACAAAGGGTTTTAGCGGGAAGAGGGGGAGGTAGGGGGTTCACATGTCATTTGTTACAGACAGAGTACACATCTAAAGTGAGTTGCAGATACAAAATAAGGAGTTAAAGTCCTAGTACAACAGAATAGCAATATTTCCAGTTCCATCAGTCCCTTATATGAGCATATGCTCACACAATAACAACCCGGCAACAGCCAAACAGAGCAGGACACATCAAAATATGTTACAGATGGAAATTATACAAATTAACAATAGAATAGCTATTTTGCAGTTCCATCATGCCATTGAAATACATCTCTCTGAGGTATAGTTTGATTGTTTACCCATTGCCTATCTGACGCTTGATCCTTTTCTTTGCAATTTGTTAGGTTCTACAGAACTTGTTGTGCTTTAAGAGCGGAGAGAAGCTTTCCAAAAGAACAAAGGTCCGACCACTTTCATTTAAGCCACTCATTTATTAATGTATGTTTCCATGTATCCCAATAAAGCATCCAGTGTTGTCTGTGCTCTCCCTGGATAACGGGAAATCATCTGGATCTGTATGAGATTTTATCCAATATCATTACAAATTCTAACACTAGGTGTGTCTGGTCCTAAGGGATTATGACTACACATATTTGACTAGAATATCATTAATTGGGGGTATTATTTGATGATAAAATACTGAGCACAGAGGATTTGTGCAAGTGTATGAATGTTAAACACCATAGTCACATGGTTTCGTGTAAGTTCACACAGGGTTTGACGTTCAAAGGCAAAACTAATTTGACATTTCAGGTTATCAAAGGATGTCTGTTTTTCCATGTATGGCTTCAGTTTTATAATTCAACTATTATTATTGCAGTGTTTCTGCCATAAATGGTAGTTTTAATTTTAGGGAGAGAAAAACACCAATTCCAAAACTAATTTGAAAACTTTTTCAAAAGTCCATTGAGGATAAAGGCAAATGTCTGGCATATTTGTCTCGCTGAGAAAAGAAGGTCCCAGACAATTTGAGAATAGTCAAAAACATGTGTGCGAAATGTACTTTCAAAATAAATGTTTGACATTTGTCCCCTGGAGGCATTTCATTTATCAGAATACCCTCCAGAGTTAGGTGGAAAGCATGAGGTAATTTGATGTGTAATTTCCACTGAGGTTGTTAAACAGACAAGCTCAGTCCAGATGGAATTAATATCACTTCCCCATCTGCGATACACGAATTTCCCCAACATCCACAGATAAAAACTAATCTCATCCGAATAGTCTTTGCTTCTTTTTTCCCTCCATAGTATGAGGTACGTCCTCCGTGGAGAGGGTCTTCTCATGGGTCATTAGGAACCACTTCTTGGAAATCCTTTCATCACATGAACACACAGCTCCTAATTAAAACAGTGCTAAGTAGCCCACAGTCTCAGTACATTCTTGAATACTGAAATGTCTAAACTGGGCCACATATTTGCAACAGAAGCACTGGAGTGCAACGTAAGCATCGGTGGAGCCTGTTGTATTACTTTGATGATGTCTGCTAATATAACAATCTTATTATTTTTAACAGGCCATTGGTCACAGGAAAACAAAGGAAAAAAACAATATTCCATCGTATTGTTTAAGGCAGGCATTAAAGTCCAACCAGACCGAACAAACTCCAAATACCATTCACACCCCATCAAACATACACAGACATATGCACACACACAGATAAACAATCTGGAATACACTGTGAAAAGGAGTGAGTTATAATGCAAAAATGTCTGCATTCTTGGAGGCACTCTCCATCAAAAAGCGATTATACTCCCATCTATTTCTTTTGTTTGTGTTGCTAGATATACAGGTTTGTGGTGCAAAGGAGTTTTAGTCATTCTTTAATAACAAATATTACAGAAAAATAAATACTTATACATGATAACCTCCAAAAAGAGATGTACAAAGGGATTTTAAAATAATCTCGCCAGTAATGAAATACTGAGATTACAACACTAATCATAGACCATTTTTATAATGCAGTCTACATCTGGGACACTGTCTTTGATGTTAACATTCTGTATTTACACAAATTTAATGTAGTCATCTCATTTCAAAGGCTACCCTTGGTGGAATCCCCACAACAGAAGAAAGTACGCCGAGTATGAGTAAAAGCAGATTGTATCCTCTCGTCACCCATGGATATGTGAAGAGGGGGCTCTGTAGGTTTACATTATGTATTAATTATGCAATACAACATAATTAATGTTCAATAAGGACACAAATTCTTTCAACTCTGGTTCATTCGCGTGAACGTGCCCTGAGGAAATGTTCATGTACATCTCAGAACATAAGTCTGCAAAGCTGTCATGCACGTACTATGATTCTTCACAGAATTCATTTTTTTATTTTTTTATTCTATTTAATTTATATAATGCCAGTAACAACTGATATTGTGTCAAAACACTTTTCAAAGCCCAGAGCCTGGACCCCCTATAGCAAGCACTAAGGTGACGGTGGCAAGGTCCCTTTTAACAGGAAGAAACCTTGAGTAGAACCTAGCTTATTAGACATTAGAGAGATGGCAGAGAAAGAAGGAAACGAGAAGTTGTGCGACATGAAGTACGTGAGAGGCCCTTGGCAGCCTCAGCCTATCACGGTCCAACTCCATTACGAGGATGGTCTGGAGATGACTATAGCAAAGGCTGCCCTTTCCACCAGAGGCTTTGCAATGACTGCCGGGCCTCCACACATCATGCCTTACTATGGGGAGTAATAAAGAAGAAAGTTTTAAGTCTAGACTTAAAAGTAGAGAGGGTGTCTAATTATATTGATAGAGGAAGGAAGATTATTCCAAAGGAGAAGGGCTGATCGAAGAGTTCTTGATGGTTAGTTTGGAACTAGTGAATCCCCAAAGTAGTGTAGAGCTAGACCGGTAGAGCTTTATATGTTAAAAGGAGTATTCTGCAGTCGATTTCTCTTTTGAGGGGGATCTAGTGAAGAGAACGAGTACAGGAGAAATATGTTCCTATGTTCTAGTTGTAGTAAGTGTGAGAGTGGCTGCATTTCAAATCATTTGGAAACTCTTCACTGAGTCGGTACTATATCTGGAAAAGCACTACAAGCACTAAAATAGTCAAGCACTACGGTAGTCAAGTCTTGAAGTGTCAAATGAGTCAAGACTTTTGCATCCATATGCCAGTAAAAGCCATTTTAACTACTACAGTGGATTGGAAGTCAGAGAACTCTGATGAGAATTCAGTGTAGGGGAAAGGGTGTCTGTATGGTGTCACAACTGTTCTGTTGCACGCAGCATGCACACATACAGACATGTTTCAGTGTAGGTTCACATGAACACACAAACATACTCACGGAACACGGATCACCAAGTCACCTCCTGTAAAAACAAATCTGATAAATCTTTAAAATAAGGGATCCATGTTTGACCCATGTATCTATTCTCATGTATTGATAGCAACTCAACCTTATCATATCTTTGAGCATGGCGAGCTGCCCAAGGCAATAAGGTGGAGGAGGCACATTTCTGGAATCCTATCTTATCGATTACATTAAACAGAGGAGGTTGCATACTTCACTGAGGGTAACAGGATGAAGATATCCCTGCCACCTCTCTGGGTCATCTCATGACTGATTTATCCATACAAACAGTCAATGCTGTAGTGTAAAATATAACTTGATAACGATGACAATAATGCATGTTGTTTGGCACAACAGGCTTATTATCCTTGTCTAAACACTAGTTTTTAACCCAGCTGCCCACATAAATCTGAAAGTTGATAAATATGAGAGATACACTATAAAGAGAACTATGCCCTGAACACAGTTCACTTTAGTTCACCGCCTCTGCTCCTAAGCTCCAACACAGAAGCTCTCTACTGTTTTTTTGTAATGTGAGGGCAAGTTCATCACAAAGGTCTATGGAATGTGCTGTAGGCAGTGGTGGACGAAGTACACTAACTACGTACTTAAGTGAAAGTATAGATACCTGGTGTAAAATATTACTCCAGTAAAAATGCACTTTGAATTTCCACTTAAGTAGAAGTATAAAAGTATTTGCCATCATTTATACTTAAGTATTAAAAGTAAAAGTACTTGGATGAATTATGGTTCTAATGGCCTTTTACAGTGGTGGTCCGTCAGGGCCTTCAAGGCCTTCTCTGCTGGCCTAAACATCATCAGAAAATAAATGTAATAAAATAAATGTAATTTTAATATTTTCTTTTCATAAATATGTATTAAATTATTCCCCATAGTCCATTATCTTCATCTCATAGCTTCCAGCGTTGTCAATTTATGTTAGAGCTTTCATCCAATCATATTTCAGCTATCATGTGTTGCCACGCTCCGGAAAATCTTCCCTGAGAACAGAAATCTTCCCTGAGGCCTTCAGAATTCACATTGAAGGCCCGTGTACATCTGATTGGTTATCACAACTGGCTGTTTCAGTTCATTTAAGTTGAATGAACTGAAACAGACAGTTGTGACAACCAATCAGATTTCGAGTTGGCGACACTGGGCCTTCTAGAAGGCCCGGAAGATGTATTTCCTCGCGTTGAACGTGACACGTAAACGTCCTTTGATTGGATACTGAGGCAGACCGGTGCATTGCTTCAGTGAGTGCTCAGTTTAGCTGGCTAATGCGAAAACGACGTACATCGGTTTCAATGCTTATTATGCTAGTTGTTTCAATTGGTAAGACTAAATATAATTACATTAACCAACTCAAATAAACTAGTTTACACCAACTTGATAATTCCAGTTTTTGATACAATTACAACGCCATTTTCAAGACGGAACTTTCAAGAAAAACTGGATATCGTGAGGATGGGAAGTTTAATGAAACTGCTTTGCAGGTGGGACAATGCGATGTTTAGTGGACAAACTTGTTAAAGCTCACATAGGCTACTTTCGTTGGACTTTGTAGACTAATCCCTGAAAATCGCCTTTTATTTTTAAGTTGTGACAGTAATATCCAAGCGATCATATAACTGAGAGTTTACTACTCTTTATGTATTGTTAATACGGGTGTATTGACTTTTAAATGCTCCGTAAATATTAATAAAGTCTGTTGACTCGACTATAAGGTGATGCAATGCTCACTTATACTGCCTTTCTGTATAAATATAATGGTTCGAGAGCCATGGCGTCAGAATGATGGTATTAGGAGGTGGATTCGCTCAGTTTAACATCGTGTAGGACATCGCTGAAGGCCTAGTCGTGAAATGCACGGACCGCCACTGGCCTTTTATCATTTTCACATCAAGGCTTCGGCTCAATCAACTGATAGAAGGTGAAAATACTAATGCCACTCTTTAAATAGTGTCTTACATTTGTATATTAAAATGAGTATAAGCACAAAACATTGAAAGCTATCTATTGCCATTAGATAAGACCAAGTGGTTATAAAATAACAGCACTAGAGAACAATTATTCCATTTTACATTTATTTGTAACTTAGTTGCACGTTTAATCATAAAAAATGTGAAGTTAAACATACGCTCCTTTATTATATCACATCTGCATGTCTGTGTTACCCTTAAACTCATAAATCCTGATTTATGTTTCAAAGTAGGATAAGAACCATTACAGGAACTAGTTCCACAAAATCAGAGAATGGGGTGTTATACTAGTTTGTGCTAAAGACTATGATATTAGTTATATTCCCTACACAACCCTAAGTACAAAAACAGATGAAAGACCAAACACTTGACCTCAGATCAAAGGTGAAAAAAAAAATCATTACAGGAACTAGTTTTTGCATAAATTGCACAAAAAAACAGAGCATACCAGTCTGCTCGGAAGACTGTAAAGAAGTATGTAGTGATACCTTTACCGAGGGAGAGTTTGTCAAGAACTGCATGATAAAAGTTTGCAACATCCCTTGCCCTGATAAAGATCGTTTATGTAGCGTTAAGTAGGCTAAGCATGAGCATAAAACAGCCTCAAAATGCTGCAGCAAATTCAACATAGCTCGCGCACAACGAACGAACCAAACTGACGAAACCGAAAAGACTTTAGAGCAAATCGCGTGCTGAGCCCTGATTAGTGATTGTGCACGCACTTTGACCTCTCATTATTTGATTCGCTTTGGTAAAAAGGAACGAGAGGTTTTACTAAATGTAATGGAGTAAAAAGTACGAATTTTCGCTTTGAAATGTAGTGGAGTCAAAGTATAAAGTCTCACCAAATAGAAATACTTGAGTAAAGTACAGATACATCTATATGTTACTTAAGTACAGGAACAAATTACATCTACTTCGTTACTGTCCACCACTGGCTGTAGGCCATGTCCACCCCAGCCAGAAGTGCAACACTTAGCTCTGGCTCTGACCTGGCTTCCATTTTGAACCATGTCAAATCCATAGCTGGTGCCTGAGTTACGGATGTGACAGTCCAAATTCACTGACTTCGGATCAGTGAGCAGTGCTTGTTCACCCAGAATCCCCTCGATGTAGTGCAGATGGGACAGTTATTGACTACCAAAGTTCAAACTCTTAATTTTACTTTTCTCGTTCTCCTCTCCACAGTCTGTAATGCCCTAATCACTTTTTTATCTCTCCCCATAATCATTTCTAAAAGAGGCAATTGTAAAGGAAAAATAATTATCGATGTTCAGAGGAGAAAAAGAATAGGTAATTAGAAGCAGTGAATTCATTTGCGATAAGAGCATGGTGGAGAGAAAGGCCATTACACATTTTTTTTTGTACTGCACAGAGGATTATTGTTCCATCCCTGCGCTTCAGCCCTTTGCGGCATCAGCAACATACTGTACAGATTAGAAGAGTTCTCCTCCAGGAACCAGGTCTGAATGAGTTTTGAAAGTGGTCTCCATAACTTGGAATACTGTCTTTTGCTGTAAACTAGGTGACTAGGCTTTACAAAAAAAAGCTGTAAATAAATGTTATACAGTTCTAAAAGGTAGTATCTCCATAACCAAAACCTATGACTACTGTGTTTGTTGTAAATTAAAGAGTCACCATCAAGAAGTATGATTTTGTTGGCTAAACCCGTTTGAACGACCTGCTCTTTGCTATTGCGTTTTTGCTATGCTCTTAAGAGCTACCTGACACCTTTATGTGGGGCATTGCAAACTTGTCTTGGATTGTTCAGTGTTTACAGCCCACCGGGACAGTGTTCACCAGCTGTGGACTAGGTTTAAATACACTCATCTTGAGGGAGTAGCAGGGCAGTGTTAAATGCGTATACTCTTTGTCTCTATCAGCAAGAAGAAATCGCCTTGAAACCACTACACACACTGCATGAAATGTGGGATTTACGACAGTCTTCGACCCTGTGTATTGCCGTAGAACCCCACATTGGTGTGAAAGCCCCCCCACCCCTTCCCCTTGGCCAGGCCTAGGTTTTGTTATGTTAATTGAATTGACCTGGATTGAAAACAACTCCGCCCCCCCCCCCCCCCCCGCCAGGGGAGGCACCCCGTCACTGCTTCACTGATTTAAAAAACCTGAAAGTCACAGGTTCGATCCCCACTAGTGGCAACCATGGCCCAAGTTGCTTAACGACTGTTAACGACTCTTAATGACTGTTATCAGAGTAAGCCTGACTCTGTATAATTACATGCCAGAAACGAATCTCAAGAACATTAAGGTGAAATAATAATATATAAGTTAGGATACCACCATAAACATGTGAGATAATTCGACAAGAGACATTGAAAGACAGCTAACTTACTGCTTCTTCAAATAAGAGAGATCAACTAGTATATATATATACCGTAAATCCTCAAATAAAGGCCAGGATTCAATTAGAAGCCGGGCTTCAGATAGTAGCCGGGGTCGTGGTCCATACGGACAAATAAAGGCCGGGCCCCGAATACAAGCCGGGGGTAAAATAAAGTAGCCTATACTGTAGCCTACCAGCATCAGTCCGTCGGCTCAAAGTAGACATCACAATTTAAAGGTACCGTATGTAACAATAGCTATTCGCTAAAGGTATGCTAGCAGCTAAAACTAACGAAATCTCTTGAAATGTGCTGACTTTGACATTATGACAAACTAGTTACTCAACGACTGTCCTTACGCAGTCAACAACATCAAGCAAGTGCAACACAAGACTAAGCAAGACGGCAAATAAGCTACTTACTAGATCGGTAGAAGGTAAACAAGTCAGGTCGGCGGGCATCGGCAGGTAAAACTACATAACGCAGTTATATGCCTATCGACCCTGCTATGCCAATGGCAACAACGCGATTCTCCATATTAAATGTCATTGTAGCGCCCCAATTTTTTTTAAGCTGTTATTTTAAGGTTAAACTGCTTATCCTAACCCTAATCCTGAAGCATAATTGTTGCATACGGTGCCTTTAATTGAATGTATTTCACAAATACATGTTCTCCTCATGTTTAATATTATATTATATAATATTGTTGGCTAATTTCATGGGCTGTTTGCAATAAAAAAATTAATTTCCCCACGTAGGACTAGGCTACTAGGCGAATTCGTTATTGTTTAGCCTAAATGCACGTATCGTATAGCCTACTGTTGTTTATCTGTAACGTTTTAGTTTGCTAGTTTACTTTTTCCAGAAGGGATCATAAAGCAGTAGTAGACTTACGTAACTTTGATATTAAATTTAAAGAGACGGTGTATGCTGATTGCTGAAGAACATTCGGGAGAAAAAGCAGCAAAGAAGTTTGACATTGACCCGAGACGAATGCGATAGGCTAAGACTAGCAGGTGGAGGTAGAAAGAAAGTTAGGCTGGATATCAAACCAGCTCGTTGAATACATGTTTTCAGTCGGCGATAAGCATAATAGAGTGTCTAGAAAAATGATTAAAATCAAGGCTTTGGAAATCTTTTCCTCCGTGACTGACAGTGGAGACCATAACTCTGATGTTTATTTTTTTACGTTGACACCGCACCTAAAGCGCTACGCGATGCGCAGAAAGTGTTGAACGAATGCAATTAATTATATTAGCGTACTGCAATTATGCCCATTATTTAAATAATAAAATTCTATAACAGATGATAAGTAAGAAATAAAGGCCTGCCCCTAATACAAGCCTGCCCCAAATAAAGGCCGGTGCGCTGTGCAGCCTAAGTAATACAAGCCCCGGCCACAATTGGAGGATTTACGGTATATATATATCTGGAAACCACTTACAGATTCCGAATAGCTAAATTTGCGTCTGGATGGAAAGGTGTTATCTTTCCCCATCCCACCCATGCTAAGCCATTTCTAGCATAACATGCGATCTACCGTGGAAAACAGAAGGCAGGCGATTTTTTTATCAGTTCTCACCACACAACGACGTCTCATCTTTGCTCCTTGAATGTCCAGTGGTGTAGTCCAGTGTATACGCAGGTATACGGAGTATACCCACTTATTTTTCAGCCAGCATTGGGTATACCCACTTCTCAAAACAGGGTGTTTGTCCTGTGCTGTATGAATAAATAAACAGTATACCCACTTCTCCAGGGACCACTACACCACTGTGAATGTCGATATGTAATGGTATGGTGTTATTGAAACTTACTGCGTGTAAAAAAGACTAGAAATTTAACTTTATTATTCGAGTCTAACGTTTCTAATGTTGCCTCGGGCGCCTTTACGTGAACATAATTAAAACGTCACATAAGTCCACTAAACAATTCCCAATTCGCACGCTCCAGTAACAGAAGCCAAATGGTATGATAAACCAGGTACTGGTACCAGCAAAGGTGGCTAAGCGGTTAGAAACAGCACCTAGGTACACAGTACCACTAACCTGAAGAGCGCAGGTTCGGATCTCGCGAAGCTCGCGTAAGATTTCAAAATCTACCTGAAAAGACACAGGTTAGATATTTACGAGTGGCAAACATGTCCCAAGTTGCGAAATGACTCTCTCAATATCAGAGTAAGCCCGACTCTGTATAATTACATGCCAAAAGTGAATCTCAAGAACATTACAGAGAGGAAACTCCGGAATATAAGTGGAACAGCCTAGAAAGTACATTGCAACCCTCGAACTCTGAAAATGAAAGGCAAAGCAAGAATCGTGATATCCCCGAAATCAAAACCCTAAAGACAGAACTCTGAAAACGGAAGGCGAATCAAGAAATGTGATAATCCCGGAGCAAAACCCTAAAGACAGAATATTAATTCAATTATTATCGTGTACATTTTAATTTCGTTTTTATGGGGCAATAGCTGTAAATGGGAGGGGATACGTTTTGTCAGTTGAAAGCTGACCTATAGATAGAATCTCATTCCGTCTCATCACAAGACGTTTTAATTAGTGTGCTTGCCCGAAGGGAAGCACAGTATTGTTCTTCATAAGTTGGTAACACTTTATAATAACTACACACAATTCATCATTTATTAAGCATTTGTTAACTATTAGGTAATGGTTTGTTCACCATTAGTTATTTATTGTTCATACATAAGGTATCATTAGTAAAGCATTTCTTCACACAGTTATAAATGGTTTGTTCATAGTCAATGAGCCTTCTAAAAAACTATTAAATAATGGTTTGTTCATAATTAGTTATTTATTGTTCATACATAATGTATCATTAGTAAAGCATTTCTTCACACAGTTATAAATGGTTTGTTCATAGTAAATAAGCCTTCTAAAAAAAACTATTAAATAATGGTTTGTTCACCATTAGTTATTTATTGTTCATACATAATGTATCATTAGTAAATCATTTATACACACAATCATTAATGGCTTGTTCATAGTAACATTACGCTTAGTAATTTTACAATTATTATCTAGGTACTTAGGAATGTATAAGGCCGGTTAAAACCTGGAAGTTGATGATTAACAGACTATCTACACCTACATCTGTTCATGCCTTAAATAAAATGTTATGATTTAGAAATAGGCCTCAACTAATAGCTGGGGCGTTAATACATATGTTACAAATACTTACCAATTAGGTTATCCATGATTAATTCAAGAGTTACTGCTGGTTAGTAAAGTATATTATGTGAGCCCATCTAAAGTGAGCACTTTCTATGCTTTACAAAGCATTTAAAAATAAGTTGCAAACATCACCTGGACACAAACATGTATTATTCTATTTGGACATGCCTCCAGAAATATGCCTACGGATATTAGTGCTACTGCATCTTTAACAAGCAGTTAACAACACTTCAATTCATGATTAAATCATAAGTTACTACTGATGCGTTGACTACATGGTGTGAGCCCATCTAAAGTGAGGACTTGCTATGCTTTGCAAAGCATTTATAAATGGTTGCAAACAGAACCTGGACACAAACATGTATTATTCTATTTGGACATGCCTTCAGAAATATGCCTACGGATAGTTAGTGTTACTGCATCTTTAACAAGCACTTAACAACACTTCAATTCATGATTAACTCATGCGTTACTACTGATTAGTTGACTACATGGTGTGAGCCCATCTAAAGTGAGGACTTGCTATGCTTTACAAGGCATTTATTAATGAGTGGCAAAAGCTAGCAGATACCAAAGAGACACTAGTAAAAGTAGTATTATTTTAAGAAAAGGGAAAGAAATGCCAAAGTGATGAAAACGTACAAATATTTATTTAAAACTAAATATGCACACAAGTTGAAAATCATCACTTAAAATAATGAAACTGTTGAGTTCAAGTAATGCTTATATTTAGACATAAAAGCTTTACGCAGACATCAATAAAACAAAGAAATTATGAGATTCGGACTGGAAAGGCTTTTCGTATATCCTTGAACAACCGTCCAAGTGGCCGATCATCAGGGTGACCGGAGCCAAAAAGTCAATCATTTTGTCCGGATCATGGCACCATAGTAACAAGTCCTGCGTTGCGTTCTGTTTGAGTCTGTTTGCTGGGCAAGAAATGGCCACGCACTGAAGTTCTGATGCCTTGTTCCAGCAAAGTGGAGCTCCTTACACTGAACACATTAACATACAATGTAAAAATGACTAAACTGTGTGAGTAAGGAACTGTATAGGTTCTGATGCAGATATGGTGGTGTCACCCTGGTGTGTCTGTAAGAACACCTCTGGAGTCGGAATGCAGTCTTTAGGGGGTTTATGTAGCTATTGTAGGCAGCACAGCAATACACAGGACTCAGGCATATTCAGTGAACTCAATGATCTTTGCATTTGTGTTTGTGGTCTATCAAAAGGAAATAAAGTACAAATTATACATTAGTATGCATAAATAACGTTAACATAAAGGCTTAATATATACATATCTCAGACACACAGCAAATAGTGGTGATAACTATGTCATTATACTGTCATCTAAAAATCGGTTTTATTAACCTACAATTACAACTTTAATGCTATTACCGTGCAACCTTACGGCAGGAATAGAAAACTCACTTATGTTACAAATAATAATACAAGAAAGCTTATACATATTACACAGGTCTAACATACTCACTAACATTAATAACAGTTCAACTAAACTTCGTTTAGAGTAGCCAGGCATACAGCTAACATCTCCACATATTAACTAACACTAACATATTAGCTGCTTACTAAACTAATGTCTTTACAGTACAGAATTATCGCATACATTTATATAACAGGAAAAAACAGACCTACGGTTCGCCAGTGACGCACAAACATGTCTAAAAGGAATATGAAACTTTAATCAGTTAAGGGCTCTGACCTTTCTAACATACGAGACAGTCTGTAACATGAAGTCCTCAAACACAATGGATATTAGCCTGTTAGCAGAGGGAAAACGTATGCTAGACCTTATGGCATATGACAAACAAGATACATGCTGCATTAAATATCACATCGTATGTAGCACATTCACCGCTGTGTCATCATTATACCATATCTTTGTGGGTTTATCACTTATAAATACGTTTAGTATAGCATACGTACCTCTTTTCAGATCAGCAGCAATTTCAAACTGAAGTCGTAAAGGGGATGCCAGCTTAACCACGTTTCTTAAAAGGGCAATGCAATTTCACGTACTTAATCTTGTTATTTAAACACGCTGAGCTTGTATTGCCCCTTTAAACAACGTGGTTAAACTGGCATCTCCTTTAAGACTTCAGTTTGAACTTGCTGCTGATCTGAAAAGAGGTACGTATGCTATACTAAACGTATTTATAAGTGATAAACCCACAAAGATATGGTATAATGATGACACAGCGGTGAATATACTCATAGATTGTGAACTGCAACATGTGCTACATACGATGTGATATTTAATGCAGCATGTATCTTGTTTGTCATATGCCATGAGGTCTAGCATACGTTTTCCCTCTGCTAACAGGCTAATATCCATTGTGTTTGAGGACTTCATGTTACAGACTGTCTCGTATGTTAGAAAGGTCAGCGCCCTTAACTGATTGAAGTTTCACATTCCTTTCAGACATGTTTGTGCGTCACTGGCGAACCGTAGGTCTTTTTTTTTTTTTTCCTGTTATATAAATGTATGCGGTAACACTTTATAATAACCCTCCGTAATAAACCATTTATGAAGCATTTGTTCATAGTTTGTTTATCATTTACAAATCGTTACCCCAACATTTACAAACCTTAGTAATGTATTTGTAAATGAGTAGTAATGTATTTATGAACCTGTTTTCTAATGATCTATAAGAGTTTTTTATAAGGACATTAGTTAGCGATTTATAAATGAGTATTAATGTATTTACAAACATTTTTCAAATGATCTATAATATCATATATAAGGACATGAGTAAGCTGTTTTGAAATGAGTACAGATGTATTTATGAACATGTTTCAAATGATTTTCTAACGATCTAAAAGATCATTTATAAGGACATTAGTAAGCTATTTGTAAACAAGTAGTCATGTGTGTATGAACATTTTTCAAACCATTTTCTAATTAGTTATAAGATCATCAATAAGGTATATAATAATGGTCACATTTTGTAAATAATTTACAAATGATTAAGCAAGCAAGTTTCAATGAGTTAGTAATGCTTCATAATATCCTTTATAAGGTATGTGCTGATGGTCTGCTCACCATTTATGAGTCATCATGAATAATCTTTGTCATGCATAAGCTATCGTCCAATTCGTACGTGAAATAATATATGTGAGCACATGTATCACCTTAGTTTATGCTTAATATAGGTTTTTAGAAACCATTTACTTACCATTAGTAACGTGTTTTGCATGGGTTGATATGAAGTTGGCACTGCCTATACTTTATAAGCATTTACAAATGGCCAGTAACTGAGGAACATACTATAGAAACCATTGACTTACCATTAGTAAAGTGTTTTGCATGGGTTAATATAAAGTTGGCACTGTCTATACTTTATAAGCATTTACAAAAGGCCCGTTACTGAGGAACATACACTATAGAAACCATTTACTTATCATTAGTAAAGTGTTATGCATGGGTTGATATGAAGTTGAGACTCTCTATACTTTATAAGCATTTACAAATGGCCTGTTACTGAGGGACATACCATTAGTCAACACTTCTGCAGCAACAACTCCAAAAATGACCTCAAACATTAGGTTGTTAATCATATCAATGGCAAAAACACACAACACAGCATCGAGGGAATGAAGTGAAATTGGAAAACATTTATTTAAAAAAACTACACTAACAATAAATTCACATTTAAACATGCATTCTAATATGCTAAACACAACAGCAACAATGGAACTTTAAATAAGGGGATCAGCTAGTTTTTTTTTTATTTACTGCCAAAAGTTTGCCAGACTCTTCATATGCTTTTAATTTGGTTACAATGCTTTCGTCCCCCTCTATGGCATCCTTACACCTCTGTGTAAAACTAGAGAGCTCCTCCGTGGAGGAAGAGTCAGAAGAAGAGTCGGATGACGCGTCGGAGGAATCAGGCCCTGACTTGGATGAATCGCTAGAGTCGGTTTTCTGCGACTGACTTTTCTTCGCCTCTGGTGGACTGCCCTTGTCCTTTTTTCTTGCTGCTACAAACAGACAATGACAGAGGATGATTAGTGGAAAATATAGGCATGTGGGTGGCACACTAGTAAGTGTGATGGTCTTTGGAAGATAGTTTTCTGAGTTCAAAATCATCCTGTTACTGTTTTTTGTTTTATTACTTACTGTATTAAAAATATCATAATTACAATGCAGTTACATAAATATACCACAAAATGGCGCTCTAAGACCACAAATGGAAAATACGTGCATTGCCTGGGAGTCTAAACTGTAGCTACCAACACGATCCGAACCCGTGGATCTCCGTGGTACAGTGTAGGAGACAGGCTAGAACAGGTCGATGCAAACGTACGTGAGGAAATGACTAGTATGAAACCACTAGTGTCAATCAACAAAAACACGAAGAGAGCATTGCTAGCAGGAAAATAACATTATGCACTTACATCATCAGTAACGCATACGGCAACACAATGTTAACTTTATGTACTTAGCATTAGAGATTATAAGCACGTGGTATTAGACCATGAGGGCACGTATGGGCTGGCACAAAAAGGTTTCAAGTTCCCAAGTGTACTGTCAAATATGGCAAATTGACTTACTCATAGCCAGTTGTTCCCTCAGGAAGTCGCTCTCAAATAGTCATGTCTTTCAGCATCTCCTGCTGCCAGTCCAATTTCTGCCTGGCCATCTCCAGCTCATGGCGCAGTCTAGTTGACGTCAATTGGGCATTAGGAGCGAGTGTGGTCCTAGCTAAACATTTGGGGGAAAGAATACAACTTTTCAATAAAAATGTTCACACCGCTAATTTCCAATAATGAAGGTTAATCATATGCAAATTCAGCGAGAAGGGAAATAGTTTTGTTAGTCTAAGGTTACTAGCTACGTAGTGTAACAGGTGGAACCAACCATAGGAAAAAGTTATATTAAATGAAATGTATTATTTAATTAAAGCTTCAAACAATTATTTCACACTGAAACACTTTCCACCGTGTTCATGACAATATTCTTAACACAGATACCTGTCCTACTCACCGGTGAGTTCTTCTAACTGAAACAAAAGGCACAATAACCAGAACACAAAATATCATTGCCCCGTACCAACATGCACTAAATCCACTGTGTGTTAATAACACTAGCAACATACATTCATAAATGCAATAAACTTATAAACATAAATGCAACAAAAGAACGTTTTGTCCATTAAACACATTACACAATCAAAATTCTATGTTTTTCACATTCACTATGCTGTTCGTTGCACTGTTCTGTTCAACGTTTAGTTCAAAATGGTTGAGCCACGGTCATCAAAGTGTATGGAAATGTTCCCAAGATGCATATTACCGTCCCGGACACTTTGCAGCTCAGTGACGATGTGGAGTCACATGTGGGAGGGTATTACTTACCACAACATCAATCAGTAGTGTGGGAGAGGGAGGGAGGGAGAGAGAGAGAGCAAGCGAGCAAGTGTGCTCCACGCACATCAGGCTCATCACACAAGGCTAGCTGTCCTCGTTCGTTGGCGTGGTGTAGTCTCAGATGTTGACGACGAGCTAGTTTCTAAATATTAATACACTTTGCTAGCTAGCGAGGACATTCCGCCTCACACTACAACGTGCTATACTTCTTAGCAGTAACACCGGGCGATCTTCAGAGCTGGTGATGCAAATTCTTGCTTCCTCCACACGGCCACTCTACCGTAGTTCATCCGTAACACGGACACTAACAGACCTAACAAACTTGGAGTTAAACTTGCAATTAACTGACTTATCCTACCGTCACTCTTTCTCAATCACATGTGAACTATCCGGGCGCCGCCATCTTCTCTCTTAACATTCTCCGTCTGCCCCTTGTCCCGCCCTCTCCGCTCTCTCCATGGGCCAGTGCACCAACTTTCCAGTCACTGATTGGCTGGACCTATGGTCAAGTTCTGTGGTGCTATTGGGTGTGGAACAGAGATTGATATCCCAAAGTTATCGCAGGGGCCAATGGAGAGAGCGGAGAGGGCGTGACAAGGGGCAAACGGAGAATGTTAAGAGAGAAGATGGCGGCGCCCGGATAGCTCACATGTGATTGAGAAAGAGTGACGGTAGGATAAGTCAGTTAATTGCAAGTTTAGCTCGAAGTTTGTTAGGTCTGTTAGTGTCCGTGTTACGGATGTTACGGATGAACTACGGTAGAGTGGCCGTGTGGAGGAAGCAAGAATTTACATCACCAGCTCTGAAGATCGCCCGGTGTTACTGCTAAGAAGTGTAGCACGTTGTAGTGTGAGGCGGAATGTCCTCGCTAGCTAATAAAGTGTATTAATATTTAGAAACTAGCTCGTCGTCAACATCTGAGACTACACCACGCCAACGAACGAGGACAGCTAGCCGTTTCCACCACTACAGCCCCTGATGTGCGTGGAGCACACTTGCTCGCTCTCTCGCTCTCTCCCTCCCTCCCTCTCCCACGCTACTGATTGATGTTGTGGTAAGTAATACCCTCCCACATGTGACTCCACATCGTCAATGAGCTGCAAAGTGTCCGGGACGTTACTATGCATCTTGGGAACATTTCCATACACTTTGATGACCGTGGCTCAACCATTTTGAACTAAACGTTGAACAGAACAGTGCAACGAACAGCATAGTGAATGTGAAAAACATAGAATTTTGATTGTGTAATGTGTTTAATGGACAAAACGTTCTTTTGTTGCATTTATGTATATAAGTTTATTGCATTTATGAATGTATGTTGCTAGTGTTATTAACACACAGTGGATTTAGTGCATGTTGGTACGGGGCAATGATATTTTGTGTTCTGGTTATTGTGCCTTTTGTTTCAGTTAGAAGAACTCACCGGTGAGTAGGACAGGTATCTGTGTTAAGAATATTGTCATGAACACGGTGGAAAGTGTTTCAGTGTGAAATAATTGTTTGAAGCTTTAATTAAATAATACATTTCATTTAATATAACTTTTTCCTATGGTTGGTTCCACCTGTTACACTACGTAGCTAGTAACCTTAGACTAACAAAACTATTTCCCTTCTCGCTGAATTTGCATATGATTAACCTTCATTATTGGAAATTAGCGGTGTGAACATTTTTATTGAAAAGTTGTATTCTTTCCCCCAAATGTTTAGCTAGGACCACACTCGCTCCTAATGCCCAATTGACGTCAACTAGACTGCGCCATGAGCTGGAGATGGCCAGGCAGAAATTGGACTGGCAGCAGGAGATGCTGAAAGACATGACTATTTGAGAGCGACTTCCTGAGGGAACAACTGGCTATGAGTAAGTCAATTTGCCATATTTGACAATACACTTGGGAACTTGAAACCTTTTTGTGCCAGCCCATACGTGCCCTCATGGTCTAATACCACGTGCTTATAATCTCTAATGCTAAGTACATAAAGTTAACATTGTGTTGCCGTATGCGTTACTGATGATGTAAGTGCATAATGTTATTTTCCTGCTAGCAATGCTCTCTTCGTGTTTTTGTTGATTGACACTAGTGGTTTCATACTAGTCATTTCCTCACGTACGTTTGCATCGACCTGTTCTAGCCTGTCTCCTACACTGTACCACGGAGATCCACGTGTTCGGATCGTGTTGGTAGCTACAGTTTAGACTCCCAGGCAATGCACGTATTTTCCATTTGTGGTCTTAGAGCGCCATTTTGTGGTATATTTATGTAACTGCATTGTAATTATGATATTTTTAATACAGTAAGTAATAAAACAAAAAACAGTAACAGGATGATTTTGAACTCAGAAAACTATCTTCCAAAGACCATCACACTTACTAGTGTGCCACCCACATGCCTATATTTTCCACTAATCATCCTCTGTCATTGTCTGTTTGTAGCAGCAAGAAAAAAGGACAAGGGCAGTCCACCAGAGGCGAAGAAAAGTCAGTCGCAGAAAACCGACTCTAGCGATTCATCCAAGTCAGGGCCTGATTCCTCCGACGCGTCATCCGACTCTTCTTCCGACTCTTCCTCCACGGAGGAGCTCTCTAGTTTTACACAGAGGTGTAAGGATGCCATAGAGGGGGACGAAAGCATTGTAACCAAATTAAAAGCATATGAAGAGTCTGGCAAACTTTTGGCAGTAAATTAAAAAAAAACTAGCTGATCCCCTTATTTAAAGTTCCATTGTTGCTGTTGTGTTAAGCATATTAGAATGCATGTTTAAATGTGAATTTATTGTTAGTGTAGTTTTTTTAAATAAATGTTATCCAATTTCACTTCATTCCCTCGATGCTGTGTTGTGTGTTTTTGCCATTGATATGATTAACAACCTAACGTTTGAGGTCATTTTTGGAGTTGTTGCTGCAGAAGTGTTGACTAATGGTATGTCCCTCAGTAACAGGCCATTTGTAAATGCTTATAAAGTATAGAGAGTCTCAACTTTATATCAACCCATGCATAACACTTTACTAATGATAAGTAAATGGTTTCTATAGTGTATGTTCCTCAGTAACGGGCCTTTTGTAAATGCTTATAAAGTATAGACAGTGCCAACTTTATATTAACCCATGCAAAACACTTTACTAATGGTAAGTCAATGGTTTCTATAGTATGTTCCTCAGTTACTGGCCATTTGTAAATGCTTATAAAGTATAGACAGTGCCAACTTTATATTAACCCATGCAAAACACTTTACTAATGGTAAGTCAATGGTTTCTATAGTATGTTCCTCAGTTACTGGCCATTTGTAAATGCTTATAAAGTATAGACAGTGCCCACTTCATATCAACCCATGCAAAACACGTTACTAATGGTAAGTAAATGGTTTCTAAAAACCTATATTAAGCATAAACTAAGGTGTTGCACGAATTGGACGATAGCTTATGCATGACAAAGATTATTCATGATGACTCATAAATGGTGAGCAGACCATCAGCACATACCTTATAAAGGATATTATGAAGCATTACTAACTCATTGAAACTTGCTTGCTTAATCATTTGTAAATTATTTACAAAATGTGAGCAGACCATTATTATATACCTTATTGATGATCTTATAAATAATTAGAAAATGGTTTGAAAAATTTTCATACACATGACTACTCGTTTACAAATAGCTTACTAATGTCCTTATAAATGATCTTTTAGATCGTTAGAAAATCATTTGAAACATGTTCATAAATACATCTGTACTCATTTCAAAACAGCTTACTCATGTCCTTATATATGATATTATAGATCATTAGAAAATCATTTGAAAAATGTTTGTAAATACATTAATACTCATTTATAAATCGCTAACTAATGTCCTTATAAAAAACTCTTATAGATCATTAGAAAACAGGTTCATAAATACATTACTACTCATTTACAAATACATTACTAAGGTTTGTAAATGTTGGGGTAACGATTTGTAAATGATAAACAAACTATGAACAAATGCTTCATAAATGGTTTATTACGGAGGGTTATTATAAAGTGTTACCATGTATGCGATAATTCTGTATTGTAAAGACGTTAGTTTAGTAAGAAGCTAATGTTAGTGTTAGTTAATATGTGGAGATGTTAGCTGTATGCCTGGCTACTCTAAACGAAGTTTAGTTGAACTGTTATTAATGTTAGTGAGTATGTTAGACCTGTGTAATACGTATAAGCTTTCTTGTATTATTATTTGTAACATAAGTGAGTTTTCTATTCCTGCCGTAAGATTGCACGTTAATGGCATTATAGTTGTAATTGTAGGTTAATAAAACCGATTTAAATGACCAGTAGATGGCAGTATAATGACATAGTTATCACCACTATTTGCTGTGTGTCATATTAAGCCTTTATGTTAACGTTATTTATGCACACTAATGTATAATTTGTACTTTATTTCCTTTTGATAGACCACAAACACAAATGCAAAGATCATTGAGTTCACTGAATATGCCTGAGTCCTGTGTATTGCTGTGCTGCCTACAATAGCTGCATAAACCCCCTAAAGACTGCATTCCGACTCCAGAGGTGTTCTTACAGACACACCAGGGTGACACCACCATATCTGCATCAGAACCTATACAGTTCCTTACTCACACAGTTTAGTCATTTTTACATTGTATGTTAATGTGTTCAGTGTAAGGAGCTCCACTTTGCTGGAACAAGGCATCAGAACTTCAGTGCGTGGCCATTTCTTGCCCAGCAAACAGACTCACACAGAACGCAACGCAGGACTTGTTACAATGGTGCCATGATCCGGATAAAATTATTGACTTTTTGGCTCCGGTCACCCTGATGATCGGCCACTTGGACGGTTGTTCAAGGATATACGAAAAGCCTTTCCAGTCCGAATCTCATAATTTCTTTCCAAAAGTTTTATTGATGTCTGCGTAAAGCTTTTATGTCTAAATATAAGCATTACTTGAACTCAACAGTTTCATTATTTTAAGTGATGATTTTCAACTTGTGTGCATATTTAGTTTTAAATAAATATTTGTACGTTTTCATCACTTTGGCATTTCTTTCCCTTTTCTTAAAATAATACTACTTTTACTAGTGTCTCTTTGGTATCTGCTAGCTTTTGCCACTCATTAATAAATGCCTTGTAAAGCATAGCAAGTCCTCACTTTAGATGGGCTCACACCATGTAGTCAACTAATCAGTAGTAACGCATGAGTTAATCATGAATTGAAGTGTTGTTAAGTGCTTGTTAAAGATGCAGTAACACTTACTATCCGTAGGCATATTTCTGAAGGCATGTCCAAATAGAATAATACATGTTTGTGTCCAGGTTCTGTTTGCAACCATTTATAAATGCTTTGCAAAGCATAGCAAGTCCTCACTTTAGATGGGCTCACACCATGTAGTCAACGAATCAGTAGTAACTTATGATTTAATCATGAATTGAAGTGTTGTTAACTGCTTGTTAAAGATGCAGTAGCACTAACTATCTGTAGGCATATTTCTGGAGGCATGTCCAAATAGAATAATACATGTTTGTGTCCAGGTGATGTTTGCAACTTATTTTTAAATGCTTTGTAAAGCATAGAAAGTGCTCACTTTAGATGGGCTCACATAATATACTTTACTAACCAGCAGTAACTCCTGAATTAATCATGGATAACCTAATTGGTAAGTATTTGTAACATATGTATTAACGCCCCAGCTATTAGTTGAGGCCTATTTCTAAATCATAACATTTTATTTAAGGCATGAACAAATGTAGGTCTAGATAGTCTGTTAATCATCAACTTCCAGGATTTAACCGGCCTTATACATTCCTAAGTACCTAGATAATAATGGTTAAATTACTTAGCGTAATTTTGGACAGCATTACTTACTATGAACAAGCCATTAATGATTGTGTGTACAAATGCTTTACTAATGATACATTATGTATGAACAATAAATAACTAATGGAGAACAAACCATTATCTAATAGTTTTTTAAAAGGCTTATTTACTATGAACAAACCATTTATAACTGTGTGAAGAAATGCTTCACTAATGATACGTAATGTATGAACAATAAATAACTAATTATGAACAAACCATTATTTGATAGTTTTTTAGAAGGCTCATTGACTATGAACAAACCATTTATAAATGTGTGAAGAAATGCTTTACTAATGATACGTTATGTATGAACAATAAATAACTAATGGTGAACAAACCATTTCCTAATAGTTAATAAATGCTTAATAAATGATGAATTGTGTGTAGTTATTATAAAGTGTTACCCATAAGTTTTCTTTATTTATTCTCCCCGTTTTTCTTGCAGCTAACTACGCCTCGCTCGATTAAGATAGAGACGCCGTTCAAACACCGAAACGTCCGGCCGATCCGGTGCAACCTGCTATATCTTTTCGTGGCGGTACTCTTTGCCACTCCTTTTTTATTCCTCTTTTTTCATCCCCTTTTTCCCCCATAGACTTGCATGGCAGAACTAAGGGGCATTATGACATCATAATAGGCTCATTAAACTGGCTTGCACCTGTGCTTCACTGACACCTGCGCCAAGGAACCTATTCTCTCTGTTCCTCTCCATTCAACTGTATAACTAGGAATATTAAGAGACACCAACCATCCAGGGCTCCACAGTGCGAGTATTTCACTTGCATAAATAGGTACGTGCGAACTTGAAAAACTTGTATTCCCACTACCGTAACGTTAGCTATCCTAGCTGTGTTAAGCAGTGCTATCCTAGCTGTGTTAAGCAGCTGTAATATCTGAGTACTGGGCTAAAGGCTAACTAACACTACGTAACGGGAGTATCCACTGGCAGTTTCAGCTAGCCGTAACGGGGGATCATTTTCCTTAATTCAAGTTGTTAAGTAAACCTGTATTAATTTAGTTGTGTGAATATAGTGAGCTAAGGCTTGTATTCCTACTACGGTAATGGAGCTATCCTAGCTGTACGGGGCTATGCAAAAGTAGTTTATACTGAAAGAATGGTTAACTTGTTAGCTCACCAGTTTATTTTGTTGCTAATGTAGTTGGAGAGGATTAAGCGTGAACGATAGCGTGAGTTAACATTAACCCGTGTCCTGGGAGTAATGATTCATGAGAGACCTTGAATCATTAGGTTAACTGAAAAACGTTTGAGGATGTACCTGGACACAGCGTAGCTGTTGTAGTGTGCTAAGTTTTCGAAAACTAGACTGAAACTAAGAAGGATAACTATTATGGAGGATTATCGGGGCCAAAACTAAATAAATAAATAACTAAATAAATTAATGGTTAAATACTTGGATAAATACATAATTAGATTTATTTATACCTACATTTATTTATTTATACTTACATATATTTATTTATACTTACATATATTTTGTCATACTTACATTTTGTCATACATTTTGTCATACTTACATTTTGTCATACATTTTGTCATACTTACATTTTGTCCACGGTGTAACTTGCTTGCAGCAAAATAAATCCGTCATCCCCCGTCAAAAAGTCAGGGGGCGGGTTAAAGCCTCTGATTGGTGAATGAACAGTATTACACACCAGGCAGGCTCAACCAGTCGATCAGGCTCGATGGATACTGAATTTTGGCGTTTATGGATGCCAAGCGCCAGATTTAGTTTAATGAAAGTTATTGAGCATTATTTAAATAAATCAAGATACCAGAATGTCCCAGAAGACATACCCTCAGCTGCTGCGTGAGGCTGCATCCTTAATTTAAGAGGCCCTCAACTCGACTATACTAGTAGTAGCCTAGTAGTATTTCTAGTAGTTTTATGAAATGTTGGGTTTAATGTGGCCTACTGGCCTTAGCCATGGGTGCACTGGCCGTAGTAGTCGTAGCGCTGTCGTTACCCCATCACGTCTATCTCTTCTTCCATAGTTTGCATCAGGCTGCTATTAGAATGTTACGCTGTAGCATGGTTCTTATGTCCTCAGTTTTTGAATCACCAGTGATGAAGAAAGTGTTTTGTCCGTCTCTTCATAAACGGAGTGACTAAGAGTAAGACCACATTTACACATAGTCGGGTAATTACAGAATAGAGAATATTTCTGCCCTTCCGTTCAAAAATAACGTCGTACACACAAGGTCGTTTTCCAAAAAACGTTCTGTTTACATGAACCCGCATATACGCCCCCAAGCGCCATCATAACTATGCCAAACATGTAGGTTTGCATAAGTAGGCTGCTAATCCATTAAATTGGCTATGAGTCCTAGATATGTGGATCCTTTACGTTTATTTGGCTACAACAGGTAGACAAGATGGAATGTAAAACTCGTAGTCCACTGGTGGAAGTGCAGGGGATACCATTGTTAAAGCCAATAGTCACACACCGTGGAAGGGTTTAGAGATTCAGTTATAGGGTTGAAAGAATGCAATCCTGCGTTTGCATATAAATGAGCACTACGTTAACAGCATCCATGATCAGTAAGCAAACTAACTGTCCATATAGGACGCTCACATGACGAATGCATTTTTCGGCGCATATGTGACGTTTGATAACCTAAAACTCCGTTTGACCCAGTGCACACGCAAAAACTGAGTTTTCCTGAAATCTCCACTTTGGCCGGAGTTTTTAGAAATGATCGTTTTCCGTGATAAAACCTCAGTTTTTTCTCGTAAATGAAAGGCCAAACCGCATGAAAATATATACGTTTTCCCACCGTATAAACGGGGTTCAGTTGAGTACTGGATTGTAATACGTTTATCAATCTGTAGATTGGGAGAGAAACCCAGACCTCTGACAATAAAAAACAACACAACATCCGGCTTAGGTCTCAATCATGTCTCTCTCTGCTCTGAAGGCCGGAGGACCATCTTTTATAGGGCACAATAATGTAAACATAGTGACAGTCAAGCAGTAATGACGTTACAACAGTCTCAGAGAAAGAGACTCACAGCTCCCCAACACATGACAACTCTCAGACTAGAGAGTTAATAGTTGGAGCTCTCCGTTTAGTCATGACAAGGGACGTTTACCCATTACTTTCTCCAGATCCCGAACATCTATACCCCTGACACAGACACCGTCTAGGCTACTCTTATTAATACCTGATACCACTCTGCTGCATTTGTCGCTTGATAGTGCGCTTGGACACTCGAAAAAGGTTCGCAATATCTTGTATTTTCAGGCCAGAGAGTGCAAAGTGTTCAATTGTGCCAGCCGAAGATCAAACAGAGTAGACCACCTCCAGGGTGTATCGCCTGTAGGCTATCACTCAGCCTCATCTGCTACCATCTCGCTGAGGATCGTGAACACATTTTCATCTATGTCTGTGTCAGTCAGGGCCGATACCGTTGATATAATCTCAGCGAAGCCCTCAATATGATTTTAAAAACAATGTGAATAGTCAGTTGCCTCCATCTCCTCAGCTACAGCCAACATTTCGACTACTGTAGCATGCAATATTCCATTTATTGAATCCACACCGGGTGCTGCCATCTTGAATTAGTCAAAAGCAGTCAATTCAAGTTGAACCACCAATCAGAGGCTTTAACCCGCCCCCTGACTTTTTGACGGGGGATGACGGATTTATTTTGCTGCAAGCAAGTTACACCGTGGACAAAATGTAAGTATGACAAAATGTATGACAAAATGTATGACAAAATGTAAGTATAAATGTAAGTATAAATAAATATATGTAAGTATAAATAAATATATGTAAGTATAAATAAATAAATGTAGGTATAAATAACTCTAATTATGTATTTATCCAAGTATTTAACCATTTATTTATTTATTTAGTTAGTTATTTATTTATTTAGTTTTGGCCCCGATAATCCTCTATAAACTATGACTAAATGTGACTAAAACTAATATGCACTGAATCTAAAATAGCTGCTGAATCTAAAAGACTGAATCTAAAATAGCTGCCAAAATGAACACTGAGATGTATTCATTTTGGCAGCTATTTTAGATTCAGTCTTAAGACAAAAATGCATATTAGTTTTAGTCACATTTAGTCATAGTTATCCTACTTAGTTTCAGAAGAGGTTTTTCATGGTTGCTAGCTCTAATCAGATGTACTAACTAGGAGACTAACTTTTTATGCCAACGAACACCAATAACTAGAACTAATTTGACAGACTATAAACCAATGTGATACACGTGCTCTAGCTATACAGTAAAAGTGTTGCTTACGTTAGATACTAGACCTACAGTCTAACTCTAACTGCATTAAGTCTAACAAGCTATATCTTACAATAAACTTTTAAATAAAGCTGGCTATGTAAGATACTACTAATAACAATTGATAAGAGGTCAACCAAAGCGTTGTATGAACAAATGCAGTAATTTCATCAATTTACCAGCTAAATTGCTTTGGAATAACTGAACATGAATGGGGTTAAACGTTGGAAAATACAATGTTTGTAACTATAGGTCACAAATGAGTATGACATGCTTTGCGCGTAAAAAAAAAACCTGCTGTGCTCCTAAATTTCTTTTGTGTGCTCCTAAATTTTTTCATTTAGGAGCACATGTGCTCCTTGGGAAAAACCTTAGCGTAGAGCCCTGCAAATACTCTACTTTTTTTCTCTCTCCTTCTTTCTCTCTATTCCTCTCACTCTACTTTCTCTCACACTCCATCTCTCTGCTTCACTTTTTTTTCTCCTTCTTTCAATATTTTCCCTCTTCACTCTCTCTTTACTGTCTTTATCCAGAGCCACTTTTGTTCACTCTTTCCACTCTTCTTTCTTTCTTCCACTCTTCTTTCTTTTCTTCTTCCACTCTTCTTTACTTTCTTCACTCTTCTAGGAGACTAGGAGGGGAAGAGACTAATTCCAAGGCACTTGTTCTCTCTGTCATTGCCGCAACAGAGCAAGCACACTCTCGCAGTTTGTTCACGAAACGCATTCTAGTTCAATTCCTTGTCGTTTTCAACCAATGGCTGCAGCAGGGTGTGTGTGGCTAGACTGCTGACAGTCAATATGCTAATAAGAGCATTTCGCACCTCTGTCAGCGGGAGGTGAGAATGCTAAACACATCGGCCCCCCTCCCCTCGCAGGTTCCTTTCCGGGAAATTCCGTTCGTATGCGGGAGACGGATATTTCGGGGGAATGTCCGCGATCAGCCAGGAATGGTGATCATTCGCGGCTGTATCACAGCGTATACGGGCCTATAATCTTGCTTTTCGTGCAGTGACACACACAAACACACACACACACACACACGCACACACACACACACACACACACACACACACACACAAACAAGCGCACACCATCCTCTCCTGATGAGGCCTGTGTGGTCGCACATGCTGGTCAGCTGCAATCAAACACCGATTTTATCATTAGCACAGATTTTGTGTTCATGCATTTTTCATTAGCCTCATTTTGTACAAGTGCATTCTGGGTGGCAGACTGCTATAGATTCAATTTCAAGTAGAATAATGCAGCTAAAAAGGAAATAACTTCATCCCCTCTGCTGCTCTGTATGATTGCCGTTGATGTGAGTGTAAGTAGTTCCTAATAAGAAAACCACAGGCTTAGGTGATGTTTCACAATGCTACATGATTACTAAGGATAATTACACTTTCTGAAGTTAATTGTTGTAGAAGTAATTTCAAATCAAGAACATACTATGGAGTAATCACAACCGACATAGGACCCCACTTCCACCCTCACCACATATTGCTATTTGTTGCTGTATTAGCAACATCAGCAGTCAAATGAAGTAATTATTACATTCAAGCCAAGGTTGATAAAAATGTAAATAGTCTATAAAAATAACGCACATCTAATGTGTACTGAACAAATCTGCATGTCACAAAATATCTATCCTTATAACACGGGTAGATGGAATTATAACACGGGTAGATGGAATCCACCATTCTGAGAGTGAGTTCCGGGGTGTGCTATATTCAACGGTATAGTAACTGTACGACCTGTTTTCATCTACCTGAGCGTTCCAAATCAGTGCGCACTCAAAAGAAAATATCTAACTAAGATGGCGGCATGTTGTGGCTAATGTAGTGGGGAATGTTTCATGTGAATTAAGCTATCTACACGACTTTTTATATGTCTAAATTGACTCGGTTAGTTGGTTCTATGCTACACGAATGTTGCAGAGTATTGTAAGTCTTTACTGAAAGTCTCGAATATTATTTGTAGGTGACTTTTAGCGCTTAGACCAAAAACCCATTGAAACACACGTAGCTTTTGTGCTAGGCCTAACAGACGTGAAGTTCCCAATGCTATTTATGTACTTGTTTCAGGGTTTGCCGGCCCTCCTCAACATTATTGACGATACCGTACTGCCTCTCGAACCTTATTGCTTAATTAAACTACACTTCATCATTGCATGACTAAAAATAAAAAATATACCACCAAGAATGAGATGAATGATGCAGATAATAAAATGCTACACGCATGTTATTACCCCTAAACTTGTGCAGAATTCAAGCTAATAAATGTGACTTTGGAACCACTGTTTAAAGTTGTTTTTTTTATTTTCAAAAATTTCACAGTATGTCAGGACCACAAAAGTGTCTGATTCCAGCCCCAACCTCCGTGGGGTAATAATCTCCCTGGTCCTCAACTAGCTGTCAGAAGTGTGAGTAGAAATACAATGTAACAGTTCAGGTTCTCATCACACTCTGACGTAAGGTAATGTCTGATGGACACTGATGGATTCTAGCCCATCATTAAGACACAGATGTTCTGCTGAGCGGTCATTAAAAGTCTAATCTCTCTTAAAGTTTAATCTGAAAGGACATAACATTCTGAAAGGACATAACATGTTCATCTACCAAAAAAACAGAAACTGTCTACCAGGCTACAATGTGCTAGTATTATGACTCAAGCAACAGAGCACTGGCCCACTGAAAATCATCATGACTCAGCAAAAGTGTGACCAGACCAGTCATAGCAAACAAACCAATCAACGACTCAAGGCTCTCTTTGAACAATATTCCTCAACAAGCCATATGTAAACCTAACCACATTTCCTTCACTCTCTCAGAACTGTGTTGTGTCTGGTGTCAGAATTGTAGTCACAACACAAGTTTACGTTTCATCCTCAGCCCAAGCTTGCAAAGTAGGCCTACTAGGTCTGGGAGGTAATCCCTATTTTCTCCATATTAACCATAAATCCTTCCCCCCTTATATACGTATACTAACATGCTCTGTTGCTACCCTGGTGGATACTCATAGACTGATAGATCTTCACACATTTCCCGTGATCAAAATAGTGTTTCCCCCTTTCTGCATTACTTTAATGTATTAAATGTTCTTCTTATTATTATGGGTTTGTTTTTCTGAAAAAGTTACATTTGACTTTATTGCCATACCATGTCATAAAAATGGCAGGTTCTAAATCTTATCAGTAGTGCTAAATTATGCACACCTGGAAACCCGCACAGATGGGTAAATGGATGGATAGGGACTTAATGCCACATCCCTCCATGCAGGTAGTGATGTGTCCATGAATTTACATAGTATTGTGTAGACATTGGATGTGTATAAGATCGTGTGGTGTGTGTGTGTGTTCTCTCTCTCTCTGTCTCTCTGTCTCTCCCTCTCTTTCTATCTCTCTCTCTCTCTCTCGGCCCTTTCCAAATGAAACACACAAATAAACCTCCTCCAGCTATAAGTCATGCAGCACCCAGCACTGCAAACACTGTCAGAATTGACAGTGATTTCACTTTCATATTTACCTACCATGCTTTTCATCTGTGTGTTACTCACACCACAGAACGTTCATGCTTCACGTTCATTCTCTTTTTGTTACCAGCCATGTTTGATGAATTGACCCAAAGGTTTTATTTTTCCCTCAGTAATGTATTATTAGTATGTTTATTGAAATATCTTTCCTGTCCTTTCCTTACCCCCGGTGAATCACAACCTGCAAGGCCAGTGCTTTCAGATAGAATGTGAGAAGAAGAATGTGAAGAGACAAGAGAGAAGAGAGGAGAAGAGAAGAGGAGAGAAGAGGAAAGAAGCAACCTTGACAGCTGAATGTGAACCTGATTTGGAGTGGTAATCTTTATCCTTGTATCCTTCCAACAGGTGAAGAACATACAGCCGCGGACAAAAATTAAGAGACCACTTCAAAATGATCAGTTTCTCTGGTTTTACTATTTATTGGTATGTGTTAAAGTAAAATGTACATTTTAGTTTTATTCTATAACCTACTGGCAACATTCCTACCTAATTTCAAATAAAAATATTGTCATTTAGATCATTTATTTGCAGAAAAATGACAATTGGTCAAAATAGCAAAAAAGATGCAGTGTCTTCAGATCTCGAAAAATGCAAAGAAAACAAGCTCATATTCATTTTTAAACTACACAATACTAATGCTTTAACTTAGGAAGAGTTCAGAAATCATTATTTGGTGGAATAACCTTGATTTAAAATCACAACTTTCATGTGTCTTGGCATGCTCTCCACCAGTCTTTCACATTGCCGTTGGGTGACTTTATGCTACTCCTGGCGCAAGAATTCAAGCAGCTCGGCTTCTTTTCATGGCTTGTGACCATCCATCTTCCTCTTGATAACATTTCAGAGTTTTTATTATGGGATTCAGGTCTCGAAATTGGGCTGGCCATGACATCTTCTCTGATGAGTCCAATTTTCAGCTTTGCCCAACACATGGTCGTCTGATGGTTAGACGGAGACCTGGAGAGGCCTACAAGCCACAGAGTCTTGCACCTACTGTGAAATTGGACTCATCAGAGAAGACGAACTAGGAGACCCTCCAGTCGGCTTTGGTTCAATCCTTATGGTCTTTTACAAACCTCAGCCAGGCAAAGTACAACGTTGTCCCGGAAGAAAAACTTGCTTCCTTTTGCTCTGACAATGTTCCCCAACTCTGAGAAGTGTTTTTTCCAGCAGGGCAATGCTCCATGCCACACAGCCAGGCCAGTAAAGGTGTGGATGGAGTATCACCAGATCAGGACCCTGTCATGGCCAGCCCAATTTCGAGACCTGAATCCCATAAAAAAAACTCTGAAATGTGATCAAGAGGAAGATGGATGGTCACAAGCCATGAAAAGAATCCGAGCTGCTTGAATTCTTGCGCCAGGAGTAGCATAAAGTCACCCAACGGCAATGTGAAAGACTGGTGGAGAGCATGCCAAGACACATGAAAGTTGTGATTTTAAATCAAGGTTATTCCACCAAATATTGATTTCTGAACTCTTCCTAAGTTAAAGCATTAGTATTGTGTAGTTTAAAAATGAATATGAGCTTGTTTTCTTTGCATTATTCGAGATCTGAAGACACTGCATCTTTTTTGCTATTTTGACCAATTGTCATTTTTCTGCAAATAAATGATCTAAATGACAATATTTGTATTTGAAATTTGGTAGGAATGTTGCCAGTAGGTTATAGAATAAAACAAAAATGTACATTTTACTTTAACACATACCAATAAATAGTAAAACCAGAGAAACTGATGATTTTTAATTGGTCTCTCAATTTTTTCCGCGGCTGTATATGCACCCTCAAACAAACAAATCTGATAATAATGACTAAAAACCTGCAGGAAGAAGAAGACATTGATTTGCATACGGCAAACCTTTAGTTCTACTCCACAGCGTGTGCGAATGACTGTTGAGAAATGCTTGTGACTGTGGAGGGATTGGTATCTCGGCCTTGGAGAAAGGCGCTCTACTTCAAACTAAAATGTGACTTCCAGCTGTCCGAGCCTCTTCTGCGTTCATTAGTATTGCTGCCGTGAAGCTGCGGCATGAGGGCTCCAGATGCTTGGAGTATGTCTGAGATAAAACACGCATCTGTCACTGTGGACAAGAGGCACAAAGTCAGACGCAGTTGGAGATAAGTTAGATAATAACTGCATCTGCAAAAAGGAAAGCTCCTTGGGGAAACAAACTAAAGCAGCACAAACACAAGAAAACAAGTGAGTAGTTGCAGGGAACTAAGTTTGTCCAGTAGCTTTTCCAAAGAGCTAATTTAAGACAAACAATAGACACAGTAAGCCTCAAGACCTTACTACTACTTAAAGATATACACCCATACAGAGATAGACATCTGATGGAATCGCATATTGATGTTTTCCTGTTCTGATTTTGTTGCTGCATTGTGGTTCTTGTGTGAGCATAGAAAAGCTCATATGGGCGACTGATGGAAATGAATATTGCTATTCAACTGTTGTAAGAGACATGAACTAATGTAGCATTATTTTGTATCTGTAACTTATACCCTTGGATGTGTACTCTTTAATTGACTCTCAATTAGCATCTGAACCCCTTACTCCCAGATAGCCTCCTTCTTGCTATCACTCCTGCCATAACCTATAAGGTGTGGTCTCCCTGCCCCCTATGTATTTGACCTGACTGAATGGTATAAATGCCAACATATTCTAATATCAGGCAGGCCATTCTCTGAGCACACACTTAGAGGGGGTCTCCACGCTGAGATAAACTCCAGAAATCCTGACTGTGTCTGTGTCTGACTCCGTTCTTTAAGTTTGGCATGCTAATTTAGATTATATCATATAATTTGCATGCTTGCACTTAAACGCATAAAGAACTTTGTGTTTGGCCTGTGTGTCCTTGTGTTGCCTTCTTTTTGTAAGTGTTTCTGTTTGCATTTTGCTGTGGAAGTTTTGAATGGATACCAAAGGAGCTGCATACACTTAAAAAGCCCAGGTGCAAACATCAAGGGTCATTGGTACTTCTATCCTATCCTTTTCACCATGCTCTGCCTCTTTGTCCTTTTTTGTCCCTTTCTTCACTCTTTCTCTTTTCTCATCTGCTGTCCTTTCCTCTTTTTCTTTGATCTTACCTCACCCTCCTGACCTCACATTTCTTCTCCTCCTGATATCCCTCCGTTCTCCTGGTCAGTGAATGAGTCTGATCCCTGCAGTCAGTCCGAGTGCTTACTGAGACCTGGGACTACTCCTATTTGAATATAATCCTGTCCATGCAGGTCATGCCTTATCTACAAGATGTGAGCACCAGTGATCTGGCTTTGCCAGCTGCAATGATGTGATAGGCTGTGAAAAATCATAATATGAATTTGCACTTTATTTGAAAGTGAAAGGTTTATGTCGAATATATGTGTATACACATATGCACGCACATACGCACAAACACACACACTTTACTGCAGCTTTACAGCAGTTCTACACAACGTAGGACATTATACCTTGAGTGATGAGGCTGTCATATCTTGTTTCTTTCCCAAGCACCCACTCTTCTCTTTTTATTCAAAGTCCGGTGGATTAGTGAATGTCTGAGTAATGCCAAATGTGTGCCTGAGTTATTACCATGCTGTATATACTTTATAACTGTGTTATTGACTGCTTATTACATGATGATATAATGCACAACTGAATTTTTTCATGCTGAAAGGATTACATTTAGCAGGAGAAATACATAAGAAAGGGAATCATGTCAACATGTCAGCAGCCTGATACACACACACACAAATATGCACACAATGAGGACAGAAAGAGATCAACAGGAACAACAACTCACCCTCACCACAACCAATGCCCACACACACACACATACACACAAACTAGCTGTGAGAGTGTTTTTGCCAGAGCGTTGACGTTAAAAGAGAGAATGGCAGAACGGTTGGTTTATCTGAATATTTATGGATTACAAAGATTGAAATCTAGAAATATATAGCATGATGGTTTATAACATAGCATGTTCCGATTGTAGCTCTGAAGTATGCAGATATTGTCAGCACTCAGATTGCTCTTCTTAAGGCTGTCCTTGGGATCTTTAGAATTCATCTTCAGATGTCAGAGTGCTATTGGAGGCTGTTCAAGTGCTTAAAGAGCAAAGTGATGTACTCTACGCTACTGCAATCCTGATTGGATTTATGCATGGAGTAAGTCTGAGTTATCCAAAAGAGCTTAAATATACCTTAAGTTCAATTTTATGGCCACAAGTTGCCTGGTAGAGCACAGGTACCTACGACCAAGCTTTTTACTGAATCAGTAGGTCAAATGATTGTTAACATTTACCATGTGTGACAGGTGGAAGGCGTTGCCCTCAGCCATATTACAGACAGCTGCCTGATTGTGCCTGGCTCACGTGACGTGACGTTACACGGTAGCTCACAGACACGCACTTCCTACTTTTTAAATGTGATTCACGCGGCAAACGCAGCAGGTTTGGTTTGTCTCTGTCGACGGTGAGCAATGAGAACAATAAGCTTGTTTGTTGGACTATAACGCCAGTAGGATTTTGGAGAAGTGTTGCCTCTAACAGAAGAGCAGGTAAATAATTGTTTGCACTGTTGTGTATGCCGTGATATCACACGTGTTGCAATACTCTGATAAGCATTTGCGTTTGTTTTAGTTTCACATCTACGACGCATTCGGAACACGGAATGGCGTCTAAACATTGCATGCGGGACTTTTTATGAGGTATTTGGGATGTATTTTAAAAGAACCACGCTTTATATTAAATAGGTCTGTTTGCTGTATTAAATTAATTGTAAATTATGTATAATGCCTATTGTGAATTGAATCTGTACTTGGTATAATGAATTGTGCATTGGCGATAATGAATTGTGAATTGAATGTTTACTGTGAATAATGAATTGTGAATTTAATGTTTTACCTTGTATAATGATTACAGCTCTGTTTATCTGTTGGTTCTAGGAACACTGTAATCACTGTTTTTCCCATAGTTATTTATTACATGACAAGCATTTGTATTGAGGTAGCCTGTATAGTGTTGCTGTCCTTGTAAAACCACCTTCCATTTACTTGTTTGTGTCTTGGCGAGTTTTACTTTCTTTCCTTTTATTCTTTTGGTCAGCCGTAGCTGGGGGCTATCATAGAGGGGAGTTCTTATCCTCTCTTACAACTTTTGTGTGCTGTGCAACGCCCGCTACTAGGGGCCGTAGTGTGAAGTTTGTGGTGTAGTGGATAGCCATTGTGACTTGCAGTTTGTGTGGTGTGTAGTGGTGTAGTATCAAGGTTGGCTACTTGGTACAAACCCTTAAGCTAGTCTTACCTCTAGGGTAGGCTTTAGCCGCGGTTGACCTATTCTTAAACTCGCCCTTAAATGTACTTCTTTTCTTTTATGATTTCGATTATCAGTGTATAGCATTCCGTCATTATCAATTACAGGTATTTGCCTAGTCATATTTATTCTGTCTTGTGTAGAAATACCATTTTACTCAATTAGGAACTTATTAAAGACATATTTATTGTGGTACACAGTCTCCTTCACTCATTTATTCCTTTGGAACCTGAACACACACCTTAGTGGTGTTACACATGCATCATGTGAAGGCTTGGAGTTTGTGGTTTTATAGTTAAATTCTGCTGCTGAATCCTTTCATAGATATAGGTATATCTAATGAACATCTGCTTAGTAGTTGGTTGTTGAAAGACAAAACAAAGTAGTTTCAATAGAAACAAGCCAGAGATAAGAAGTTAATTTGGGAACAGCTGCGTGTTTATAGACCTGTGTATATCAAATGGGAGAAAGTATGGGAAACTAAGACTAATCAGCTGAAAGTCTTAATTAATTACTTATCCAATAAGCCTACATTCCGTTTAAATTAAAATAGTTGGAGACATACACTCTAGGTAATGTATGTTGTCATGGTTTCCACATATACTGTAAATCTTTCTACAGTACTTGTCAAATCTCTTGAAGTTAATATAGCATAGACAAGTCATGCCAGTATGCCATGCCAGAACTGAAAGTTAAATCTCATCTTGTTTTTTTTTTCAGTACAGTGAGCAATCAGAGGACTAAAATAAGACCTCTCCTCCAGCAGGTTTATCCGTCCCCATTCCCTGTAAATCTTCTTGTCATCTCTTTGCTCAGTGGGATACAGGCCTGTTCATTTGGAGGAATCGGAATGCTAAAATGCGACAAAATTCCAGACCCTGGCACAGAATGGTGTGCAGCTACACTGGTTAATGGGTCCACAGAGGGTTCCATTCAGGCAAGGCCGGAAAAGGTGTGCCACTGTATGTGTGTGAGTCTTTGTAGCTAGTCTAGTTCAAACATGCTAAAGTTATGAAGTCAAAGAACAGTAGCTACACAGCGACACATGGAGATTTCTTTTGCACATGTATCTGTAGATCTTTAGCGTGCATCTCTCAGCCTTTTCTCCAACAATGATGTCATTCTTGACTTCACAAAGAGAAACTAGTAGGCCATTGAACTCTAATGTTTCTTGGCAGACTTTGAAAAATGGGCATGGGGTTGAACCTGGAGTGGGTAGAGAAAAGCAGAGGACACGAAAACAAGGCTCTGATTGCTTTAAATGTGCAATTAAGGTTTTAGTTGAGAGAAGAGAGTCCACCTGCAGCCCCTTTTGGGTTTGAGAGGAAGGAGTGTGTGTGTGTGAGAGAGAGAAAAAGAGAGACGCAGAGGCTGGAAGAAAAGAGAGTGTATCTATTATTTTCTGCCTCTCACATTCTGTTCCATTCTTTTTTTTCTCTAGTTTGTTTTGTTTCTCAGCACAACCATACCCACTACCTAAGAATAGTTATCCTCCCGTCGCTTTCCTCGTTATGGTCCAATCAGGAAGTGGTGCACACTTGTAGCTGATCTAATTGGCCTCTCATTAATCACTTTGTTTACTCTAAAGCTAGCTAAGAAAAAGGGAGGTTAAGTGGAAACTAAAACACAAAAAGGGAAACAACCCTGTCTTTCAAACAGTTCAGCCAGCTGGAGGGTCTTTATTCTCATACAGGGGGAGAAAAAAAACAAAACACTGCTGCGTTTCTACTCAGGGATTTGCTTGAGGTGACACACAAAAACTAAGCCCAATTATCTGCCTGAACTGAGGTTCAAACTGGCCCTGGTCCTTCAGCGCAGACCTGCTGATGGAGGCGCTCATAAAGTGAACGCTTCACTGCGCCCTCAGCTCAGTCCGCTCATTTTCAAGTCTAATGCTGGTGACTGGTAACAGTAGTGCTTACTTTTGTCTTACAGTGAGCTTTCATTTTATTTTATTTTTTTATTTCGCACTCCACAAAGCCCTGAAGTTTGCCCAAGCAAAAGACACACTAGTGTTGACATTACCACATGTTCCTGTCATTTTCATGTGTAAACCTTTGCAGTCATCCATGATGGTATAACTGGAAATTGTTATGGTATGTATGTATTTCCAAGTATCAGAGGTGTAGGTTCAGTTAAAGTATAATATAAGCTACCTTTGGTACAAAGTACAACCTCAATGACAGTTATCATTAATGCATGGCGAGCTTTAGATATTATTGTTTGTTGTCCTCACTATTTAAACTGGTCATTTTTAAAGTCATGGAATGTTTGTTGCAAATTATTTTTCATTAAACGGTAAACCGATGCAGCTCTAAAATGTCTGTATGAACAGCATGAGGTCCAAAACTACCTACATGTATTGCTTGTGAACCCTAACCCATGTAGAAGAAGACATGAGAACATTCTTTAATGAATTAGGGCAAATTCATTGAGGGCGGTCACCTGCTGGAGGTCTTTGTCTGTGAAACTGTTGCCATTGCTATTTAGTTTGATCCAGTAAAGTAACAGAGCTTACATGTCAGCAGAGAAACACACGCAATGATGTAATTCTCTGTCGATTATTCATTGAACCACTACATGGAAGATATTGGTAAGTAGTGATGGAAATTGATATTACCATTGATTCACATATTTACAAGTGCATTGCAAGCATGCAGGCTCTCCAGTGTGTGTGTATGCCATGGGCATTGATCACCCATGGTGATGCAAAATAGGCCTCGGCACCTTATAAAAAGTAATACTGTACATTGATATCCAGTCTTTACCCTGTCTACTTGATTTGGAATTGGCTCCCTGCAGGCGTACATGAGAAATAAACACCAAGCCCTTTGATTCACCTCGTGGCTCTATTGTCTAAAGTTTATCGCTGGATTCAGAGCTATCAGTAGTGTGCTAAATAGCTATAATCCACCCCCACTTTATTCACTGTGCTCATTGTGCTATGGGAAAAAAACCTATTTGTTTGGCAATAAGGGTCAAAAGTTAGATTTAAAATTATTGTATTAGATCATGGAGTCACATCATCATATCGAAGTCATAGTAACATTATTTTCTGGCTACTATTAAAACTTTTAACAATTGTTTTAAGTACTTTTTAAGAAACTTAAACTCCATTCAGTTCAACTCATAAAAAACATGAGCCATACCACTTTGTTCTTGATGAGCAGAGCATGTATAAAACACATTGAAACACACTCTTTTTTCAAACTGTACTTAAAAACATCTTGTTTATCTGATGATGTATGCTTGCTTACAGTAACCCACTCCGGAGACGGCTGCAGTGTGTCACTGCTGATGAGCGCGTCGTTTACAGCTTGGTGGGAGAGAGCGAGCGCTCTATGGTCTGCAACCACAATGCTGGAGAGACTGCCACTGTCAGCCCCATTAGCCAGTCACTCCATCACCAGCTTCTGTCTCCTGCTCACCGACTCGCTGCTGGGCCTGTGTTTGTCTGAGTGTGTGTGTGTGTGTGTGTGTGTGTGTGTGCATGTGTGTCAGTGTGTGTCAGTGTGTGTGTGTGTTGTCTGACTGTGTGTGTGTGTGTTTGTGTGTGTGTGAGTTTGTGTGTGTTTGTGTGTGTGTGTGTGTCTGTGTGTGTCTGAGTGTGTGTGTGTGTGTGTGTGTGTGTGTGTGTGTGTGTGTGTGTGTGTGTGTGTGTGTGTTTGTGTTTGTGTGTGTTTGTGTGTTTGTGTGTCTGTGTGTGTGTGTTTGTGTGTCTGTGTGTGTGTGTGTGTGTGTGTGTGTGTGTGTGTGAGAGAGAGAAAGAGTGGGTGGGTGTTGTGAGTGAATGAGTGTGTATGAGAGAGAGTGGATGTGTGCGTGAGAGAGTGAGAGGGATATACATATACAAGCAAAGAAGATTATGAGTAACATTCTCAACCACTTTTTATACTTCCACTCACACTCAAACACTCACAATCACACATATGCACACACATACGCATACACACTCAAACCTATGCAGGCATGAGCCTTTCTGGGTGGGTTGTTTGGGTCACTGAGTTCCCTGCCAATGTTAGATTACAACTGCATTATTTTACATCTTGACACTGTCAAAAATGATTCCCTATCTATTTATCTTCCCCCCAAGTGACAGGTCTACCCACCCCTCTCTCTATCACTCACTCACACACCCACACACACAGAGACACACACTAAGTATAACAGGCAGCAACTTCTGGTGTTGACAGCATACTCGTTTCACCATACCACTCTCTCAATTTTTCTTCATGTCTCCAGTGTTTTTGTTTCTAACCTTTCCAATACATTTTTGCCATTTCACTTTTTTCTCTCACAATTGTCAGTATTCTCTCTCTCTCTCTCTCTCTCTCTCTCTCTCTGTCACACACACACACACCTTATATGGTGGCTCTATCAGAAAAAAGGAACACACAAGATTTGTTGTGTGAAGAGCTAGCCCCTCCTGAGTGACATTAGGATTCATTGCTGAGGAAATGCCTGTGCTTGGTACCGAAGCCAGTGTTGAAATAAATAGGAAATGAAAAGGGCCTGCAGCATTTGGAAGCAAAAGAACCGGGTCGCAGAGACCAAATTAATATTTGTTCAGAGCTCCCAGTGTCTTCTCTAATCTTTCAAGCTTTTTTCTCCACTCAGTCAGGACAGATAATGAGGTGTGGGGGCATTTGAAGCGTGGTGAAATTGTGTTGAAATACTCATAATTCAACCGCAGACAGGGACAGTGAGTAAAGGGGTTCTTGTTTTCTATGCAGTTTAAGGCTGATGAGGTCTGGTGGGCAGATATTTTAGACGAATAACACTGCATGAAATGTGGGATTTACGACAGTCGCCGACCCTGTGTATTGCCGTGGAAGCCCAAATGGTGTGAAAGGCCCCCCCTTCCCCTTGCCCAGCTGGCTGAGGTTTTCATATGTTAATTGAATTGACCTGGATTGAAAGCACCCCCCCCCCCACACACACACACACACACACACACCCCGTCACTGCTTCACTGATTCCAAAAACTACCTGAAAGTCACAGGTTCGATCCCCACTAGTGGCAACCATGGCCCAAGTTGCTTAACGACTGTTAACGACTCTTATTGACTGTTATCAGAGTAAGCATGACTGTATAATAACATGCCAGAAACGAATCTCAAGAACATTAAGGTGAAATAATAATATATAAGTTAGGAACAATACACATAGCCTAAGTTAAAACTTTTAAACACATAGCACAAAGCTCAAGCTTAAATGAGCCCAAAGCAACATAAGGGCATGGAAATATTCTAAGACAATCTTTATGATATTGACATTTACTTCACCATATTAGCACATTTGCATCATTATTTGATACTTTGGGCGTTAAAACGAGCGCTATAAATAGCCGCAAGAGCGTAGCCCTTTAAATGTTTGTGCCACCAAAAAACTTACTGAAACGTGTTTAAAAGATTCCATCCTCTACCAGTCTTACTACTGTGGAAAATAGAAGCCAGGCAGCAATTTGCCCCGCCGATCACCGTAAACATGTGACATTCGACAAGCGATATTGAAAGACAGCTAACTCACTGCTTCGTCAAATAAGACAGATCAACTATATATATATATCTGGAAACCACTTAGTGAATGTCGATATGTAATGGTATGGTGTCAGGGGCGGAGTGGCCATCGGGAGCACCGGGATTTTTCCCGGTCGGCCTATAATCTCTCGAGAACCAGCCTGCAGACCGGCCTTCGCAGCCGTTGAGTCAAATTTATGAGCGGCCCATCGACTTTGCATGTACGTCAAATAACCGTGAAAATCTCTAAATTCTCCAAAGGTTACACGGGATTGTAGTCCAACCACTATTTATAGCACTATTTGTCTCTGTACATCACACCTATGGTGTGTGTCAAACTCACTCCCATTAATCCAACCTTCTGATTTTTGTTTAGCCTCCTATATTGATGTAATTCTTATTATTCAGACGCTCCATTACTTTCATGACCACAAATATATAGCGATTTAATTTGTTTTTTTGTTGAATGTAGAATGGTCGAAGCAAAGCATCATGGGAAATGCGTATCGTTCTGCCTTTATCAAGTGAACCTAGGGAGATAAATTAGCGGCTATCAGGGAGAGAGAGCAGGTGAAGCGGACCTGATGGAGGGACATAAGAGAAAGGAGAAAGGAGGGGGCAAAAGGCCAGACTGAAAAAGAGGCGGATGCTGGAGGAAAGTGCAGCAAAATTTTAAATGTACAAGAATTACGGATTTATTCAACCAGCCGTCAACTAGATGCGAGTGAGTTGACAGGACACATTGTTGCGAATTAGCATAACATTTGAGCCAATACGGGACGCGATTTGTTCCGTATTTCCATAAATGTACATATACAAATACACTGTCACTGTCATGTCTGTCACCCACACATCAACTCTAAATCTGACAATAATGATCAAAAGCCGCCCGATTGTTTCTGTAGTTGATATGGGAGGTGGAGGGGATGCGGGTTGGGCCAGTTTTGGGCACGTTGTGGGCCGGTGGTGGGCCGGTGCAGTCAGAATTGTCCCGGTGGATTTTTGTGTCCCACTCCGCCCCTGTATGGTGTTATTGAAACATGTAAAAAAGACTAGAAATTGAACGTTTATTGTTCGAGTCTCAAGCTTCTAATGTTGCCTCGGGCGACTTTAAGTGAACATAATTAAAACTCCACATAAGTCCACTAAACAATTCCCACTAAACTAACTATAACTAGATCAGAAGCTCCAGTAACAGAAGAGAAATACCCCAGAGGAGGGGGGAATGATAAACCAGTGACTTGGTCGCACCGACGAGCGGAAATCTGTACCAGCACGCTGGCTCAGCGGGTAATACACAGCACCATAAACCTGAGGCGTTCTAAACTCGCGAATGGCAAGATTTCAAACACTACCTGAAAGACACAGGTTAGATACTCACGAGTGGCAATCATGTCCCAAGTTGCGAAATGACTAACCCAGTATCAGAGTAAACCTGACTCTGTATAATTACATGCCAAAAGTGAATCTCAAGAACATTACAGAGAGGAAGCTACGGAATATGAGTGGAACAGCCTCGAAAGCAAATTGTGATCCTCGACTCTGAAAACGAAAGGCAGATCAAGAATTGTGATAACCCCGGACCAAATCCCTAAAGACAGAATAACAGTTAAAGTATTAGAAATTATTAATTTCGTTTTTATGGGGCAATGACTGTAAATGGGAGTGGATACGTTTTTGTCAGTTGAAAGCTGACCAATAGACAGAATCTCATTCCGTCTCATCACAAGACGTTTTGATTCAGATCCTTGTCGTTATCAACCAATGGCTGCAGCAGGGTGTGTGAGGCTACACTGCTGACAGTCAATATGATAATAAGAGCCTTTCGCACCTCTGTCAGCGGGAGTTGAGAAGTATGCTAAACACATCGCCCCCCCTCCCCTTGCGCGTTCCTTCCTGGGAATTTCCGTTCATATGCGGCAGACGGATATTTCTGGGGAATGTCCGCGATCGACCAGGAATGCTGATCATTCGCGGCTGTATCACAGCGTACAGGCCCGATAACCTGATGGGCTGTAGGATATATTCTCCAAAGCAAAAGGAAGGAATGTGTTGCTCAATATCCCTCAGAAATAGCAGAAAGACTCCTTCCCATCTTTCAGTGCAAGATGGGTAAGTCTAAGTGGCATTGAGAAGACGTTTTCTACCTGAGGCTGATTGGAGTTGGTCAGCAGTCTGTGCATCTCAGTTTCAAGCCCATTCTTCTGTTCACCTAAATGCTTGGCTAGATGCTCACTGTGAAACAAATTCTTCTCAAAGTGGAGGTATTTTGAATATTTAAATATCATTTATGTATATTGTGTTATTTAAATATTGTATTTGAACATTTCAAATACAATATTTAAATAACACAATATATACATACATACATATACAAAAGCAATAGCAGACTAGTAAGGTCAACTGCCTTTAAAACAATTAAAATTGGCATTGCCTAGGCACATAGCTTTCAGTCAATGCTGATGGTTGTCCATGAACAGAGAACAGTCAGTAGTCCCCACAGTATTCCACACAGATGAGTTTTCAGAGCACACTTGGCACAGGTGGCAAGCACACAAACTGGGGAGATGCCAGTCCAACTTGGCACAAATGGAATCAGTCACCCGATGCAAGCCCACTGGCACACTCCATGGACTGGTCAACGGCTAACTCCTGGGAGCCAGTCAGGTATGCCACGTATCACACCAAATGAGCCACAGGTGGCATCATTTCACCCCAGTCTAACAGTCAGTACCCCTGGTTATTCTGTCTCTAACTGTGCAATGTGTCCTATCCTGACACCATTCCAGTGTCCCTCTGGTGTGAGCCAATCCTCTCTTAATCCCTCAGGGTGCTGGGATCATTGAGCAATTGTCTTCTTTGTCACAGTGGCCTCATGCTCGGAGGAGTTTAACTATTGGGCTTTGTGAAGCATGTTGATAGTCCTTACTGTGAACGTTGTGATCCGTGATGATAACTAAATAAATATCTGGTGAAACGTTACACATGTTCTGCTTACTGTCATCTTTGGAGTGAGGTCCAGGGTCTGTAAGAGGAGGAAACAAAACACAGTTATGGCACGAGGATCCATCAGGTCAATAGTCTGGCTGTCAATCATGTGTCCCAGCCAAGTTTGTGAACAAACATAGGGAGGGACTTTTGGTAGAATGCTTATCTGAGATGGCATATTTAGCTTGGCTGTCAAGTTTCAAAATAGCTTACATCCATCTTAAAAAAATAAAAAATCTACTGAAAATTATACAAAATAAATAATTAAAGTTCAATCAAAATGAATTGAAAGGAGAAGTATTGAAAAGAACCTGCTTAAAAGAAAGTGTACAGAAATGATATGCTTGACATATGAAAGCATTTGGGCTGTAACAGTGCCATTTTCTCATTAAAAGGAAAGTATCTAGTCAGACCTGCCATATCACTGTTGAAAACAATTTGACAGTAAGTTTGGATTCGTCAGGTTATTCATGTAGTGTGTGTGAGTTTTTGTAGCTAGAAACACTGTGTATGGGCTTATGCACAAATCTCCCACTGTCCTTACATGAGCCATCCCTGCAGTCTTTGCGAGAGCTAATTATCCTTGACAGGAGCTGTCAACTCACATTTTCACCAAACCTAGACTGTGTGTGTGTGTGTGTGTAAACATACATATATGTTTCACCTTGTGAGCTGTCTAACAAATCAAACCTGCCTTCCAAACTTCAAATCAGTCCGGAATGAGGACATACCTAGCATATGTGAACCATCGCTTGGCATAAGGTTATGTGTGTGTGTGTGTGTGTGTGTATGTGTGTGTGTATATGTGTGTGTATATGTGTGTGTGTGTGTGTGTGTGTGTGTGTGTGTGTGTGTGTGGCAGCTCTGCATTAAGTTATCCTCTCTTTACTCCACCACCATAAAAAGCATTGGGCTGCTCCTGAAGAGCGATGCTAATGCTTGAGACTCTGGGTCATCAGAGAGAAACAGTCTATTTCGGTGCACTCTGACACAGCTGATGAGGTGCAATCACTCAAAAAGAGAAAGTGAATGGGATCAAAAGAGTGGAGGTAGAGAGTTCTCTCCTTTCATACTGTATTGAGGGGTAGATAGGCCACTTGTGGGTTATGGAGTAGACAAGAGGGCCTTCATGACTTTCAACTGGATTTCTGTTTTATCTTAGCACATTGCAATGAAGTTGTATGGAACTGTATGGGTTTATGGTGTGTTCTGGCGCTGCCAACAGAGAGGAGGTCCAGGGCCCTGCTGTGCCTCGTGTGCCTTTAGTTTCCAGTCTGTATATGGGCCAAATATGCAAAGATGCTTCACAGCTGAAAAGAATAAAACAGGCTGTATTGCATGTTTTTCTATGCCACTACAGACTGCTAATCGCTTTTTATATTACAGAATGCCTGTCTCTTGACATTCTAATCAGAAATAAATACATGCTTGAGATGTTGGTATGGAGAGAGAAAAGAGGAGCAATGAGGGGAAAGAAAGAATAAATTGGGCATTAGATCTAAAAAAAAAAAAATACAGCTTTGAAGGAAGAGTCAAAGCACATCACGTAACTCTCCAGCTAGTTTAGACTGCTTTGATAGGTTTGCATGCTTACCATGATCAGTTGGGATGAGAAATTGGAATAGCTCAGTTGGGTTGCTTACTGTGTTTTAATTACATGCTATATAAATGAATTATGAAGTGAGAGACAGACATCTCAGAAATATAAAGCTGGACATGAACTTCAAATTGTTATTAAACTACACTACACATTCGTTAATAATATTATGGTCTTTGTATGGTCTCTGACTTGATGACATAAAATCAAACATAAAGTCTGATTTTCATGCATATATCAGTGAATTGTGATGCTTCATATATAATAGTTATTGACCCTATAGGTTATTGGGGTATTTACAGACCAGTGCAGTCAATGGGTGATATAATTTCTGACGAAATACAACAATTTAACAAATAAGACACAAATTTGGAGGATTACTTGTAATCTTTGTGTCACAATGGCATTTAATCGTGAATCGTGATCTCAGTCTAGATATGGATTTGCCTGCCTATTGTTAGTTAGTTTGTTTGTTGTTTTGGTTTGTCAGAACCCACATATTTAAATTGCTGTGGCTGGAAAAGACTTTGCTATGCTAAGTTCCCTAATGCTGTGCTTTTCATGGGGGCCATTTTGCCACCATTTTTACCTTTCCATAATTAATCTGTGTGGCGTTTTTATTTGCTGATCACACAGCTTTCCTGTGAGTACACAATCATGCCTCATAGAAGCAAAATCTCTTCTTCAGAAGTCTCCCGTGTATTTTACTGTGAAAATCATATTTTCTATGTTTATTGTTATTTTAATAACCTAGTTGATATTACAGCTGTAAGGTGAGCTTGGTGCTTTGCATGGGCCAGCATCTGACCTCTCGGCATCTATTTGCTGAATAGATGATCCTCCAAACACACACACATATGCGCATGCCTCTACATATATCATTTTCTCATTTTTAAAGGTTACACTGAGACACCAACATCTCTCTCTCTCCACTACTCAAGAGACTTCTTTTTATCTCTCTTAAAATTATTTGTCCATTTGTTTCCTTTTTTCATTGGTAGAGGTCACAGTAAGTAATGTTTCGTTTGTTGCCGTTTTCATTTATATTTGACATGTTGACTGAAACAAACACAGCCACATACAAAGACAAACCCACAGAGGGTGATGTTTGGCAGTATCAGCCCTGTTTTTGACTCCCAGGGGTCCAAGACCCATACCGCTAGCCTAGTTAAGGGGCCTCGTCACTGGCCACTGAATCCTTCTAAGCCCCTTACCTATACAGATCCCCCAGGCAGGCCCACATCCTCTGGCCTCATTAGCTCATAGTGACTGCACCTTCACAGTGGCATATTGGAGGAAGCGCAAACCTGGATTACCATACAGCCTCTGTTTCTCTTCCATAAAATATGCATGCAACACGACACCGCTGGCTCCAGCACAACGAGCCGCCTCCTGGCTGTGATGTGGTATGATGCAACTCTGAGAGGTGGCTGGCTGGTTCGTCATGCCAGATCGAGTGAATGGGCCTCTGAACTCTCAGCCAACCCCACCAGCTCCACCAACAGGACACAGGAGAGGCTGGCAAGCCTGATGGATTGGTTATTGCGTGTGCCAACGGTGATGTCAACACAGACCCAAAAACCTTTTATGCTCAAGCTTACTGCGTTTGTGTGACTCGCTGCAGTCTTCTCTTAAGCAAAAGATGTACCTGCGGAGAAATGTATATATGACACGTTAACTGACAGTTAAACTCGATCACCTGTATTCATGTGTGGATTAAACTGGACAGGTCCTAAGAGTTTCTGGTTAGTGTTTCATTGCTGGTCACCAGCAAAACTAGCCTGTTACCTAACTGTAGGTTAATAACTTGTTATAGTAACAAAAGATGGTGTCAACTGCATTATGAAACAGTGTTTTTTTTTCTCCTAAGTGAAATACATAACATTTTGGCACAGCCTATATGCGAAGTTTGGACCCTCAGGTCTCCATCTAGCCAGACTTTAATGTAAGCAAACCACATAAATGTTTGTACAATTGTTGCATCTCCCTCCATAGGTTCTGTGCCATCTGGGAATCCCTCTGCTCCTGCATGTAAGGATCATAGAGACTTGTGTCTCCAGCTCACTGCGTGCAAAAGGTTACAAAACCTAGGAGCTGTGCGACCAGCCGGAAAGACACTAAAGCGCTCCACGCGCCAGCGGAAATGGCGTCACTTTTGGCACACGCCAGGGATACAGGGATGGAAACGGAAGGTATAATTAAAAGACTACTTAAGTCTGTTTGGGAAGACTGATGGCTGATAGGTACACATCAGTTGAATTTGCCTAGCTGTAATTATCCATCAGCCATCGTCAGTCCAGTTGCTTCTTTTATTGGTTCCTCTCGAACTGCATACTGAAAAGGGAAATAGAAAGCAATGTTACCCACACTTCCTTGAACTTCCTCATTTAGATCCCCACAGCAAGTAGATCCAAGGTGTAGTACAACACAGGTGTGATGTGGCTTCATCACAGATGGCCAAGGTCAAAAGAATCAGCAATGTTTCATGATCAAATATCCTCCAAAATGTTAATGTGTTACTTCATACTTCTCAGTGGAACACTTTGTCTGTGTAGCTCTATTACCTTCTCTCTCTGAAGAGCATAAAGCTGCCCCTCCCCTCTCTCAGCCTTTTATTCATCAGTAGAATGATGCCTCTCCATGCCCATATTTGACATGTGTCACCCCCACTGGTCTACGCCTTTCTCTCAAAGCCACCTGCCTATTTCAGCAGACTGTGCAGTGGGGATTGAATGTCACCATCTGTCTGGAGCCAAGCTCAGGACAACAGCCATCGGCAACAAGGACACAAGTACACACACACACACACACACATGTGCGCACATGCTCACTCACTCACTCACACACACACACACACACACACATACGTACACACACACGTGTGACATGCTCACTCACTCACACACACACGTGCGCACATGCTGACTCACTCACACACACACACACACACACACACTTGAACACATACTCACTCACTCACACACACACACACACACACACACACACACACACACACACAACCAAGGCATGGCAAGTTGTTTTATATAGCAGAATACACATTGGTAATTCAAAGTGCTTTAATGAGCAGATGAAAGATCCGAAAAATAAGATTAAAGAGATAAACTTTTTAATTGCGAAAGAACATAGGAAATAAAATATTGAAATGGAAGAACATAAATAAATACATACAAAGTAAATCAATACAAAGCAGAGGGCATTCAATCAGTTAACAAAAAGCCTCTGAGAACAGTTAGGTCTAGATTTGTAACTGGCTTATTGGAGCCCCTTTGAAGTCATCAGAAAGTTTGTTCCAGAGCCAAGAAATACAGCAGTTAAAAGCTTCTTAAAAGTTTAGTTCTGACAGTAGGTATGGCTAACAGTTTTCTCTTCAGAGATCTGAGAGGTCTAGCAGGTGTGTACTACTGAAGTATACCTGAGAGGTAAGTTGGTCCGGTCCTATTTAGTAATTTGCGACACATTGATTGTGACTCACTGGAAGCCAGTGTAAGTAAAGGATTTATAGAGAAATGTGGTCAGTTTTTTAAATTTTGTAAGAACTCTAACAGATACATGTTGTTCATTCTGAAGCTGTTTGATGGTCTTTTTAGGAAGCCAACTGTGTACGGCAGAGGTCGCCAACCCATCGATCACGATCGAGGTGTCGATCCCGGAGACTTTCCCCCTCGATCTGAAAAAATACAAATAAAAAAATGTGTCTTCTGACTGTTAGGTTTCCCCTAACAGTCGATCGCTGCGTGTGCTTTCTTCTACTGTCTATGCCTGGCAAGTATGAGAGTGCCGAAGTTGCGTAGAGGCCGAGAGCGGTATTGCAGACAGTTAGAGATTTCAATCAAATTGGATATGAAGATAAAATCTGACACATAGTTTCAGTGTTAAACTAATACAATAATTGCTGTCTGTGGTTCTATATGGGCTGTGGAAATAATTTAGAAAAATTATAGTTTGAGATGGATTGATAATTGATATAATTGAGAACCCCTGATTAAGTTTGTTCTTGGTCACATCAATTTAAAAAGGTGGACCGAAGTGTTTGATTTAATTCAATTACAACTAGGCCCAACAAAAAGATAAGTTGTAAGTACAGTCTGCAGTCTGGAGTAAGTACAGTCTTTTTCACTCAACGCCTCAATAGGTATCTTGCCTTAACCAAGGCAAAGGTCGGTGATTTTGGGCTTAAAAAGGTTAGTGACCACTGGTGTATGGCCTTGTTTTTGAGATGATGAAAAGCTGATTAGTTATTGCTTTCACATGTTTGATTAAAAACTGAAATCGCAATCAATTAAGACACTAAAGTCTAAACAGTGTCCTTCACTTTAAATCCTTCTGTGTTCAATACTACACTACAGTCGTGGCCAAAAGTTTTGAGAATGACACAAATATGCATTTTTACAAAGTTTGCTGCTTCAGTGTCTTTAGATATTTTTGTCAGATGTTACTATGGAAGACTGACGTATAATTAAAAACATTTTAGCAAGTGTCACTGGCTTTTTTTGGCAATTACATGAAGTTAATGCAAAAAGTCAATATTTCTTTTTCAAAACCTCTGCAATCCGCCCTGGCTTGCTGTCAATTAACTTCTGGGCCACATCCTGACTGATGGCAACCCATTCTTGCATAATCAATTCTTGGAGTTTGTCAGAAATAGTGTTTTTTTGGTTTGTCCGGCCGCCTCTTGAGGAGTGACCACAAGTTCTCAATGGGATTAAGGTCTGGGGAGTTTCCTGGCCAATGGACTCAAAATATCAATGTTTTGTTCCCCGAGCCACTTAGTTATCACTTTTGCCTTATGGCAAGGTGCTCCATCATGCTGGAAAAGGCATTGTTCATCACCAAACTGTTCCTGGATGGTTGGGAGAAGTTGCTCTCGGACGATAGATATTCAAATGATACAAAAGACACCAAATGGTGACTGCATTGGTGGCGACCCCCCTCTTCTTTTGTCTTTGTTGGTATCACTTATAAAAGTGAAGTTTGGGGGAGCTGATTAAATGAGTGTAGTTACACCACTTGCTTGATCCAAATACGTTTCAGTTAAACGTCAAAAGTTCATGGGCCCTAATTTAATTGATGGGCAACTCCCAATGAGCAAATTAGCAAAGAGGAAAAAGTCTGCCATGCATGAACTAAAGATAATTCAATAACTTGGCAAAATAATTTTGCTGATTTAATACCACGAGCATGTATAGTATATGCCTATACTTGGCTGGGTTAGCACAATGCTACCACATACAACACAATAGCTTTAGTTCATGAGTGATATATTTTGCCTGTTGCTTGTTGCTTTGTTCATTGCCTATGAGATGATATTAGAGCTCACTGTGTGCAAATCCGATCATCAATTAACAATAACTTTTTTCGAATATTCTAATGTTCAGAAGAGCTCACTTTACAGTAAGTGTAGAGGGTGTAACAGATTCATGTTGATATGCAACTGACTGTAGATTAGAAAAGTAAACTTTCTCTGAAAATTGCCTATTGATTCTCTCTCTGACAAAGACAGGTGTGGCTCATGAGCACACAGTGCCCTGGCTTGAACCAAGAGTTTTTATATTGAGATGCCTCTGCGAGACTTAACACTATTTCATGGCAACTCTCAGAGTTGTCTGTGAGACTTTTCGGCGGTCTATATGATAGGCTACTGGAGGGAGAGAGGCAGGTTTAACCCAGTAGACAGAGAGGCAGTAGGGAGTGAGGGTGGGAGTGGAGCGGGTGGTTTGGGTGCTTTGCCCGTCGGGTTGGCTCTAGGGCTAGGAAAAGTCTGCTGCCAGTCAACATACTTTCAGGAATCTTCACGGGATGGTGAATGAGAGTCAAGGGAATGTGGGGTTGGGATGTTGGTGTGTCTGCCTCACTTGGATCTTTGTGAGTGGGTCAGACAGTAATGCCTCAGCACGGACCTCCACGTCAGATACGCTATCCTTAGCCTTGGTAGTAGATAAAGACGGCTGCTGCACTCCAATGTTGTCTCTTTCCACGTGCTTACAATCTCCATTTGACTGCTGAGATCCCAGGGAGTTTGGTGTAGATGATTGGCTTTGCGTCCTTTGTCAGAGAGCTGTTGTGTGATGGAGGGAGACATGATGGCTGTCACTTCAAACTTTGATCCATATCTATTCTATACTATTTGGTCTAGATGGTTTTATGTTTTCCGAAAGTCTGTTTGTGTCAAAGCATTTGGAAGGCAGCACGCCATCACCCCTTCTCTATCTACATACAACAACAGGGTCACCAGGCTTGAGGGTTGTGGGTTGAACAGGTGTTAAGAGCTGCTTCTTGTAGGTGGCCACTTTCTGGTGTGGTTTGGACGCTTTCTACCTACAGTCTCTTCCTTGGGAAATTCCTCTGTGAGGCATTCAAATCGGTTCTCCGGACTCAGGGGCCAAGAGTCTCCCCTTGGACTACAAGTACTGTTGTAGATAGTAGATCTGGCTACATTGCTGTTTAATGTACCTGGGGTTCACTGGTCTGGCTTATTCTGAGTTCACTGGTGTCAAGAGAGTTACTGACCTTTTTGCGTTACGGTGGGTTTTGCGTTGCCTGTGCCCATGTTCAGTATTCACATTTGGCTTTGTTAACTCAATGCTTTCAGGGGAAGTGAGAGACACAGACACTCATTCACACACAGAAACACACAAACTCTCTCTGTCTACACTTTACTCCCAATGCCTGGGCTAACCAAGGCCTCAAAACAGATCTTGTAATGCTTTAAAAGAACAGATGGATTCTCTACACCATATGATTTGGTTGTATATTTGAGTAGTGCCATGTGATATCTGTATCTTTATCTTCCACATTCATGTCCCATAGCCTTACTGCCTATTGTTACTGTGGATGCAGAAAAAAACAAGGAAGTGAACAGAAGTAAATTTAAAGACCTCAATGTAAAATACAGAAACCACCATTGGAGGATCAGAACAGACATGTACACACACACACACACACACACACACACAAAACACAATAGGACTTCAGCTGACTGACAACCTGTATTCATACCTGCTGTGTTGTGGGGCCCAGTCGAAAAAACTCAGACATGTGCTCAGACCTCACCTCACAGCGAGTGTTTGCATTCCAGAAATCTGTCCTAACCTTTCTACTAACAAACACACACACACACTTCCTGGCATCACAGTAATTTGTTCATCACAGCATGTGGTATGGTGCCTTCACACCCCCTACATTCTTAATATCGCCGCTGGCAAACAACGCTCCATATCCCAGGGTGCACCACTGATCCCAGATGCACTTTGTCACACCTCCCACCCCACCTCAGCCTACCCAAGTCCTTCCACAACCCAGCATCAAGTTTTTGTGTGTGTGTGTGTGTGTGTGTGTGTGTGTGTGCGTGCGTGCGTGCGTGCGTGCGTGCGTGCGTGCGTGCGTGCGTGCGTTTGTGTGTGTGTTTGTGTGTGTGTTTGAGTATAAACTTATAGTATATCTGTCAATGTTTCATATTCCCCTGTATTTAGTTGATTTTCTTTTATTCATGACATGGTTCCTGAGAGAGACACTGCTCAGATGCACAGAGCAAAGGCAGAGAGCTGGGGGATGTAAATGATTGCCATGACAATTTTCCAAATTAAATCTCTTTAATTTCTTTCCGCACCTGTCTAGATGGCTTTCTGTGATTTGAGTGAGATTGCTTTTTTTTTTTCATCTCACTGTTTTGTGGCAGGCTGTGAGGACTGCCCTGGGTAATGACATGCCACTTTTCATGTCTTTCTTTATTGAAGTTGTGATGAAGCTCACAGCGAAAGACAGCACTTAGATTACATTAGAAGAAAGCCCTCAAGCTCTTCAGTGTATTATTTAGCTCTTTGTTAATATTGGCCTTTTTCAAGGAAAGAAAAAGCACCAGCTCACTATTGACTGTCTGTAGTCTCATATTGTATGCTTGGCCCAGCACTGAGAAAACCTGCTTGAGGCCCTGACATGGAGATATTATACTCTCTCAGCACATCAAACAGGATATGGTTGGGTGTATGTCTACATCCTTTAAAAAACACCTGTTGTGTAGTGTACTGTCAAATGGGCTCTGGATTAGGCGGAGGCTGAAATCAGTAGAATATCTGTGGAGTTAAAGCTAAAAATTAAGAATCTTAAGAAATTAACTGCTCCTCATAAATAGGATTACCATGTCATCGTTTCAGATCAATACAAACCTGATGGGAAAATGTCAAATACAAAACAAGATACTTGGTCTCGACCCTGCCCAGGATCTGATTCTGTGTTCCCTTTGTTTTGCCCTCTCTTGTGTTTCTGTTCCTTGTGTTTGCTTCCTTGGTTGGCCATATGCTTCTTTGTTTACTTCCTGTGTTCCATGTGCTTTCGTTATCCCATGCCCCTTTGTTCGCGCCCTTTCAATTAATGCCTGGCTGGTCTCGTTGTTACTGCCCACCTGTGTCTTGTTTTCACTTTTAGCCCTGTGTGTTTAACCTTAGTGTTTCCTGAGTTGTTTGTCTGTCAATGTTTGTGGGTACACTTTGATTGTGTCTGTTCTGGCTTGCTGCCCTGTAGAGATGGCAAAAGTGGAACATCCAAATTTTTCAAGCAGAACTAAATAATTGTTCTGAACTGATTTGAACGGATTACACACGTCTATCAAGAACACAACAGTATCAAGAATGACAGTGTTTGCCGCGAAACGCCCTCAAATATTTGAACCCGACCAAAACCATGGGCCCTATCTTGCCGATCAGAAACGCAAGTAGGACGGCGCCAAACGCAAGTAGCTGTGTGGGCGGCTCTATGGCGCAGTTGCTATTTTAACGGCGGAAAAAACACACTTGCGCCCAGCGCAAGTGTCAAAAGGGTTGGTCAAAAGGAGGTTACTCAGCCATAGGTGTGGTTTGGGCGTAAAATATGCAATAAACCAATCAGAGCGTCATATCACTTTCCCTTTAAGAGCGAGGAGCGCATAGCGGCTTGTTATTATAATGGCGGAATTACCTGGAGGAAGACCGTGAGGCCACCAGAATGTGTGTTACCAGAAACAATCACGGCAATATTTTCCCATGCTTGTTTGGAGAAATGTTTTTTACTTTCATTTCTCGTTTGTATTTTTTCAGTTACTAGCATTCGTTTTTTGGTGGCAACATATTTGAAATAAAAGTCACAAAAACATACTTTCCGATGTTTTGGGTTCACCCTCACGGAATCACTAGGTTATGTATGCATGGTAATAATATTGCACCCATCGGCACATGCAGTTCAACCTCACGTCTTCTAAAGTCCTCTAATCTATCCTCATTTACACATCCATGATTCATGACAATGTTGTGTAAAACACTGGGGGGGCACGTATGTGAATATGGGTGCAGTCTATAGCGCCAAGGACGCCAGGGAACTTCTCCCAGAACGCCTGCTTAGCCGCCCTTGGCTGTCGGCTGTTACGGGACATTTTATGAATTCCCCAGCATGTCGGACTTGACCTGATGTAACTGCATGTATAGCCGAACTTATTGTAGACTGTGATAGGGACATTGTGCGCGTCTGTCCCCAGCTCATCTACCAGAAAGAGAGCGAGTGAGTGTGAGTGTGTGCGCGCGCGCTCGTGCGGCCAGCCACTGATCAGGCTCTCCTCTCCATAGACATCATGCTCCTCTCTACCGATCTCTCCCTCCCTTTTCTCCTTATCTCGCTGCAGAAATGTGATAGGGACAGTGTGCGTCTGTCCCCAGCTCATCTGCCAGGAGATGGCAGACATCAGAACCGCCATTACAATTAACCTGAATCATTTCAATGTGTACGCTAGATGTATGCCTATTTTTTAAATATCTTGGATATGGATATCACAATGAGTTCCTCATGTGGTAAATACTTTATTTTCCTTGTAATTATATATGGCTTGTCAAAAAAATGGTGTAAATCTCTCGTGTAGACGACAGAAGTAAAGTGTAGCCTATAGGTCCTATACTGTGCGGGCAAGCACATGCGCCCTTAAAATAGCGTTCTGAATACGCGTTACAGACTTCAGACATTGCGCCTCTGACATTAGACCAGCTTTTTTGTGGTCAATGGCGCACGGCGCACAGCGTTGTTTTGAAACTGCAAAATACCACTTGCGCCAGAGAAACGCCTTCTCTGTTCCGCCCCCGCCCATGTCGACGCAAGTTAATTTCGAAGCGCGCCTCTGGAGAGAAAATCGTGCTGTGCGCTGGGTGCAAGATAGGAATGATACATGCGTCGGTGACAATGTCAATTGCGCTGGGTGCAAGATAGGGCCCCATGTGTTAAATACCAATGACATAATATTATATGGCTTAAATAAAATAAAATGACAAGGAAATATAAAACATAAGATTTCATTTTTTGAAGTAACTTCATTTTCTCATACGTCTCACAAAATAAGAGACCTACCTCAGATGCTGAGATCATTTTTTCATCTGACAGCTCAGTGGTGGCTTTTCTGTGACAAAAGCTGTGACCTGTGTGATTCACCACTCTCTATGAAAGAGTTCCTTGGCGTCTGCATTGTTCTGGGTTGTTCTGTGTGTGTGTGTGTGTGTGTATGTGTGTGTCAGTGACGTGCGGTGAGGTTCCTAACTGATGAGGCACAGAAACGGGAAGTGATAACGTCATTCCGATCTCTAGTTGTTTAAATTGAAATGTATACATCATTCATGTATAAATGCATATGGTTTAAAAATTTTCATCTGACAGGGACTGAAAAAACGTTATGTTTTATTGTCTAATACTATAACTTTTAAACAATCGTTTTTGTTTTATTATAAGAAGTTATGCGGCTCAACACTCAACTGACTTGTTAACCTAACTTTTACAAGGCTATAGGACTACAGCTAAACGTACAACCGGTGTGCTTATTGAACTTTTACACCCTGCCAAATAAGATATTAATAGTATCAAGCGAGCGTATGTAGCCCTCCCACCAATGATGTGGCTCATTTCATTTTGTCTAGGGACAATATAAATACGGTTGTGGGATGCTAATTTAAATGACTTGGACTGAGTTTTGAATTCGCAGTTTAGACAAAAACAGTTACATATTTACACAACATATTAACAAGCAAACGGTTAAACACCGCAGACATAGCACACAATACCAAAATGTTCTACTGACCAGTATAATTTAAAGTTGGTGCACTTTCGTTGGAGCTCGTAACCGTCAATTAGAGGTGAAACAAACGTAATCCACTCACGACTATCCGTATAGTTCAGTGGAAATCCGTTGTCTTCACCCGCGATTTCCCTCCTCTTCTTGACGGAATGCAGTCAGAAGTTTAGCTCAGGAATAGCACCTAGTCTGCTCACAACTTCAAGGCATTTTCCCTGCGCCAGCAGCCTTTAGCGAGGTTTCGTCGTTTGAAGCAAACCTTTTAGCTCCGGTATTGGTCTCCCATTATTAATCATTTCACGTTTGGACTGAAAGTCCAGTTTTGAGAACTGCTTCAGGTTAGGAATACAATCTTCCATTTTAGCTGTCAAGGTCGAGTAGAAGTGAAGAAGTAGTCCAACGTCAGATTATATAACCAACAAGTGCCCTCTCGCTCGCCCCCTTCACTGAAGCAGTGGTACTGCCTGCCTCCCTAACAAATAAAATAAATTAACGTGTTATTATTACATTTTTAGCGAGAAATCAATGTTTAATTTGAGTCATATAACAGAAAAACAGTATTTCATGAAGCAGAAAGCAATGAATTACGAAGATTTTGACGAGACCCCAGTCAAACTCAATGTGGAGAATTGCCTCTAAAAATATCCTTTGTGAAGTCAAACGGTGTAAAATAAGCATGTTATTATTGCATTTCTAGTGAGAAATCAATGTCTGAATTTTACAATATAACAGAAAGACAGTATTTCATGAAGCAGAAAATATGTAATTACAAACATTTTGGTACCATTGATTTAATAGGAAGCGCTCAACCACTTAGCCAATAAAAAAAAACTCACGGACCATCTAACTAAATAGAAAACCCCCGGAAAAAAATGCCTAAACACAGACCTGGCGCCAGACAATTGTTAGCGGCACATGAATTTTGCGGGTGGGCTCTCCTTTTTTCACGTACCGGTAGGCTGGTTATAGATATGACAATGTGCAAGGCAAAGCATCTGGAACCCTTCTCCATGCGTGACTTGGTTATGTTACAAACTATAGTTCGCTCACAGCCTCATACTCCCAATCCCATCACACACTCGGACAGGCCAATGTATCACAAAACACAAAGATACGTTTACCGACCGCAGTAATTCAGTACCAACAGTAGGCTGGAATTAATACATGCATCCTACTAGACATCATTTCGGAATTAAGAGCTGTCATTATCCAACGTCACACAACACAGAATATAGTTATCATCTTGTTGTCTCCGCAGCGGGAGAAAACAACGCTGTTTGAATGCAGCTCCGCGGAGGGATAATGCCCAATAAGGCTGAACCATCTCGTCGTTGCACCTTCTCCTTGTCTGTGTCAGAGGCTTTCTCATTTAATTTTCTTTTCATAGTCCCTGTCTTAAACCACCAATCCATGACCTTGTTAATAGATTAGGCAACGATTATTAGATTAGGCTACTGGCTGTGTTCTCTTCGTTCGGAGTTGTATGTTAGAAATGTCGCAATAATTTGCTTTTGGCCGTGGCGGACCATTACGGGGCACTGGCGGACCACCAGTGGTCCGCGGACCACACTTTGAGAACGACTGGTATACATATATTCAGACTTTTGTATATATATTCAGACTTTTGTATATATATATTCAAATGTTAATTTCCTGAACGGCATGCCATAATATACATATATTAGAGCTGGGCAAGTTAACGCGTTAATCTCGCGTTAATCCATCTGTCATTTAACGCCGACAATTATTTTAACGTGCGTTAACGCAGTTTTTGTTATTTGTTTTATTATTCTAAAAGTCTGTTACTTTCAGGCTTTTATTTTGTAAAAGTTTGCCGGTGGTTGCTGTGGAACCGGAAAAGGAAATATTTCGCGGTGAAAGACCTGAAACGTGTAAACAGATACGGAGATTTTACATGGTACTACTAATGCGGGTGCAACACACCACAATGGTAATCTCACTTAAACATATCGGGTAAACACATTAGAGTTAGGCTACTAATAGAGACACCACAATAACGAATACATCCATTATAACACGATCACTAGTATACTAACTAACATCCATGTTGCCAACTACACATTTTACACATAACATTCACACACGCAAGGCATTCTGGGACGCACACACACGCCAATGTCGCAAATGCAGGGCTCCCTTTCATTCATTCAACGCTGCTCTACATGCAATGTTAGCCAATCAAAGTTAAAAGAAGACCTAAGTTCACCTTTCTAATAAATCTAATTATATTATATATCTAATAAAGGTCTCAGACCTGATGTCAGATGTTAAAGTTTCGGCAACTGTTGAAATGCAATTCCATGCGATTTTCTGCAAAATAAAGAACGACGTAAACCTTGATCTTTCAGTTTCTTTGTTGTTGTTTGGTAGGCCTACTTAATCTTTCATGAAATTGTATCACAATCTCTACTGCGAATCTAGCACAAGGCAGTGTCTTGAATGAGTTCTCTTTATTTTCCATTTAGGTTCCATGGCAATATGGATTCACTGGCGTTTTTTCTTTTCTTCCGCGGGTTGGGTCGGGTTTGGGTAATTATCAGTGCATATTTTTGCGGGCTGGGCGTTCAGATCTCCTCACGGGTTGGGTTGGGGCGGGTGTAAAAAAAAAACCTGACTGGCGCATCACTAATGGCCAGGGTAAAAGGGATTCATCGATATAATGCACTGTAACTCCGAGGTAATTGTGGTTACCGAGTTTGCTGTTGGTTGAGTTAATCTGATTGAACTGTCAATCTTGCTCATAGCCTACTGTAGGACTTTACAAAGGGAAGAGCTATGTTAGAAAATAAAAAAAAATCTTTACAATTATAAATAGCCTACAGAACTTCCTTCTATGTTTGCTGTTTCTAGTTTACGTAAATGTAATTACATTTTTGGTGCTTCACCACACTCTAACATTAATTCAGTGGCAATAAGCTTTAGTTTTGTGTTTGATACAATTGTTTAAGTTGAAATTAACGCCAATTATTTATTTTATTTAACTGCTACTATATACAAATGCTGATGTTAAGTGTTTGTTTGCACAACCAATGTAATGGCACCTCAGTTCATATGGCAGTACATTTAATATATCGCTATACGCTACTTTTTAATTCATTTTTGGAATTTGCGTATAAAAATGCGATTAATCGCGATTAATCAGGGAAATAATGCGATTAATCGCGATTACAATTTTTAATCGTTGCCCAGCCCTAATATATATATATATATATATATATATATTAGAGCTGTCAAATGATTAGAATATTTAATCGCGAGACGATTAATCGCATTTTTGTCATAGTTAACTCAAAATTAATCGCGATTAAATTAATCAAAATGAATCGCGATCGCAAATTTGTATATATTCTAAATGTCCCTTCAATAATTTTTTTCCATCCATTTTATTTTATTTTAATGCTCTTATCAAGATGGAAAAGTGGATTGGCTTGCTTTAAGCAATGTTTCATTTTATTGAAAAACAACATTGCCAAACAGGGCGGTACAAAATAAAATTATAAAGTGCACAAACAAGGACTCAGCCTATAGTGCAGTTAAACCATGGCTTAATATATTTTTTTTTCAAGTTTGCTGTGAACATAGAAGTCAGGCCTCCTATTTCAAAAACAATTAACCGTAACAGTTAGGTTACCAATAAAAGGTAAGCCAACTACTTCTGTGCTTTCAACCAGCTGCCTGTTGACATTTTCAGACAACAGTGAAGCTCGCTTCTTTTGCACAACACAACTTTTAAAGGTAAACTTTCTATTCACAAGCTTTTTATCATCCATTTCGCCGTATCGCGCTCATCATTCACTCTATCGCGCTCATCATTCACGTGACGTTAGCCTACTAGACAGTTTGGGAGGGCAAAAAGAACGTTAATCTAAAAAAATTAAAAATTACCGGCGTTAATAACGGTTAAACTGACAGCACTAATATATATCTTTTTTTTTTACTGCCTCCCCTGCCTCCTATGACCGCACGTCCCTGGTGTGTGTGTGTGTGTGTGTGTGTGTGTGTGTGTGTGTGTGTGTGTGTGTGTGTGTGTGTTTGTGTGTGATAATGTGTGTTTTTGAAAGTTTCAAATAGCCCAGCATGGCCGGTTACCATGAAAAGGGCATCTCTGTTTAGTGAGGTCCACACGTCTTATATCAGGGCAATGCATTCACAGGTGGACACGTCACTGATACAATGATACAAATGTAAACATTTATGTTAAGGAAATGTTAGTCAAATTTGCAAGGATTGTTCATTGTCCAGGTCTGGTCCAGGCCATATTATTCCTTCCTATTCCTCATTTAGGGATTGTTGCAGTATTATTAAAAAAGGACAGAGTTTGTTCACATGTCACATTTGACCTTATGAGGGGTGATCAAGAGAAATGCTCCCAAACCACATAGCAACCTTTTCTGCCAGATACCATATTTAACTAATCTGTGTTCTTCAAAAGAGTCAAATTATCTGTGGGATGTTCCTTGTACAGTGAGGTGTCAATTTCACAAATTAGTGTTCTCAAGCCAAAAAATAGCCATTGCCACAAAGTCATACAATAATTGTCGCTCTATCTCTCTCTGTCTAACTCGTCCATACACTACCGGCAAATACGTTGTGGGAATCTTGACTTTTTAAAGCATTCTTTTCCGGCTAGCGGTCTCACTTATGTAAGAGTAGATATAAATGATTCAGTCAAAGTTGGTGTTCTTTAAACCGGTGCACTCCAAAGCCCTACTCTGCCTGAACAGCAATGGTGGAAGTTTTAACAAAGCGTGGGCCATTGTCTACCATATGTTTGCAGAGAAGAGCTTACAAGGGAATTGTTAAGGGGCTGTTTCCCAGTGTAGCCCGTGTCCGATGTGTCAGACAATCACTGAACCCTGTACTCGAAGTCTTTCCTGAAATGCCTGAGGGATATGAATGCTCTGTGTGTTCTGTGTATGAGGGCCTTCTGCCAGACCGCCCACTGCCCAGAGACATTATGCTGTACAAGTATAACCGTAGACACTGCACAGACCAAGGGTTGCTCATAGATACATGCTGAAGAGTGCTTGGCTGACCACATAAGCATACTGTCGGCCTTGTTGGATGTCCTATCAGAGCTCACTTTAAGCTGTGTCATTGATGTCTAGATTTTGTTATGTTGTCACGGAGCACACAAAGAAACATGCAGTAGTCTTATAACACCAACACTACTCTGATACTCTGCAATTTGCAAGAGAGATACATCTTTGTGATGCTTTTCAAGGTCCTTATACCACTAAGCTGCAGGCCACAGGCTGTTCTGGAGAGGCTGCTAAGATAAGCATTGTTCAACAGTATCAGGAAAACAGGATGTGTTTGCTCAATTACACATGAAGGGATCAAGCCAGAGAGTCTATATGCACATAAGGCATGCACTGACTCAAATGTATAATGGGTAGCATAGGAAGATGCCATAGATAAACTCCAAGGGTGAGAGAGCGATGAACTCATGAGGATATGTGTGTTTTGTCATTGTTTACCTGTGGCTCTTTACCACCACAGTGTATGTGTAAAAACCCTGTGCCATATGAATGTAAATAGAAGGGACTGCACCGAAGCAAAGATGAATTTATACTAACCAGATTTGTGTGAACCCCTATCCCTAACTCTGAATAATTATTTAGACATAATTCTGGTGTTTTGGGTTTATTTTGTCTGGTGCAATCTGTCACATTTAAACAGATAAAAGGCAACAAAAAAAATGTAAGACTAAAGATATAAGAACATTACACATTTGGCTTTCTTCCTTATTCATTCACTTATTTTCTACCCTCTACCCTTTTTCTACCCTGCCCTTCAATGCTTTACTTCCAGGACATTTACTTTTTTTTTTTTTGAGACTCAAATTAAGGTGAAGCCCACCAGTTTTAATTATGAGCAGAGATCCCTCTGAAGTCAGCTGGAAATCGGACATGAGACTGAACATAAAATGAATTCCTCGTGTGGCTTCAGAGGGGCCAGCCTGATGCTGTTCTTTTATCTCTTAAAGAAAAAATGTTTGAAGTGATTCTACAAGGCACTAGTTCCATCATACTTTTGCTGATGCAAGAATGAGAATAGGTTTGAGTTTGCTAGCAATAGGGGTCACAGTATTAAGTTGAAGTTGAATAAAATCATGACAAAGGAGGGAATGAGAAATGATGAGCTTCAAAGGCTACAATAACTCACCCAATTAAACACTACATTCAGTATCTACAGCAGTAAACATTAGTTATTTTCGACCCTCTGGACGTGCATTCAGCTCTCAGCAGCAGCCACTGACTGATACGTTGGGTCGCCTTTCATAAAAAAAGTTGGATACAGTCCTGATCATGAGGAGAATGTTGGTGAAAATCAGTTTGGTAACTGTAAGTTTGAGCTTCTGTCCCATTACATGGACTTCCAACATGCCTCTCATATGGAAATGAACTGACGTTTTCCTCCATCAATTTTCACTATTTCTCTTCTACCAGAGTAAACCTTTCATTCTTCATTTTCTACAGGATTTTGGTCTTTTTCTCTTTTGTCTGTGTGTATGTGGACATGTTGGGGCACTGTCAGCTCATGGTCCATGACCCTGCCTATAAGGACGAGGGCCTAATTATTGGCCCATGCATGACTTGTGAACTGTTTACTCATGCTCTATAACATCTCCTGACAGGTCTAAATCCTTTCTTGGGTTTAAATGTCAGAAACGTTTCTATTTACTGCTGCACCCACTCCACTCTTAAAGACATGTTTACTTGTTTTGTTTACTTAATTATTTTTAAACCTTAAATGTTGCCGTTCATTTGAAACGGCTGTACAAGGACCTAGCTGCATTAGGATAGTATCATCCATTATCGAGTAGTGAGACAGGAAATGCTGTAATTGAGCACCATGTTTAGTTGTCAAGTGGGCAGACTCCCTTTTCCCTGAGGGTGGTATACGGTCGTTAGTTACACACGTTTACTTCCTAATTACCAGGAAGACTCTCTCCGTCTTGCCACATTGTCTTCAAGATCGTATCTTTTTCACTACAGACCCCCCCCCCCCCCCACCCTCCCAACCCCACTCCCCTCCCAGGCCTCAAGCTGCATCAGCAATCGGTCTCTACCCAGCCTTCTCTCTTTCCTTCTCTCTCTTTCACTCTCTCTCTAGCAGTCCCTCTTAGAGACTGGCTCATTATCAACTCGTATTCTATTTTCTTCTCTGCCCCTAAACACAGCCTTTTAAGCATTGTAAATCAGTGTGTTTTTTTGTGTGTTATTTGTAGTGCTGTCTATCAATACAACAATAATTTGCTGTGATTAATAAAGATTAATCGCCTTTTTTTAATGCAGAATCAACACAAAGGAAGTATATAAAAATACTATTGTATTGTAATAGCCTCTTTTTATAACTTTCAACACTCCTCCTCTCTCCTGTGAACTACCGATATCCAATAAGAGGCAGAGATGGAGTTTTGGGGAGGGAGATACTTTGGAGGGAGATAGCGGTGAGGTCAGCTAGTCGGTAGTTAGAACACGGTGTGCAGCCCGTAGGGTTAGTTGTAAGTTGAAGTGCTTAATAAACGTACAAGCTTTGTGGATTCACCTCAGTTCCATGTCAGGTGTACGCTGGATGCCTCCAGATATTTTTGCCATTACTTTTGCACTAACAGAAATAATTACAAAACCCAGGCAGATGTGTTAACCGTTTCAATTGTTAACGCAAATAATTAATCAGATAAATGTATGCATTCATTTTGACAGCACTTATTATTTGATTATTCAGTATTTGTATTATTGGAAACACCCCATGAAATCTTTCAGCTTGAATGAAGACCGTTCAGTCACAAATATCTGCAGTCAGACCGTCATGCTCACGTCTACATGAGCACATGTGAGGCCTTTTCCAGGGGGTAATATAAAGCCTTGAACAGTTTCTAAAGTATCTGCGTAGTTGGGTCCAAACAGCAGCTTTGCATTTATTAATGATATTTGGATTCTCTCTCTGCATACATCGGTTTATGTGTGTTTTTGTGTGTGTGTGTGTGTGTGTGTGTGTTTGGGTGTTTGTGTGTGTGTGTGTGTTTGGGTGTTTGTGTGTGTGTGTGTGTGTGTGAGTGTGTATGTCTGTAAGTATAAGCATAAATGCTGGTGCCTGGGGTGTGTGAGTGAGTCAAGGAGCTATTTATTGATTGAAATCAGGGATTCATTAAATTAATGAGAATGTGAGTTTGTTTTGGAGTGTGTGAGTGTAGGTGCTTGTTTATGTGCTTGAGCAGTTATTTGTATGTGTGATACATATATGTTTGTGGTATTACCACCCGTACAGTCTTTTTAGTGGTGTTCACAATGGAATTTGCACCCAGCGCAATTGACATTGTCACCGACGCATGTATCATTCCTATCTTGCACCCGGCGAACAGCGGGATTTTCCCTCCAGAGGCGCGCGTCGAAATGAACTTGCGTCGACATGGGCGGGCCGGAACAGAGAAAGCGTTTCTCAGGCGCAAGTCTTCCTTTGTGGTATCTTGCAGTTTCAAAACGACAGTGCGCCATTGACCAGAATATACCTAGTCTAATGTCAAAGGCGCATTGTCTAGTCTGTGGCAGGTTTTCAGACGCTATTTTAACGGCGCGTGCTTGGCCGTACAGTATAGGACCTATAGGCTACACTTTACTTCTGTCGTCTACAGAAGAGATTTACACCAATTTTCTGGCAAGCCATATATGATTACAAGGAAAATAAAGTATTTACCACATGAGGAAATCATTGTGATATCCGTATCCAAGATATTTTAAAACTAGGCATACATCTAGCGTACACATTGACCCAAATGATTCAGGTTAATTTAAGCTGCGTGACATTTGATTTATTGTATGGCTTTGTTGCATTTATTTCATGCCAGTATTATTATAAATCTTGTAAACTCATCTCTGTGTATGTGGACTTTATTTATGTACCTTGGGTTTGGTCAGCTGGTGCACTGGGTTGGGTGCCGATTTCCATGCCCCCAATTCCCTGCACGCTCTCAGGCGTGAGGGTAGACGTGGCGATGTCCTCTGCTACCGTCAGGTCCTGGGTCGATGCAGATCCACCTCCCTTGAGGCCACGAGAACGTGTGTTACCTTCCAGTTTGGATTTCCCACGTCTCCTGACGTCATTATAGCGTTTTCGGCACCGTTTTCGGGTGCCCCGTAGCAGAAACAATCACGGACGGCAATATCTTCCCATGCTTGCTTGACTTTGCTAACTTTTGGAGGGTTTCTCGCATCCCCATATATCTATCTCCCGGCTTTTTACAAAGCCATACAATAAATAAAATGTCACGCAGCTTCAATTAACCTGAATCATTTGGGCTAATGTGTACGCTAGATGAATGCCTATTTTTAAAATATCTTGGATATAGATATCACAATGATTTCCTCATGTGGTAAATACTTTTTTTAATTGGTGTAAATCTCACGTCGGTCTCCTCGGCTGTGAACTTTCCGGTCTTCCACAAGGTAATTCCGCCATTAAAATAACAAGCCGCTATGGAATATGCGCTCCTCGCTCTTAAAGGGAATGTGAGATGACGCTCGGATTGGTTTATTGCATATTACGCCCAAACCACACCTATGGCTGAGTAACCTCCTTTGGACCAACCCATTTGACGTGTTTTTTCCGCTGTTATAATAGCAACTGCGCCATAGAGCCGCCCACACAGCTACTTGCGATTGGCGCTGTCCTACTTGCGTTTCTGATCGTTAAAATAGGGAACCCCCCACTCCCACTGTCAAGCTCACCAGTTAACCTTAATATAACTCATAGAAATCAAAGAAGTCAACACATCTAAACAATCAAATAGATATGCACAAAACAAATATTCAGTATTAAGGTTTTTAAATCTTTTTGTTTCACTTAGGTTTGTCCAATGTTTGCAATCGTTTTAGCTATTATGTGTGTGTGTGTACGTGTGCTAGGGTATGAGAGAGAGAGAGCGAGAGAGAGAGAGAGAGCACAACAGACTGCTGCCCTGGACAATGAAGACCAGTTGCCACGGACAGAAGAGGCAGGTGACCTTCCCTTTCTGAAGTAGCTGCAGTTCTGACCCAGCCATCACAGACTGACCCCATGGCACCTGCTGGCAGACGGCGGTCTCTCACTACAGGCTGCCAATAACACCTATTTATCTAAGAATTGAAGTCCAGGCATACTCACACACACACACACACACACACACACAAACACACTAAAACACACACACACACACGCACACACAGTTTGTCTTGGCACATGCAGTAGCCTGGTAGTGAGACACGAGACACCCTGCAGTTCCCATGCCTTTCCAAGAAGAACAGACAGAGAATCTTGCAGTTTAAAAATGAAGTAAACAAAGGGGCTAAGGATAGACAGAGAGAGGAAGGGAGATAAATCAAACCCTTTAATTACAGATAAGGGAATGAGGTGTGAAATGTGAGGCCCATATCCCCTCTCCTACTTAATCAGCTGTCCCTGTTCCTCTGATGGACTTGTGACCTTATTTTTCCAGAAAAATGGTAGTGCGTACCACACACAGAGCTCACAGGAATGCCTCACTCTCCAAGCCACTTTGTAATTTGAACTGGCAGCACATAACATCAGAGGTACTCTCTATGGTGCCACAGACATATGAACAGGAGTGTCTGTAAACATAATGAGGCAAAGAAAGCTGTGAAAGTGTGTCAATCATTTATGTTTGAGATTAAAGAGAGAGAAAGAGAGGGGGAGGGAGGGAGAGAGAATGAGAGCAGGAGAGAGAATGAGAGAGAGATTTGTGTATGTTTTTATGGAAGGGGTGAGTTTGCGAGTTTCAAGAGAAAAGACCATTTGAAAGGACTTAGAACCTTAGATAAAGCATGATACAGATGCGGTTACTAGATAGAGGGGATTGGGTAGGCAGAAAGAGAGAATGCACAAGAGAGACGGAGATGCAGAAAGAGTGACAGGTGTTCCCCCCTCGGGACCCAAGACACTGTTGCCACCCAGCTACTCAACAGACTGGCAGCCCTTCAGCGGAGGAGAGGAGAGGAGAGGAGAGAAGAGGAAAAGAGTTCAGGGGAGGCTAGGAGAACAGAAGTAATAAGCTGGAAAAAGCAATAAACCACCAATGCGGTACACCATGAAAAAAAAACAGAATAAAAGCCCACTTTATTGAAAGAGCCGTGGGTTTGCTGTTGGTGCGAAACAGCCTTTGTGAGTGCTGCTGACTTTCCATATTTACTGAGTTCATTGTTGTTTGAAAGTAATCCACTGGGTCATAGTTGCATGATTGAACCGAATGATAGATGACCCAATTGTAGTACATTTTAAAATACGGTATGTACTCTTTCTAATATTGAGTGATAAACTCAATTATCCTTCCTGTCAATGAACTTACCGTTTGATCAGACACCAGAGGCTTACAAAAATGGTTGAAGCCGAGATGCTCGCTCTAAGAGTCTTTGGCATTGTGTTGGAATAGAATTTTATATTTCTGCCTAGTCATCTGTTCTTCTTTCTTTCTTTCTATTCCCTTTTATTCTCTTTTACTCACCCTTACATTCATGTCAGTATTTGAGGTCCTATTTTACCTGTTCTTGCGTCTCATGTGTCCATGTTGTTTCTCATTGATCCTGTCATTTTCAATTTGGTAAAAGTATCTTTTAGGAACACACAAAACCGAGAGAGAGGTGAGGGCTGTTTGGTAGAATAAGGGTACTGCAAGCTTCTGTGTGAGCCGATGTGTGTTTGCTCACGTGTGTGTGCTGGTGTGTGTGCAGATGTGTGTGTTCTGGTGTGTGTATGCCGGTGTGTGTGCTGCATATGTGTTTGCTTCTGTGTGTGTGTTTTTCTGTGTGTGTGCTGATGTGAATGACAAGCCTGTAAGAAGTTCTCAACATGGCATGCTGGTATTGTGATATTTTGTTGTTGTTTATGCTGTTATTGATAAGCTATGGCCTTTCTCTTGTGTCCAGTATATGTGTTGTGTGTCATTTAAATGCCTTAGTTTAGCCCCACTTATCGTAGGGTAGTTGAAATCATCTTTGCCTCTGTTGTGTTGTGTCTGTTCAGTGGCCAATAAATGGCAAACCTGGGATCGTGCAGTGTATGGGATACGGGTCCATGTCATTTTAACAGAGACCTTTGTATTCACCTCCCTTCTTCTGGGCTAGCTCACTTCAATGTATTTTCTCCAAGGTTCATGTATGTACTGCAGAGGCACTGCAAGATATATATTTACTTTTGATGAGTTTGCTAGCACTTTTACCTAGCTTCACATAACGACGACCACAACAACCAAATATTCTTCATTATTATTTAAGGACACTCTAAATAAGTGCTAGTTATTCCACAGAAAATTCACAAGTGTCTTTGGTGCAATTATAACATCCTTTTGCTGGAAGGGTAAACAATGTTTACATTTGAGAGACAGGACAGAAATGTCTGGAACAGCAGGATATCGAAAAGATTCCAGGAAGCAATGGCTTCAACTACAGGTCATGCTCAGTACTGAAAGTCAGTAAAATATTTATCTTGCACATGACACATACAAAATAGCATTCTTAAGCCATTGCCTTTGGAATCTGAGAATCAATACTTCACCTTATGATTCACCTTACTGTGTTTTGCCTGTTGCTGTGATGGGTGATGAAATAAATAAATAGATTACTTTACTGTAAGAGGTTCCTACTGCTCAGGCCAAAACATTTTACCAAGAAGAGATATAGACACAGATAAGCATGGGTTCTAGCAATTTGGCCTCACGTAACTCACACACACACAAACAAACACCCACACACTCACAATACGCAGCGCAATGTTAAACTGTACTCACGCTAATCAGTGCAGGGCTCTCTGCAAATTAATCAGATCTTAATCTTAATGTTATCCTGATGAACAAAGAAGCTTTTTGCAGCCATGAAGAGAGATGATGTGAAATGAGATGAAGTGTCTGGCTTATTTGCTGGACTCCCTTTAAAAGACAGGTGTCACCACCAAGACCAAGCTCCCTTCTAATGTACCTTGTCCACTAAGTGTAACCATATTTACTTTATCCCTTGTTTAAAATCTAAACAATAGCAAGCGCCACGGAGTGCTCTAAGTAAGGCTAAGTACGCGCTATGGATGCCACACTGAGCCTTGCTCTTTGGCATTGTGGTCAAGTTAGAGGTGTATTACCCTGGAGACAGGGGTGCCCATCTAGGTGAGGGGATTGTTTTCTCCCTTTGCCACATACAAACAGGAACACATGCCCCAGGGGTGTCTGCTATGCCATAGAGTGGACTTAGGCCCAATCTCAATACTTCCCCTTACCCTTGAAGTTGCGCGTTCATGTGAGAGCTAGTGGTGTCTCAATACCCAATTTGATCAAGATTAAGGGGTAAGATTAAGGGGTGTATGGCCCTCGTTTTTGAGATGATCGGAGAGCTACCTTGCTCCTCCAAGGGCTATCCCAGAGAACACCGCAAAACCAGCTCGGGAATTTTCAAAAAAACATGGCTGCTTGAAGCGAGGAATATTTTACATGAATAAAGCTATCTACACAACTTTTTATATTTTTATAATGACTCGGTTTGATCTGAAATGTGCTAGTATTGTAGGTCTTAACTGAAGCTTTCAAACGGTAGTTTTAGGATACAATTAGCGCGTATACCACCACTCCATTGGCTTATATGGTAGCTTGCCAGCTATCATGCTACATACACTACATGTAAGTATTTTTGGCTTATAATTAATTTAAAAATGACGACAGTCTTGTTTCATGCTCTACACAGTTGTATACATATATATTTGCAACCATGTTCTTCATTAGACTTTTTTTAAATCGCTAGTTTCATAGCTCATACAGTCACGCATGACGTACCCGAAACCGAGTGGCGTCTCATTTCATAGGGGAAAGATCTCAGCCCTTGGCCCTTACACTTGCAAGTGCTAGGGTTAAGACAAAGACAAGACAAAGCAAAAGGGGCAAGGGGAAGAATCGAGATTTGGCCTTACACATCATTGCCAAATGAAGCAGATTAAGAAGAAGAAGAAGAAGAGGGTAAAGATCAGAAAGCCCAACACTGCTGTAATTAATTGCTACAAGCCGAGTGGGCAGTGTAGTTTAAGGCTAACGACCGCGGCAGCTCAGGTGTCAGGAACTGACAGAGTCTGTGTTCTGCCGGTGGCACTGATGGCACAGTGGGCTCAGCAGGCACATCCCCTCCTCCCTGATTCAGCACCTGGACAGATGGAGCTCAGAGCAGCTGGGGCACCAGCAACCTCAAAGGCCACTGGGTAAATTAGGCAGATACGGACAGCAGTGGGAACCAGTCGTATTCATCACACCTGGAAGTCCTACAATTCCCATAAGCACTGTAGTTAATGGGGCTTAAAAATACAGAATGGCAGAGGAAAGTTTGATAAGGGGAAACGTGTAAGGTAAAAGGGACGTGCCAAAATGGATAGGGATCTTATAAGCTCTCAGTAACAATGAAGCAGAGATGTCAAGCTCTGAGTGGAACTTAGGGTAGTGTACGCATGCGTGCACACACACACACACACACACACACACACACACATACTCGCACAGTGAGAGAGAGACACAGAGAGAGAGAACTGCTGACATTTGAAGCTGACATTTTCTGCCAAAGTACTTTTCAAAAAGATAATGTTTCAGTATAAGTTTTGGTGTGTGGGAGCTCTTTTTCCCAATTGAAAACCACTTGAATAAAAATGGATCACCCATAAATCTATGCCCTAGCAGCTTTATTCTTTTGCTGAAGATGGTTACATGGGTACAATTTGGACTGCAGTCTCTGCTGTCCTCCCTCTACACTATGCTAGCCAACATTACTGAATTGACATACAAAAGAGCTTTACTTCCTGTTATTCACTGAATCTTCATGGTTAGAAGATTCATGGATGGCCATGGAGTGCCATTGTTATCCTTTCCTTTTCATGTGGAATCTTCAGTATTTTGCACACAAAAAAGAATTGCTGCACAACAACCAGAACCTGCCTCAAGGCCGTTCAATTGAAAAAGCATTATATGCCAGGTAGGTTCTTATTATCTAGATTATGTGTGTTTATCTGAATGGGGAGGTATTTTGAGCCAGGCAGAGAATAGCGATACCTTCTCTCCTGGCCTCCTGAAAAAAGAAAGAGAGTAGTAAGCTCAAGTCCAAACATCCTGTCAGACTGCCTGGTCAATCTCGAATCCTTGCACAGTGTCCCCTGCCAGTGATCCAAAGCAATGCATTCTGTAGATAAGGGTTTGTTGTACCTTGTTCTCATGGCAATCCCTCACATTTTTCACTGTTACCCCTCATGTGGTTAATGTTCACAACACAAGCAAAAACTCAGGTAAGATAATATCCTTTTATTCTGAAGCACAGTACACATCACACAGTGGGGAGGGGACAAAGTGACTGAAAAAGACTACAGTGCAACAGTGGGCAGTCAGGGTGTGTTGGCTCAATGCAAAACTGCCATTGTGATGGCAGAACAATGTCTCCTTCAGTGGGCTGGGTAAAAGCTGGGTAAAACTGCTCCTTTCCTCCTTGCCATGGCTTTGACCTGCCTGGGTGTAAACAGTCTCAGAATTGTCTGATATTTTTCACTTCTTAGCTATTTAAAATGTTTAAATACACCTCAAAGACTTCCCATGATTTAGGTTTCCTTTTCCATTACGTTCATGACATACTGGGTCAAGAACCGCAATGGAGGAAAAAAATGACCTTTTAAGGTAATGTGTGAGTTTGTGTGTGTTGTTGTTGTTGTTGCGGCGTGTGTGTGTGTGTGTGTGTGTGTGTGTGTGTGGAGAGTGGCAGAAACAGAGAGAACAGAAGCTTTCAAAGGACTCATCACCCAATGACAGAAGGGACATTCAGCCAGAATAAAGAAGATCGAGGTGTGAAGAAGGAGCCATGCTCTCCTGGAGTTAGCGGAGCATGTGCAATTAGCATGGGAAGACACGGCTCAGTTCTCATAATGATGATGGACTGCCCCACACACGGGCTCTGTACCCAAAGAGGACAAAACAGCAAAGAGCACTGAAATGTGATTGGAGCAATGGAAAGATCAGAATAGTGCTGGAGATGAACCATTCATAGGGTAACTGCACACTGATTGGGATTGTGAGGCTGGCAGTCTCCCCTGAAAGAAAGACAAAAAGAAAGAAAAAAGGGGGGGGGGGGGGGGGGGGGGGGGGGGAAACAAATGGCTAAGAAAAACATCCAGTCTTTTCCTTCAGCAGAAAGCTAAAAGGGCTTTTTTTCATGCAGTCTCTAGGCGGTCCAGTGCTAATCTTGCCAAGCAGACCTGCAGTGGGTCATTCTGTGTTTCCTCTGGCTTTTTAAGATGTCACAGTGAGTCTGTGTGGCCCAGACTGGTGGGGATTATTAACTTTCAGGGAGGAGGCTGGCAGGGGGGTAGCACTAGGGATGGGTATCGTTTGGGTTTTTTCCGATACCGGTACTTAACCGATACTTTTAAAACAATACCGGTGCCTAAACGGTGCCAGAACTGATACTTTTTTTTTTTTAATTAAAGACATTAAAGGCTTATTTATTGCCAAGGCAAATAGTTTTCTTCAAATTTAACAATATATTAACTGTTTAAGGTATACTATACATACAAATAAATACAAAACACTTGGCTTCAAACCTTTTAACTTCAAACTATGAACAATATATTAACTTTTAACAACTGTTTACAGTATACTTAAATAAATATAAATAAATACAAAACACACTCTGTACACGCACTTCACACTTCAGTAATTATTTTGCAGAAATATGAGCATGTTCGCCTTCAGAGTAAAAAAATATTATTTTGTTTGCATTTATTTAAACCCACTGGTTTCGTGAACGTGTACTGCCCCTTTAAGAGTTTAGGTTCAGGGCCTCTTGCCTTCTCTCCCCCCTTTACACGCAATTTTGTTGTTGCATATGCTACACGTCGTGTTGTTTGAATCTTTTTGTGCGAAATACAGCCACACTTTTGATCGTTTACCTTTCGGCATTTTCTCCGTTATATTGATGGCTAGCTCTGTTTGTGCTTGCTCTGTGCAAGGCTGTCTGCTCTTCGCTGTCATTAGACTGTTGCAATGTTATTGTAGCGTCCGAGTTAGTGCTCTCTTAAGAACTCACATTATGAGAAGGAATATCTTTGGATGAGACGGTAGCTCTCCGTTTAATAAAGCGTATCCAACTTCTGCTTAGAACAACCACACTTATCTTGAAACCGAAACCACACACAAGTCAACCCATTACCATGGCAACTCCTCAACACAAATCCCGTTTCCACTAGTCCCATATGGAATGCTACATTATCACCAATGAGCGTGACCGACACAGGCGAGAGTCTACATTGGGAGATGGAGCAGTTTTATATGTGCCCCACGAAATCTGTTAGCAACCCAAAAAAGTATACAGATCGTACTCAGAAAGATCTACGCCACTAACTTTACTTCTCGTTAGCTATCGCTAGTTTTGTTAAATTATACATTTTTTAATAAAAAAAAAAAAAAATCTGCTCAGGCACCGAAAGGAAGCACCGAAATCTGCGTTGCATTTCGGTCCGGGTAGGTACCGGTTGTATGGAACCGGTGCCGTGTTGGGCCTCCCTCAAACAGATATGCAGGTCAAAACAAATATCAGGTGCCCTGATGCCTACTGCATTATATGCTAGAAACCTATTAGCAAAACACTATTTGAGTAACTTAAACCTTGTCGCATTTCAATAAAAAAAAGGTTTTTCATTTATTCCACTTCAAGTAAATCGAGAGCCTTGAACTACCACAGGGTAGCAACTTGGAGTTAGTTCTGGTCATATGCTGTCCAAATTTGAATCATATTTGATTTGAATAGTCTGCAAATAAGACCCCATTTTTCATCATTTATAAAAACCACTTTAATAATTTATAGTGAATTTCCATTGCCTGAGGCTTGACTTTTGAGTTTAGCAAAAAGGGTTTTCACTTCACAAAATGATCAAGTAAACCCTTTTTGAAGATTTTCTTATAGTAATTTTTACTGTGAGTATTATTATTGTTGATACCACAACACCGTTGAAAATCTGTATGGATGTTACTTTTCAATACTTTTGAATTCCATCCCATATACCAAAACAAAACAAAAACTAAATTAACTGAAATGACCGGGATGTTAACCTTCTGTTTTACTATCAATGCCAACCTCTCTTAGGAAGACAGGAAAGAGAGAGAGAGATAGAGAAAGAGAGAGAGAAAGACTGTGATATATGTGAGTGAGTGTGTTTGTGTGTAGGCATGCAAACAGGAACCACTATTCACAAAAGCAGTTTATCTTCAGTCTTGTGTTGCTGTTGTTTACTCCAGTTATCAGAGAATACCCCTCCTGCTCCAGGAGCACCTTTGAGCTCATGGGGGGGAGGACAGATACAGACTGCATGCAAATGACAAGTGGGCTGTGTTTTCGTTATCCAACCTCAAACACACTGGAGTCGAGACAGACCATAATTAATCAGGGTTGTTTTCTATTCACTGAGAGTTAAAAAAGAGAGCGAGCCTAATACATCAACTTGCCTGGGAAATGAGAGGTAGTGTGAGGGCAGTGTTGTTTGCTGTCAAGATCATACACCAAGAAATCATATAAACAAAAATCACTGCTGATTAGCTGTAATGGATTTTTTAAAAACTGCTGCATATATGCTGTGAACAGGCTTTTACGAATCAGCAAAGCCCCTGACATTTTCAGACCTGCCATAAATAATACTTTTGAATAAAGAGTGAATAACGATGCACCCAATCAATAAACAACATTACCACTTCCATCAGATATAGTCTATGTATGAGTTAGCCCATTGCAGCCACAAATGAACTGATATCTCTGAATCGGGGGCCTGTTGCCTGATCAAGCCTCTATCCATCTTTCTCTTAAAGGTCAGGAAACAGCCAGCTGTATCCGTAATTAAAATCTCATCTCACTGTCAGACAGACTCAATAAAAAAGGAAGCTCTTCTCTTCCTGACACCATCAGGTTTTGAGCATGTGTGTGTGTGTGTGTGTGTGTGTGTGTGTGTGTGTGTGTGTGTGTGTGTGTGTGTGTGTGTGTGTGTGTGTGTGTGTCTGTATGCATGAACAATGCAAGCATTTGTGTGAGGTTTAGTTGCCTCCCCTGCACAAACTGGACAACATAGCCTCAGATGACTGCTTGGACAGGCATGGACAGAGTTTATGCTGGAGTGAAACAAGACAGTCTCACAGACTTATGACTAATATGATTTTATGTGTTTGTCCAGATGTCTGAAAGTGTATTTGTCACTCATTGGAGGCAGCGCGCAGTTCTGGTGAAAGGTTGTTGATATTTGAGCTCAAAAGCCACCCAAATGACACCCCTCCCTAACGTGGTTCCGCAACAACATGTTTATTGGCTGGGATTGTTTACGGCTCCGTCTGAGTCACTCTGTTTGTTTCCCATTTATAGAGTCTGGGCCGTGCTCAAACACTGGAGTTTTTTCCCCCCCCAGCTCACACACTGAAAAGACAGCTAGAGGACTGTGAGGAGCAATTAGCAGAATCTGACAACAACAAAAATTGTATTGGATCAGAATTCCAGACGGCATCTTTAAAGGTGGGCTGCGTTTGAAAGTCATTGTGTGAAGCTTTGGACTAGACACAGGCTTTGCAAACCTTGTTGTTTAGATAGGGTTGATAGCACTCCCACACATGCTGTTTGCTCTAGGTAGACAGCACTCCATCCAAACGCAAACTGTTTATCTACGCTTTAGAGGTGTACTGTAGAGGTGGTTTAATGGTGAATTAGAGTAGTGTCTTGGTGTAGTGAAGCCGTGGTGGATTTGTATTTGTCTTAGTGTCAAATCCTCAATTTGTCAAAGGATTTCATGCATGGTTGTTTGTTCATTCCTTGAGTATACCCCCTGAGCTGGTTGCAGGGGGGATTTCGAAGGTCCTCTCCTGATCTACCGTGTAGGTGGGGTTTATCAATTGTATTGTTTGGCTATGTTAACTGTGGTGAAAATACTGGAGATACACTCTAATGTTTATGGCTTTATATATCTGTTTCAATTACTCTTTTAATGAATATTATTTGAGGAGATGCAGTGAATATGCGTGTTATGTGGGGTGAAACCCACATTGGGAAACACACCAACTGAATGATAAACCTCAGGAGATGAATGGGACCTTGTTCATGCTCATCTCCCCACTGTTCTATCAGTCTCTTCCTCGATTGATCCTTGATTTTAAAGTAGTGTCTTTCTTTCTCACACACACACACACACACACACACACACACACACACACACACACACACAGACACAGTTGAACTTGTCTAGTCACAGAATCACTCAAAACTCCAAGTCAGTCACTTTAACCTCTTTAGTCGCAAAATCACTACAAAATGAACAACATTAAATGTTATCTCTTGAACCTCTTGAACCTCTTGAACCCAAGACAGGTCCTTCCATCCTTTAGTACTCTTTGATTGCTTTTCCTTCTCTTCTCTATGTGGCGATATCAAAATAAGTGCTGCATGTCTGAAATACACAAGCCAAAGTCAAGCCAAAAAATAGGCTTCCATCTCCGAGGATTCTCTTTCCCAAATACCAAAACAATAATGTTTCCTCCTCATGCCATTGGTAAGTGTGGTAGGGTGTTCCCCGCTAATTAGTAGCTCCACCCATACCATTCCCGTTTCTCAACTAGCCTGGGCCTATTTAAACACGCAGGTGTTTGCAGTTACATCGTCTGCAGCCCAGAGTAGTGTTGAAACGTGGTCTGCTGTTTGAGCTCGTGGGAAAAGCTTGCTGGTGTGGCGTGCTTCTAGCTTGTGGTTCTTGGAACTCGTTAAGAGACGTGGAGTTGGATTTTGGATTCATCTCGTTCCATAACCAGCTCTTACTTGGGACCGGTGAGTGCCGTTGGTGAGCGCTATTTAGTATTGTGGATAATAAGCGTGGGGTAATGGTTGCCTGTTCTCTGGTGCAGTGTAGGTGGAGGTGTATGGACTGCTACGGTCTCCTGGCAATCTAAACTAAAATACAGCGTTACAGGTATGTTGCTGCAACGGGTGGGTACATAATCACGTAAAATCTCCGCATGATTTAAAGTCTAACCGTTTTGTTACAGAGGCTTGTTGGCTGCTGCTTTGCTGCGTTTGACTGCTTTCCTGTGCTGTGTTCTCACTTCGCGACGCTGCTTCATTGTGGGCTACTTTTGCTTACACCGCTTGGCTTCACTGCTTGGTGTTCACTGCTTGGCTGCCACTGTCTGTTAAACTAAACTGAGCTACCATCCTAACTAAACGTGTGACGTGCTCCAGGCAGGCTGTATGGTGTAGTTGTTGCGTGTCTGGTGTGTCTTGTATGCTTGCGGTGTGAAGTGCGTGTGCTATTTCGACCGATATTTCTTGTTATAAGTATATGATTCACTGTACTGGTTTATTTCCCACACTGTCGGAGTAATTTTAGTGTATTTATTGCTGTTGTGTTATCCCAGAGTGCTAAGTGTACTAGGGCCTTGCTGAGTTTTTCTGCCATTAGTATTATAATTTTGATGTTTGGTTTTACACCCACGGATTGTGTTTGGTGATTTTGATTTTGCAGCACTGATATATTTCTTTATTTCTTTATTTCTTTATCATTTGAATTTGGGGTGAATCATATCATTTGCTGTGCTTGCGTGTTTTTGTTTGTTCTTTTGTTAGGTAAAGCTCAGTAGGCCATGAATGCTTAACTCCGGGACGGTCTGCACATCAAAGCCCTCTTATCCGTATCAGTACATGTGTATCTGTTGTCCCTTTGTCTTTTTAACCTGTGCTCAAATAAAACTGTGCTTTTGTGGAATCACATCTCTGTCTGTCATTTGGTTGACTGGCCTGTTTATATCTGACTAGTTAAGCCATAGTTGGCTATAGGTGGGGCTGCACCAGTGTGTAGAGCAGGCTGGTGAGAGCGGCCTCAGCACCGTGCAGTCGGCCCACCACATAAGCATCATTTGTCTATGTAGTATTAAATGCACGTCAGAGAGGCCAGCAAGATGTCACTTATCAATTGCTTGATAAACCTTCAAAGACCATGTTCTCTGTTTTTCCCCGCTGAGTACTTCTGTTTATCAACTCATTTCATTAATTTGAATGCAAGCTCTTCAATCGCAGTAGAAGAGAATAGAGGTGTCTGAGGGGCAATATGAGCTTTCGGCATGTCTGAGACGGAAACCTCTTTGCTCTCTGTTTGGCTGTCACTGGAACAAACCTGGGGGTTTTCCGTTGGACCATCTAGAAAGAGCACTAAACACTTCTCCTTTACAGAATCCCCCCCCCCCCCAGACAACCAAACAAATACAGTACACTCATGCAAACAAACTGACACACACACACACACACACAACCAAACATATATGCACACAGAAAATAGTCATGCGCTTGTTTCCAGCAATGTTTGCTTATTAGTGTGCTTGCCCGAAGGGAAGCACAGTATTGTTCTTCATAAGTTTTCTTTATTTATTCTCCCCGTTTTTCTTGCAGCTAACTACGCCTCGCCCGATTGAGATAGAGACGACGTTCAAACACACGAAACGTCCGGCCCGATCCGGTGCAACCTGCTATATCTTTTCGTGGCGGTACTCCTTGCCACTCCTTTTTTATTCCTCTTTTTTCATCCCCTTTTTCCCCCATAGACTTGCATGGCAGAACTAAGGGGCATTATGACATCATAATAGGCTCATTAAACTGACTTGCACCTGTGCTTCACTGACACCTGCGCCAAGGTTCCAAGGAACCTCTTGTCTCTGTTCCTCTCCATTCAACTGTATAACTAGGAATATTAAGAGACACCTTCCATACCAGGGCTCTACAGTGATAGTATTTCACTCGCATAAATAGGTACGTGCGAACTTGAAACATTATTTATGAGCACAGTGTGCGAGTGACAGACAGTTGTCAATACAGCGCCAAAAAGTGAAGCATTCCGTTAAGGTGAGTTGGATGGCAGCAATTTCAGTGTACTGACTGACATTTTAATAGAAACTGATAGTTAGTTGTGTGGATATAGTGAGCTAAGGCTTGTATTCCCACTACGGTAACCTTAGCTATCCTAGCTGTGTTAAGCAGCTGTAATATCTGAGTACGGGGCTAAAGGCTAACTAACACTACGTAGCGGGAGTATCCATTGGCAGTTTCGGCTAGCCGTAACGGGGGATCATTTTCCTTAATTCAAGTTGTGAAGTAAACCTTTGAAGTAATTCATGAATTTAGTTGTGTGGATATAGTGAGCTAAGGCTTGTATTCCTACTACGGTAACGTGAGCTATCCTAGCTGTACGGGGCTATGCAAAAGTAGCTTATACTGAAAGAATGATTAACTTGTTAGCTCACCAGTTTATTTTGTTGCTAATGTGGTTGGAGAGGATTAAGCGTGACCGATAGCGTGAGTTAACATTAACCCGTGTCCTGGGAGTAATGATTCATGAGAGACCTTGAATCATTAGGTTCACTGAAAAACGTTTGAGGATGTACCTGGACACAGCATAGCTGTTGTAGTGTGCTGAGTTTTGCTAATGTGGTTCGAAAGGATTAAGCGTGACCGATAGCGTGAGTTAACATTAACCCGTGTCCTGGGAGTAATGATTCATGAGAGACCTTGAATCATTAGGTTAACTGAAAAACGTTTGAGGATGTACCTGGACACAGCGTAGCTGTTGTAGTGTGCTCAGTTTTCGAAAACTAGACTGAAACTAAGAAGGATAACTATGACTAAATGTGACTAAAATAGCTGCCAAAATGAACACTGAGATAGGGGACCCCTTAATCTGCAATTCATGGTTGCTAGCTCTAATCAGATGTACTAACTAGGCTTATAAGAGAAGACTAACTTTTTATGCCATCGAACACCAATACCTACAACTTATTTGACAGACTATAAACCAATGTGATACATGTGCTCTCTAGCTATACAGTACAAGTGTTGCTTACGTTAGATACTAGACCTACAGTCTAACTCTAACTGCATTAAGTCTAACATATATCTTACAATAAACTTTAAGTAAAGCTGGCTATGTAACCGCATTCATTCCAATATTGTTGCAGAGATGTTTCCTTTTACCAATATAACAATTTCAACAATTCACTAAGCTCAGTAAGTCAGTATAACAAAACTCTGGAACTATTATGACCATGACACCTGAAATGTTTGTGCTTAGTAAATATGCAAGTTTCATAAAACATCTGATTTCCACCATAGAGAGACAATAAATATATTTACATTTGAAGCACAGACAAGATTTATTGCATCCGCAACCAATACAAAATCAAAACAAGCCCAAGTCTCCCTCAACAAATACTGCACAATTCAGGTGCACTCATTGATTAACACGACCTTTGGAGGAATAATTACACCCCATAAGAGATAATGTCAACTTGGAGCCTATTTTAAGACTTCTCCAAGCTAAATGTAACACTCTAGACCCTTTCACAATAAACAAGCAAACAAACAAACAAAAACAGAACAACAAAGAAACCCTCATATGTCTAAACGTCAGTGGAGCCAAAATATAATGGTTGAGCTTGGTTGCTTGCTAAAATATATTGGAAGAAGGCCCCACTACACTGATCGAGTAGATGTAAATACATGTTAATTCATAGGCACTTGTTCTCTCTGTCATGGCCGCAACAGAGCAAGCACACTCTCGCAGTTCGTTCACGAAACGCATTCTAGTTAGAATATATTAGCCAACGTTAAGTTGACTTCAAAGGGGCAGTCGAGTGTTTAGGTTGTGTCAGCTAGCTTGGATAGCTAGCTAATAATTTTCGATTGAAGCTTCACGTTAGCCTCGGTAAACGTTTAGCTAGCTAACATTAGCTAACTATGAGGTAGCATATCCTAGCTAAGTTATACTCACTAGCTAGTAAACTCATTGCAGTATGGACTATAGGACAGGCTACGCACAACATTAATCAAGCAAAAAATAAATGAATATGTGACTGGTTGGAATAGCCTTGTCTATTTGGGCAATTCGTTAGCCTCGGTAAACGTTTAGCTAGCTAACGTTAGCTAACTATGAGGTAGCATATCCTAGCTAAGTTATACAAGCTATCGATAGCTAGACCCTTTCACAATAAACAAGCAAACAAACAAACTAAAACAGAACAACAAAGATACCCTCATATGTCTAAACGTCAGTGGAGCCAAAATATAATGGTTGAGCTTGGTTGCTTGCTAAAATATATTGGTTGAAAACAAAAAAGGTGTATTCAGTGTCACTGCAGGTGGTTACACTGGAAGGCTGGCAGATTCATCCTACAACCTGCATTCAACGTTGTACTGAACATAGAAAACACAGTACTATAAATATTTTGTTCTCAGATATCAGTCTGTGAGGCCCCTCAACAACATATGCGCACTCGGCCACTGCAGTTGCTTGTGCTTGATGGCCGCAACAGAGCAAGCACACTCTCGCAGTTCGTTCACGAAACGCATTCTAGTTCACTGCAGTGATTCATATAGAGTGATACTTTATTTCAAATTGAATGTACATGTCGGTGCATATTTACATATTTATATATTTATATATAGACCAAATTCAAGTGTCTATGACCTTCAGAAGCTGAGATACAGATGCGCTGGACGAGCCCTAAAAGGGCGTGGCAAAATCTTGATGTTCGCTCGGGTAACAGTAAATGACAGCACCCTAGTTTTGTAACTCATGGTCAAATTAGCCAGAAACCGTTCATGCAGAAAATTCATGCTGCTCATACCTCATACTCAACCTATGGGCTGCTACTGGAGTACACTGACCGCAATATATTCAAATTTCTATATTAACATATCAAGAAAACTGTACATAATAAAGTGTTTACGGTTTACAATGTTTATGTCAAAATTGTAATTTCAACTCTAGAGTCTAGTATCTTTGCGAGTGTGACAGGGCACCTGTGAGACCCGCCACTGCAGCATGTAGGCTGCTGCCTTCAGTGAACAGGATGCAGGTGGTTTGGGTGTGTTGCATGTTTTATGCACGTGAGTTTGTATGTTTAGTGAACATGGCACGATTAAGCGTGAGTCTTTTTAAATGCTGTATAAACTTCCAGGTAACCTGATGTTTTTATAATTATATTTAGGCTAATTGATTATGTGTTGGTTATGCCGTCACCAAGCCACTTTTTTACTACCATGGAGTAGTCTGTATGGGACTGTTTTGTGGCTGCTGTGAGCCAAGTGTTTAAATAGGTCTGATTTGAGCCACAGGTGTTGATGCCTGCCTAAGACACACCTGCAATCAATAATTGGCATGAGCCAATTGCAGGCAAGTGTCAAGGCTACTTAAACCTGCCTTTTTCTTTGTTTCAGGAGAGTTGTTGTGTTAATGAGGCGTAAGCCTTCGAGCTCTCATGTTTGGACTAGATAATGTGGTCCTTTTTAGCTAGGTATAGTTGACTTTATTGAGTATTTGTCTGGTGACTATGATGCCCATGTATTTGTCCATGTTGCAACATTATTTTTGTATTTAGTAATGTCCTTGTTTTACCGCGTTATGGCACTTATTTGAGGAAATAAAAACCTCATCTGTCTAACATCCTCTACCTCCTGAGTCCTCCATGAGCTTCCATCTAGCTCTAACCGCTACAGCTATCTCAACCTTTCACAGCGAGTGTAGCTTTTCTACTGGCCCATACAACACTTGTGCTACACACACATGGAAGCAAACAGACGCAAACACAGAAACAAACACCCATGCACGCATGCATGCACACACACACACACACACACACACACACACACACACACACGTGGGCACACACACTTATTGCACCCCTCTGTTCCACTTGTGCTCAGGCACTCACCTGCCTGGAACATTGTACTGCCCATCAACAGTGCCAACTCAAACCTCCACACACATACAAGAAGTGACTCATGGACTTACTCCCTGACAAAACACCTGCTTGGAACCGAGAAAAAATGTAAAGATTTTAACAAAAGCACTCTCTCTCTCCTGCTCTCTCTTTCTCTCTTTTGCTCTCTCTCTTTCTCTTGCTCTCGCTCTCTCTCCCTCTCTCTCTCTCTCTCTCTCTCTCTCTCCCTCTCTTGCTCTCTGTGTGTTTTAGAGTTGATCTTCACTCACGCTGGTCAGTGTGTATGCTGGTGATTAGGCTGCTGTTATCTCTACATCAAGACACGTTTCACACGTCGGCCTCCTTATCAGAGTTGTCTCGTGGAACACCTATTCACAGACTCACCCATTCAGTCTTTCAGACATGTTCACACATCGTCACACAATGCTTGCCAATACACACACACACACATGCACACCTCTTTATCTGTGTCAGAGAACTGAGTGGTGTATTGTGCATTACGGTGTTGTAGCAGTCATTCTGTCGCAGGCAGAGATACACAATCAGGGCATATAATCGCACCCGTGTCAAAGCTGGTGACTTGTCTCTTCTCATTCTGCCTTCAAGGCGCCGCCATTCAAGCAAAGGCTTAGCAGCATTGAAGAGTGCAAAGCAGATAGAAATAACCTAACAACAGATGTGCCTGGCAACACGGACAAAAACTGTTTCGATAGTAAACTGAAAGTAACTGAAAAATCCTCTGTCCTCTACATCATGAATATGTTATATGAGATGATATAGATTGAACTCGACCACCCTTCTCTCTCCATGCCAAGTCTGTGTGTGCATCATGGAGTCTGACTGCGCCCTGCAGGTGATAAGATATGGGCATACGACTGCATATATTTCATTCCAATGCAGTACAAGAAAATCATATGACATGAGCCTCAGGACAGCCTCAGACCCAAAGCTATAAAAATCACGAAGGCCTCCCGTGACATGTATCATACCAGAGCGCTGCTGACAAAGGAAACTTAGTGTTTGTCGGGATGAATGACAATAAATGGCGTCTTGTGTGAATTATTCCTCTCACACGCTCATCTGTCGCCGCGCGACATGTCAGGCATGTCACAACATGGCAAACCATGACAGCTGCTGCCCCATGACATATTAATGGTGTTGTCCTCGCACTCAGGTGCCCGGAAGGGTGTCACCTGTTGTGAGTGTGGACTGCACCAAGGAATCGTCAAGCATGTAGGAGTGCTGTGACCATTTCAGATGGTCTATGTGGAACAAGGTAATGAGCATACAGAATTTCTGTAACAGGGTCATGAGTATATTGAATTTCTGTAACAGGGTAATGAGTATACTGAATTTCTGTAATAGGGTAATGAGTATACTGAAGTTCTGTAACAGCGTTATGAGTATTCCGAACTTCTGAAATTCCCTGAATTTCCCCACTAAAGTTCTGTTTCCCTTTTGAGTCTGTAGCTTTGGGGTACAGTAGTAAGAGGACAGGTGGTGTGGATTGGGTGTGGAAGGAATTGGTTCCCACCGCGGGTCCCTTAACTTTTGACTTTAACCCATTCTCTACCTCTTCAATTGCTGTCACATGTTAGGTCTTTCTAAAAATGGTTATGCCTTATATTATATGTTTTTATGTTTACCAGTTGTATTTGTTCTATTTTTACATATGTCATCCTGTATCGAGTTTTGCACAAGTTACTTTTTTAGTTCAGTGTGATCCTTCTAATATTTGTGCCACTGTATGGAGTTTCCCACGCCACAGCATGCTTGAGATGTACAGTATGTAGTGAAAGGGTAATTAGATATCATCTGAGTATGCATTCTGTTAACCTTTAGCTTAGCCTCAACAATCAGCTCCATTATCATCCATGGTGAATATTTTCTTTAGTTTTAACTATGGTTTATCTGGCGCATCTGGCTCACTCCATGCCTAATCTGTGTGCTTTCTTTCCTTTGTGTGTGTGTGTGTGTGTGTGTGTGTGTGTGTGTGTGTGTGTGTGTGTGTGTGTGTGTGTGTGTGTGTGTGTGTGTGTGTGTGTGTGTGTGTGTGTGTGTGTGTGTGTGTGTGTGTGTGTGTGTGTGTGTGTGTGTGTGTGTGTGTGTGTGTGTGTGTGTGTGTGTGTGTGTGTGTGTGTGTGTGTGTTTACAGATGGCCATGGTTGTGGTGGGTTGCAGCCCTACCCTGTTCCTGCCGAGCTTGTGGGTCATGTTGTCTCTGCCTCTTTGAGTGCTGTCCAGCAGCAGAGGAGCTATGGTGTGCCCCATGCCCCACTGACTTGATAGCTTTCTTTCCTTTGAAAAACAGACAAATCAATAAAAGCAGCGAGACCCAGGCTGGCTGTGACGTCACTTTACTTTTACAAACACAACTGTTACATTGATTTTAATAAAATTGTATTCATACATATATTAATACAACAATATTATATACAGAGCACAACACACAGAGAGGGAGAGCAAGCCCTCCTGTTACATACGGGCCATAATGAGAGTCAGTTTCTCCCACTCCCCAGGAACTCAGGGAGGAGAGTATCTATGGATAGTCTAGTCTGGGTGTGTGTGTGCACCTCCTCACATTCACATGGATGAAAGTTGATGCATGAAAGACCTGCAGTTCTCAAGTGCAGGCAGAAGAATGGACAGTGATTTGAGTGGAGACGAGTTCAAGGCAGGGACGAAGAAAGGGAATGGGAGAGGAAACAGTGAAATGGGAAAAGTAACAAATTAGAAAGAGAATGTGCAATTGTACATTATACGGAAGTGCATCTATGAAGTGTGTGTTTGTGCATGTGTATGTGCGTGTGCATGTGCATGTGCGTGTGCATGTGTGTGTGCATGTAGGTGTGTGTGGATATGTGTGTGTGTGGATGTGACTGTGTGTGCACAAGTGTGTGCGGGAATGTATCATATCAATGTATTCATGACGTGAACATGGTCTTAAGCTGCCTTTACATCGCTCGTCTCACTTGAGGTTGTCACTCTGTAATCCCTCGGCAAAGTAAAATTTAGCCAGATAAATGTCACAAGTCACTAATGGGAGCCAAATGATGTGTGAAGTCTGTGAAGTTAAAACCAATCTCACCCCTTACTCTCAACTGACTCTTTTAATCTGAATTTTTTAAGCTTTTAGAGGGGTATGACTTATACCCTGGAAAATGCCTGGCTCAAGACACTTGCATTCTTAGTAAAAAGTTTTAGCTAGATTTATGAGTACCAGTTCAACAGGTGCATAATTGCACGCAATTGTACAACGTGCAAAAGTTTTTGTAGATTATTTTAAAAAGTGAGGCTTTTTGTTTCTCATGCAACTTGCAACATTTATAAATTAATCTATTGTATCTACTTGCAATAAAACTTTTAAAACGTGATTTATTGTTTGATTTATTAGACTGGCATGATTTTGTCTGAGCCTTGTTAATACAAATTGGGGATCTTTGGCCACTAAAACTCTGTCTGATGTAAAACATTTCACTCCGCTTCATTCATGCACACCACGATTCCCTTCTGCTCATCGCTTGTCTAACGAAGCCAATCAGTAAGTAGTCACCCGGCGGGAGGATTGATGTCAAAATTCACAGAGAGTTTAGAAAGGACTACAGCAGCACCAGACGGAGATTCGTTTTAGCACACAATTTTTTAAAGAAGTTCTCTGCGGGGTAAGATAAACTTATAGTTCATATTAACGTTATTGTTCATATTACAGTAAAGCATTGTGCATTTTGCTGATGTGCAGTGAAACTTTACGGCCATGAACTTTCATGTCACTATATCACCTTTACCTTCCGCAGTAGTGATACCAATATGCACGTGAACAACTCCACAAGTTACTAGAGATAGCTAAATGCACGTAAACAATTTCACAGGTTACCGGGGAGTTATATGTGCATAAACAATACTGGGATGCGCACTTAAATCAGCTGAGCTGTCGCTCAAAGTGATACACTAAATTAGTAGCTTAAGGTTCATTGGTTGCAGGCAGCTGTCCTTTTCCTGGAATAGTTTTGTTTGACTTGTTCACCCAGCACCTATGTTTCTCTGTATTAGGTACCTAAATCGCTGAAGCAGTTGCTGTGGTTGGATACTGGACTGTGGACTGTCAGCAGAATGGAACTCAAAATTAGCCTAGAATTTGTGTTAGCCCGTTTGCATTTGTGGCTCAAGGATCTATGTGACTTATATGCTGAATGAAGTGTAGTTTTTCACGGTGATGTCACAGAATGTGTCTATGTTCCTTGGTGTAAGTAAAAGCACAACGTTTAGTTAACGCGGGGCAAATGACAACTCCTACACACAGTGAAAGGTTGCCACGGGCTTCAGCAACATCAGTGAGGCAGGGGTGCTGATGATTGCGCTGTGGGAATGTTTAATATATCATGATCGGAGATGAAAGCGACAGGGAGAAGTGCAAACTTAGAGGTGATCAAAGAAAGAGGAAGAACATGGCATGTGCTGAACAAGTTTACAATCAAAATGGTCTAGCATGTCTCTCTCTCTCTCCCTCTCTCCATGCATTTAATTATAAGTGTGGGCGTGTGTTTGTTGCACCTACAAAGTACACCTACAAATATTTTTCTGTAAAACCAAAGTTGTACGTCAAAAAAAAAAAAAACGTCTCTTATTATGACCTAGATAGTATTGTCTGTCCTTGATAAGTTAATATGACATATGCTGTGCTAAGTATTTGTTGAAAATCACATTTGAAAATATACCTGCAAGCAGCCGGCCAAAGCAGCCCAGAAGGATGCAGTTTCCATGGAAACTTGATGTCATTATGTCAAGGGCATGGATGTAAGCATGTTCCATGTCAATCACAGCAAGTTCATGTCAATCGCCCAAAAATAAGTGGAGATATGAGGTCACTTCCTGTTTGGCGGCATTGCTGCTGAATTCCAAAGGCTGTACCAGACAAATCTGTCTGAAGGCTTTTGCGAGGCTTTATAAGATTATCGGTGCCAGATTTGGTGAATATTTAAGAATGTTTTTGGCAGCGGAAACCTTAAAGGTTTTTGATTGAATCCAAATAAATGTGGCCTATCCTTGGGATCTCCTAAGATATCATCAGACATAACGACTACTATATTAACGCTTTAAGCTATAGGGATTATTTTGGGACCAAAATTGCACTGGCCTAATTTTCTGAGGAGTTAACCTACTGAATATCTAAGCAAATCAAGCACCACTGCACTGTAACTTAGTTAGCTAGTGAGCTAGATCATCAAGGCTGTGGCTTAGTTATTATGTTGGATGGGTAGCTATGTGTTCATGGGCACCAAAGGACGGTTGATCAATAAAAATACCTTTGTTCAGGTTAGATTTATTGGCCCTTTTCTCTCTCTCAGTTTTCTTTTCTCTTTTGTTTTCTTGGCTTTGTATTTTGAAATCAGGTTGGAGCTTGTCCATTCACAGCCTTAAAAACAAACTATTACATCTTAAAACCAACCCTGGACATTGCCAATGTAGTTCTGCTACAACTGGTGCAATGAGGTCAAACGTCTTGGTCGTAGTTAAAAGTACTACCTACCTAAAAAGTTTCAAGTATTTGCAGGTGTCAAAGGTATGCTAATATAAGGGGAGTACAGTACAGCTAGCCAATGGGTGAATAAGCAATTTAATGAGGCACTGAGGAGAAAATTGCCATACCAACAACAGATTCAAAAAAGAAAAACATCAGCCAGCGCTGTTACCTACCTACTGTGATGTTCAGTCCACTTTGTTTGTTTACACAGAATTCAACTTTTACTTAATCTCATCACATGTAATGTAAACATCCTCTATGACAGGCACAGGTAACATAGAGCAAATAATGTACTAAGAGGAAGAAGGTGAAGAGGGTGAAGTGATGGTGTGAAGGGTACCGTTGTGATAGAGAGAATGAAAAAGAAATGCAGAAAGGTAGAGTAAGGTCTGGAGGGGTAAAGTGAGGTCTGGAGTGGTAGAGTGAGGTTTGGAGTGGTAGAGTAAGGTCTGCTTGGGGTCACATGGAAAAGGAAGACACTGGAAAGAATATAAAATGATTAGGCCTGACCGCTCTCATTACTGCATGTGTATGTGACATATGACATACTCAATCATTCCTCAATGACAATTTAACAGTTTCAATATTTTCATGACATTCACTGCTGTCTGTTTGACATGAATAGAAGAAATGAAACAATGAAGCAGTAAGTGGCTTGTCATCACAGCACGTCAGAATTTATGTTGGTATGATTGGTTCAAAAGACACATGTTCAATGACACAGCCAATACATAATATGCCTTTCCCACAAAAGCTATGCACTACTGATGCAAATAACATCGTACTTTATATATATTTTTCTCGACTGATCCCTTTAATGCTTTTGCACACAATCATTCCATCACACGCATAGTGCAGAGCTTGTTGCCCTTTTAAGTTTGGGCCCATTGTCTTTGTGTGTGGGTATTGTCTATGTGTGCATGTTGTTGCCGATGTGGTGGTGGTGTGTAAGTATGTGTGCAAGAAAGAAAGAGAGAGAAAGTGTGTATGAGAGAGAGAGAGAGATCATCTTTCAGGAGGACTGGGCCAAAGGAGCAGGTGAATTGATAAATAAAGACTACAAATGGAGTAGTATCAGGCATCCACCAGAGATGACAAAGGTAAGGTAATCCTAATTTAGCCTGTGACTGTGTATTTGATTCAGTGAGCTCCCATCTTTGGAAATGTCAGGGGTCTTCAATCCCATTTCAGTATGTGGTAGTGTGGTGTGTTTCTATGGGTTGTTGTTGTTATTATTGTTGTTTTCTGTATACTCAGCTGAAACTGAAGCAATTGCATCATGTACTTTTTGCCCTAACAGGGTGAACTAGTAACTGGAGTAATAATGATAGTTGTTATGTTCTTTACTGGCCTGTGCGTGTAAGGAAATACAAACTTGCAGACTGACTGGTTAAATATGGTAAAATTGTGTTGGGGAATATGTCCTAGTTCTTACTTAGTGTAAGCCATGTTACTTTTTCAATGTAACACCCTATCTAACAAGACGTCCTTTATTGCATTATTAACTATTGTATGACCCAGTACATTGAAGCCCCTATTAACCTCAGAGTGACTGTTAAGTATCCCAATTGTTCATTGAAATCAGAGCTGTGTTTCCTAATAGAACTACAAAGAGCTTTTCATCCACATTAATTGAAATGCTCACAGATTTAAATAGACTGCGTGTGACAATGATGATAAAGTTTAATTGCAGTACTGACACTGATGTCTATGAAAATCTAGTCTAGGCCACCAGCACCCGCCACATGGAAAAATGATGAAAGGGAGATTTGGAAAGTGTTGACAGAGAAAAGGAGGGGAAGAATAAAGACAAAAATCCCCAGTGTACCTTTAGAGAAGCAGCAAGAGAGGAAGAGCATACAATATGAATACGCTTCAAAAGTCTGAAAGGCGAGAGCTAGTTTGAGGCTACAGAGAGAGTGAGAAAGAGAGTGTGTGTGTGAGAGAGAGATAGAGAGAGAGTTGTGGGAGAGAAAAAACTTTTGGGTGTCAGTGAACCAGAATGCTAGTCAATCCTGTATGCAGTTACAGATGTGGAGATTGGAGGACTACACAGTGCAAGGCACTCAGCCATGTGTAATGGTTTATGTTTCTTTATGGTAAGATTCAAAATACAATATGTATATTTTACATGTAAGTACAATAAGTAAGGGATAATGTATAGTCTGGCGGTCATTATCGGAAAATACGAGCAGGACACAGACGCGCAGCATTACTTGCTGACTTCAAGTTACAATGACTTTCCGTCGGGTTAAATGATTACTCTTGCGGAAGGATATGAAAGATGTGAATTAGAAGCTCAAAATCCATTCCCAATGACAGTGGTCATTCATTTTTTTGCAGTGGTCAATATAAAGAAATATCAGACCTCCGAATGTTGGGGTGGCCAATTCAAATCAACTGAACTTTTTGGAACATTCTAAGCGCCCGTATGATATACTTTAAATGTACCTTCCATACGGTTCCTTGAGCTTCCCCACATCACTTTTGTTTGCATGATGATCTTTCCAGTCTCCCTGGGGCAACTATACAACTAAGCTAAAACTCCTCTGTGTTGAGTGATTAGCTATAAGGAAATCAACAAGTTCACTGTAGGGGTAAAAGGAAGAACAGCTCATACCAAACATCAGCTTTCTATCAGCCAGGGGTGGGGGTGGGGGTGGGGGCGGAGTGGCTGTGAGCTGGGACAGATGGTGTGGGATGTAGTCACTTCTGCTGGTACAGAAAGGTGATGCACTTTCAAAGCCTGGTCTGTCAATCAAGCGTAAGATGTTGACAGAGCAGATCTGCTGCAATTTTGGGGTGAACTGGAGACTTTGAGAAAGACTAGAGATGATCTGGAGAATTGCACGTCCCGCCATGAGATCCAACTTTGTTTTGCAGAATAAAGAGCTGATATCAAAATAACAATTCCCCCTTCAGGGACTCCTTTTAAGGAGAGAGGCTTTGATCTTGGCTGGATAGGTTATTATGTAGAGACTAAGTCAGAAACTGGAACGCATCAGGCAGTGCAAAATTCAACCAGAGAATTTTACATAAAATAAACATCAAATATTAAACATAACTAATATAATCCATGTACACTGTAGTCAATTAATGTATTAACGACTTAATCATTGAATTGAGGCAAACAAAAATGCTTTCTGCTTTAGTTTTAAAAATAAATGAGTTTTACAAATAAACTAGTCATTTGTACGCATTTATGCTTGTATACTCATTTAGAAGTATACTGTAAGACTGATGTTACCACAATTACTGTTATGTCGGGCACAGTCAGTCAGTGGTGTTTAATGGGGACAGTGAAAGACCTGTGTGTGAGGTTTTCCTGGGGAAAGGGATGAGTCGGAGGGATTGGGGTGACAGAAGGATCAGCTCAGCATAAAACATCAAGGATCACAGTCTTTGTGGTCTCAGCACCATCTTATCGGACAACACAGCAAACTGGCTCACATTATGCTATCCAGCCCAGGATTTATGGGTTGAGGAAATTAAAGTGGACAACTGCAAAAGCTACGCTCATCACAAATGGGAATCCGCAAAAGTAGCCAGTTTTTTTTTTTACGACAATGCAGCCATATCAGAATTTCTATCATTGTTGTGTAATGTTATGGTAATAATACTTTATCGCTTAAAACAGTAATTTAGATTCACCTTCATGAAGATTATTGAGTTCGAGAAATAGTTTGTGGAATCCAAAAAGAAAAAACTCTTTCAGCTACTCAAAACAAAAGGTCAAGGAGTTTATGGCTTCAAAGGCCTATAGTGAGGCACGGGGGACCTTATCAGTCCGCATATCAACAAATCCCTATACACTCACATGCTGTATGTGAGTGAATAATGCATGCAAGGACCGCTGATTTATCACTGCTGAGTGAAACAGTTCAGCAAGTCTAAAGCCCTGGACAAAGAAGTCACAAGCTATCCCCGGCCCTTATGCATAAAAGAATCCCAATTACCTGGCACAATCACTGGATTAAATGATGTTATGCTAATGCGTCATGGCACACAATGTGATGAACTTTTCAACTGTGCAGCGTCTCTGTGACTAGCCACTCACACACTGGAAAATCACCAGGCCTGATTTACTGTGGAATGGCCGCCAAGTCTCTGCTCTCCATTCCAGCTCACTGTTAAAGCCTCTCATTCAACGGCTGAATTATTCAGCTCATGAAATATTAACACTCAAATTATCGTTTGGATTGCCAAGGCAGAGTACCCAGTTCGGGCGAGCAACTCTCAACCACAGTATCAGCAGGAGCAGTTGGCGAGGTCTCAATTCTGCTTGCTATAGGGTTTATCAGCAGAGGATCTGACACAGGCCCTGTAGCTGGGTGTGCATGACATGCCAAAACAATTTGTCCGGCATAATGCGGCATAAAAAGACATTTTTGGATTATTTTGTGGTTGACATCATGGTGTTATTGAGAGAAAGAGAGGAAAATCAGGGAGAGAGGGAGAGAGAGAGAGAGAGAGAGAGAGAGAGAGAGAAGGAGGTGAGTTTGTTTGAAAGTAATTTGGAAGTTACGGTAGTTTGTTTGAGTATAGCTACGTATTTGAATGAGAAATAGTGTGGTGTTGTCACTCAGTCAGTCCAGACATGGCATCATGGCAAGAGTTTTGGTCAGAGGAGAGACAGAGGACTACTTATTAACTCAGTTTGAAGAAACTGTCAGTCAAAAAGGATAAGTCACAAGAACATACTTTCATAAGCGCACTGACACAAAAGACAAACATAGTTAGTGTTAAACATAGTCACCAGATTTGAAATTTTGTTCAACATAACTTTAAGATAGTCATTTTGTCCATCCATGACTTCTGTATCTCCACCATTATGTCTTGTATGAACAATGTTTACTTACTATCCTCTAATTTAAAATAAAGCTGATGTAATAAAGCCATGTTATTAATTTACATACGCAAATCAAAGGGGCAAAGCAAATACAAACATGACAATCTCATTAAATAGAATTTTTCTTTTAAGATGCGTTATGGGCAAACATTCGCGTCTGAATGGTAAATGCTGTTTGAAATAATTACTGCAGTCTAGACATCTGTGGTCCAAAGTCTGACTGTTTTCAAAACTTTGAATTAGTGCTGATAACATCCATCTCAGTAAGGTACAGCAGAGATAGTGAAAATACAGTATATCTGTTGTGATCTTTACTTACTGAGACATATTTTGTCTCCCGCTGTGCTTTCTGCAGAGGGCGAACAGTTCAAGTTTGGAGAAATGTCCTCTGGTCATCTTAAAGGAAATGACTACAGCTGTTTTTGTGTGTAAGCATAGAGAAATATTCTTTACATGCTCTTGAAGCGCAACAAGTGACATTTTCACACCTGTCTCATCTGGTGCATAGGTATCTGAATGGTTCATATCATATCATAAGAAAAAGATCCTGATCTAATCAAGGGTGTCCATGACTGTGTGCGTGTCAGGGTAACCATGTTCCTGCGTGCAAGGTTTCTCAAGAAGGTCGTGTTCTGAATGTTAGCAAATACACATAAAGATGCTTGCTCTACCTAATAAACATTAGTTTAGTTATTTACACATAGATCTGCTCTGTCAAGCATAGAGACATTATTTTCACACACACACACACACACACACACATACACACACACAAACAACCATATATGTAAACAAGAAAGCACACACACACTCTGTCTTAGCTTTTCCCTTCACTCACTTGTTCTTTGTTGTCTGTCTAGTTTATTTACACAATATTTGTAGATGAGCTATAGAGGAATTTTACCTGGACACAATGTGGTTAGAATCAGTAGTGGCCCAGAAACAATGACATGTTGACCCATATATGTCCAAACACACACACACACTAGACACACAACAAAACAAATACGCACACGCGCGCGCGCGCACACACACACACACACACACACTCATAAGATGACCATGATTGACTCAGTTATGTATTGATCATGCTTTTGTGTGCTGTCCACAGGGAACTGATCCAGCAGAGGAAGACAAGAGAATAGGACATGACACACTCAAGCACAAATTACTCATTGTACTCCACACAGCATCATCTTACTGAGCCAATCCTGTAATGAGCCACACCACATTTTGGTTAGTTTATTCCACGGGTGTTCACATATAAATATATGCTTTTATAACGTGGTAGATTTACCTTCAGTGGTCCATTGAAGTGGAGGATTAAGTAGGATCGAATAGTCTTGTCCCACTCTGCTCCAGCCAATAAATGGGACATACATTGGTGTTACTTCGTCATTATGAAGCCATAGATGGTCCAAAAGAAAAAAATGAAAGGATTGCTCTCTAGAACAATCCTAGTGCCATCCACTGGCAAGGGCACCTAATACGCATCTTTATACCCCTGCCAGAAGGCACGTCAATCAGTGTTAATCACTGCACATTTCGTCTCAGTGATAGCCCTGCTTTTATCGCCAGGGTGCACATGTTCAGTGTCTGTTATCTGTCTCTTATGTGTGGCATAGCATGCTAAGGAGAGCTGGGATGCACTTGATTAGCTTTCTGGAATGGATTGTATTTTTCAGAAAAATCAGCCATTTTTTCTCATTGCTAATCTACCCACAGATTGATAGCTATGCTTTCATCTCTGTAATTTTTTTTTGGTATGAACTTCTTAACAGCTTTACAGACAGCTATCAGCGGTCCTATATAAACCCTCTGGCTCAGGCGTTGCTGTAAAATCCTCCAGCGTGAGCTAACATGCTCTGATCTGGGCCCCATACACCAGCAAATTAGAGCAAGAATGCTGTCAAACACACTGCAGACAGGGGCCTGCTGTAGACGTGTGTGTGTGTATGCATTTCATTGCCTGCTTGTTTTTACACGTGTTTTTGTGTGTGTTTGTGTGTGTGTGTGAGTGTGTGTGTGAGTGTGTGTGTGCATTTATAGGTGGTTTTAAAATAAAGTAGCAATGATCAAAAAGAAGACAGAGCTGCCATAAGGTATACTGCAAAAATATACATATCGGTTAAAGTTTTAATAGAATTACTGTTTATGTTTGTGTGTGTGGTTGCATTTCATTATACATCTGGTGTGTGTGTGGGTGTACATGCACACCTGTGTGGAATGATCACAACATGTGATACTATGTTGATTGTATGGAATGGTAGGTCATGACAGGATGAAGGCTGTTCTGTGAATCAAGTCAGGGTCACAGTTTAACGTATGATGTCAGATTCAATATGCTCATGGCAGAGAACTCCTTTCACAATGCTAGTGTTACTATGACAACAGTCAATGCTATTGCACCAAAATGGATTTAGCCTTGAACCCTGAGAGTGAAAATGTCCAACAGAGAAACTTTCAAGCTCATGCAGAGGACCAATTTTCAGTTTTGGAGCTATTATTGACAGTGTAACTGATTAATAAGCATACTCTATTTCAGAACATACTGAGGAGCTATACCTAGAAATACAAATTAGCTTTGAATCACATTGTTCTCTGAGACTTGAAAAAAGTATAAACATTAGGCTATGAAGAATATGTGTGTCTGTGTGTGTGTGAGAGAGAGTGACAGTGTGATTATGTGTGTTCATTTTTTTGTGAGTTGTATCTACTTGTGTGTGTGTGTGTGTGTGTGTGTGTGTGTGTGCGTGTCTGTGTGTGTGCGTGTCTATGTGTGTGTGTGTGTGTGTGTGTGTGTGTGTGAGAGAGAGACAGTGACAGTGTGTTTATGTGTGTTAGTGTATTTGTGTGTTGTATCTACTCGTATGTATGTGTGTGTGTGTGTGTGTGTGTGTGTGTGTGTGTGTGTGTGTGTGTGTATGCGTGTGTGGGCTGAGCCTCCTCCACTCATGGTTATTCCACCTTTGAGTTTGCAGCTCAGGGCAGCGATTGATTCATCATCCCCAGATTCAAACTCCCCAAGGCTGGAGAGTCATCAGAGAGCAGGGAAATTGACAGATACTCAAGGTCACCGTTTTGGGCAAAGAGGAAGAAACGATAGCAGAGAATAAAAGAATGCAAGAAGGAGTGACAAAGAGACCAGGGGATTCGAAAGCATCAGAATTAAAAGTCAGAGAAAGTTGAAAAAGTTAGGGAACAGCGGGAGCCTCTGTTCTGTAGTTCATCACCGTTATGCTGGGTAATTAAAAGCACGGTTTACAAGGCTTAAATCAGTGGTTGGCTTAATTAATGCAAACAGTCTGAAGGTAATTGGCTGACTAGGTTTATAACAGTTACAAACATAATTACTGAAACTAAGATTAATGCCTCAACAGCGATGGCCTTTGTAATGCCTCTTGTGTACATGTTCTCCTCTAGTAAACAATAGGCCTACATATTCCCCCTGCACTTTTGTTCGAGAACGAAAGAAAGTTCATCCCACATGGGTCTGTTGATTCACATGTAAACTATTCTTAAAACATTAACAACAGTAATAATTGTCAATGACGAATTTATATCAGATCAGGGCACTCATTTAAAGGTACAATATGCAACAATTATGCTTCAGGATTAGGGTTAGGATAAGCAGTTTAACCTTAAAATAACAGCTTAAAAAAAATTGGGGCGCTACAATGACTTTTAATATGGAGAATTGCGTCCGTGCCAATGGCATAGCAGGGTTGATAGGCATATAACTGCGTTTTGTAGTTTTGCCTGCCGATGCCCGCCGACCTGACTTTGATTACCTTCTGCCGATCTAGTAAGTAGCTTATTTGCCGTCTTGCTTAGTCTTGTGTTGCACATGATTGATGTTTGACTGTGTAAGGACAGTCTTTGAGTAATTAGTTTGTCATAATGTCAAAGTCAGCACATTTCAAGAGATTTCTTTAGTTTTAGCTGCTAGCATACCTTTAGCGAATAGCTATTAATCCTTAATGCACCTTTAAAGTTGCTTACGGTGTTTATTGAATTGTGTAGGAACTCTTTAACCCCACACAGTTAGGTATTAAAAATAAGCAATGCCTATACATCTTCTCCCTGGTATATTAAGTCGTATGTATAAATTAGCCCAATATATCATATATGACATAAATACATTATATATTTCCACTAGTCCCCTCTGCTATGCATACCAGATGTTGATCATGTCAGAACCTTTTCCACTCTTTCTGCTAAAACTCTTTTATAAAATGCCTTCTTTAACCCCAATAATGTGCCTTGGATCTCATGCTATTTTCTAGAGTAAATGCGTGTAAGATCCTGGTTTCCTGTTGGACGGAATTCGAACGGACAGAAGCAAGAGGATCTTATCTGATGGGAAGAGGAGACTTTGAACAAAAAAATGCTGACATGATCATTAAACCATGGAACAGTGCGAGGAACATGGCCGAGCTCTGGTCCCTTTGTTCACCTATCGACGGCATAAAAGATTATATGAGCCCTTTGATTCAATGTGCTCCACTTGCAGTTTCGTGTATCTGACGGCAGAAAAAAGCTTGTGATCATGATATTCTGTCAATTGCATTGATTGAGCCTTTTCCGCTGGGTGAGTGCTCATTGAAAAGGTTTTCTGAAGGCTTTCTGTCCCTCTGGCCAATCTTCAGTTAATAGGCCTCTCAGAGCAGGCAGCCCTCTTGTCCCTTGTCATTTTAATGGGGTTCATGATGGCCCTGTATCACATGAAAGGTTTCATGTAAAGTTGAAGAGGAAGGTTTTACAGAGCTCTGGAATCAGAACGGTTAACCTGAATAATAATGTGGCTTTGCCTATTGGTCCTCTCTCCTCAAGAAACTCTGTTCGGTTGGATAAAAGAAACCCAAACCTACAAATGATTAGTTTATTAAATCTGCATTAATTACAGGGCCATCAGGTTGTAATTATTGTAAACATGTTAATTGTCCTTATGTTTTTGGCTTCACCACAGTGGCACAGCCACATGCACATGATTCTGTCTAACCGTCCACCTGGATCATACATTGTTATTCAATTAAATTCTATCCTCCTAAAATACCAGAGATACACACAAAGAAACGCCAACACAATGAAAAACTTTACAATGAAAAACCTTCACATTTTCAAGAGAAATGCCTGAGAAATTTGAGAAAGTTCAATAAGGTCCCTGCCTCTACTGAAGACTGTCGTGTATCTTGCCCCAGCATTCAAAGGCAAGGTGAGTTCTTCTGTGTGCCGGGCTTGGCCATGTCTGCTTACTCATCACCTTTGACTTAGGCCGAATCTCGATTCTTCCCCTTGCCCCTTTTGCTTTGTCTTTGTCTTTGTCTTAACCCTAGCACTTGCAAGTGTAAGGGCCAAGGGCTGAAAACTTTCCCCTATGAAATGAGACGCCAGTCGGTTTCGGTCACGTCACTTGGCGTCCCTGGATAATACAGGATGGTACATGTAAAGCACAGGTCGATGTCTTCAAACAAGTGCTGTCACTCACAGATATCAAACGGAATTCGCGGATAAGTTATATGTAGACATGCGTGACTGTATGAGCTATGAAACTAGCGATTTAAAAAAAGTTTCAATTATGGTTGCAAATATATACGACTGTATAGAGCACAAAACTAGACTGTCGTAATTGTTTTGTGGACGGTACATGTAAAGCACGGATCGATGTCTCCAAAGCAAGTGGTGTCATTCACAGATATCAAACGTAATTCCTCCTCAACCTTACCCCTTAATCTTGATCAAATTGGGTATTGAGACACCACTAGCTCTCACATGAACGCGCAACTTCGAGGGTAAGGGGTAAGATAAGGGGTAAGGGGAAGTATTGAGATTGGGCCTTATTCATTCCTCAACTCTCCACAACACACAAACACACAAAGACACACACACAAAAAGCAAAGCTCAAGGTCACAGGGAAATGCCTGGACACTAGAATCATTGCAGATGAATGCGTGAAAAATAACAGAGCACTGGAATAAATGAGAATGAAACATCTATGCACATGTGATGTTCAGTTAAATATCAACTTAAGATGAGTTCCACTGAGCATGAGCCCTTTGAGCGCCGCTTCAGCTGCTTGTTTGAGAACTCCAGCTAGAGCATGCTCACTTCAAAGTGGAGCGATCCAAAGCATGCTAATGCTATCTAAAAATTACAAACGCATGCTTTTGATGATTGGCTTCATAAAGTGCCATCCACATGACACTGGTGTTTGCACATGGCTTTCTTTGAAGCCATGGCTCTGGTTACAACTCGCAGTATCAAGGGGTAAGGCCATTTGGAAAAATATTTATGTGTATTATTTATTTATTTATTTTTAAGTGTGTTTTTTTTTTTTTTTTCGATCACCGAGATTGTCACTTACTATTCTGTTTGAAATTGGGGATTAAGAAACTGCTGTAGAAGAGCTTCTAAAAGAGACTATGGTAAGAATTCAATGCTATTAATTATGACTGGAGAGATATGCAATGGGAAATGTGCCTGAACTGCCCTCTGACTGCCTGAATGACCTCTGTCAGGCTTTCTCCCCCACCATCCCTCTCCTTCCTTCAGGAGTTCCTTTAGTACTCCTGAACAGTGGCGAAACCACCGGGGTGGCAAGGGGTGGCAGCTGCCACCCCAAAAAAAATGCTTGCCACCCCACTTGCCATTGAGGTTGTCAGAAGTGTCTCCTGTAATAAACTCTAAATGTATTGAATGGTATTATATTTTTGCTACTTATATTTTTGCTACTTAAGCGGTTGATCTCTTTGGTAACTTGCTCTAAAATCTTTAAGTTCCCCCTCCCCTGTAAAATGGTTGAGTCCATGAGTCCGCTAGCGCGTTTGCCCATCTCCCGCTCCATAGTAAGGAAATAATCGGTTTGAAAGCATTTGAGAAGCGAAAAACAAACTGGAGACAAGCCTACTGTAGGCTTGCAGTGCTAAAAGAATCAATGTATAGTGCTGCTGAATCGTGAATCAAGAAAATGTAATGGGGTGTCATATGTGATAGACAGTTCCGTTGTAATTTCAATCGTTTATTTAATTGCTAACTTGCAAAAGTCGGTAGCATACAGAAGCTAGCTCGCTATACAGCTTGCTTGTGCTAACTAGCCTTGAAGTTACCACTGTTAGCTTAGCTAACCAACGTCTTTAGTACAGTAAGGTGGACTGATTACGTATGTAACCTAACTGTTAAGCTATTCCGAAATCAGATTTTAGATACCACTAACCGTTTTCTCAAAAAGCCTTTTTCTGGCTGTTTTGAAGGTACTCCGTCATGTAGCCTACAGTAAACTCAGTAACAGTAAAAAGTGCGTTCTTTTGTCCACCCTATCTTTGTCTAGCTTTGATTTGGTATAAATTATTTTGTATGTGATAACCTAATAGAACAACAAGCCATTAGAAATTCAATTGGCCATTAAGAAAAGTAATTGTCATTATGAAGGGAAATATGTCATATACCGGTATGTCAATATGACATTTAGTGCTGTGGGTTCTGAATGCAGTTTTCTTTTATTTTCTTTTGTTAGAGAAATCAAATTTGGACTTGGAAATAAACCTAAATGTAAGTGTTAACACATATCTAATGGGCTCCATTAGACCATAACCTATTTAACTTACATCCAAATGCCAGTAAGCACTAAATCAGTTGTAAATCAAACTGATAGCACTGTTCCGATATCAGATCCCCTTTAAAACTAAACAGTTTCAGGGCCCAAAAATGAAGAGAAAAGTTCAGGACATAAGGACTTTTTTCAAGAAAAGGCTTTTTGTAACAATATTTAGACTCTTGGCAACATTGCTGTTGTCTGTTTTCACTATCTGGATTTGTATAAATAAATACATATAGGCACCAGGCATGTGTGTGTGTGATATGCCATCCTTGAATTTCAACTTGCCACCCCATGTAAAATCTTCTAGAATCGCCACTGCTCCTGAAATAGGACACGGGCCCAGAGCACCTGGGTTTTCTCAGTCAGTGTGGCAGGTAGAAAGGAGTAAAGTGGCAAGTTGGCCTTCTCATCTGTCAATATATCCTGAGCAAAATAACCTCTCTCTCTTTGTCTCTCTCTCTTTACATCAATACATCACTCCTTTGTAGAGAGGCTGAATCTTCTCTTTCCCACTGACAACATAAAATACCTTTGCCAGTTTGACTGACAACTTTCTCCTAAAAGTGTGGGCCCCTATTCAGCCTCCCCAACAACTCTCATCTAGCGTAAATCGTATTCATTCTATCCAATAAAGCACATCCATTGATTGTGCCAGTGAGTTAATTTCTCTATTTGTTTTGTGGCCATAACATGTATTGTCAGGAAAGTAATGTCCACACCAGAGTTAGTAAACAACAGTCTGAAACCCCACCAGTTGTAAATCCGTCCTCAGTATGAGCTAATTGATAATTCTCTTTACTTTTTTTCTATATGAGTTTATGCCCCTCTCCTTTTGAGGCCATGAGGCCATTATATATGAGGTCTTACAAGACTACTGTTTCTATGGACAGGAGGAACTCCCTGCCACTGTCATCCAATTAACACAATCAATACGCCATCATAAATTGGCTGCCTGCTGTGTCTGGAAGGTGTCCGAGTCATGACAATGAAATAAACGATCAGCAATGACAAGCTCTCCTCCACGGGAGGCCGAGACCAGTTCACGCACGCACAGCTCCAACCTCAAAACTCTCATAGAGAGACCTTGGTCAGTCAGAGAACAGGTCATTCATTTCTGTGTTGGAAGGTTGAAGGGAACAGTTGGTAATTTGAAGAATACTGGCACATTCACACACACAAGCACTTATACGAGCACACACACACAGGGTGTGTGTCTAAGCACAAACATTCACTCTCCTTTACCTCTGCTGTCCCACTTTGACAGCTGCCAGGACAGTTGGAGAAAGAGAACAAGGACAGCCAGTGGCGGTTTTAGACACGGGCCACCCGGGCGGTGGACCGGGGCGGCACTTTTTCAGGTCACGTGAGGGGCGGCACGACCAAGTAAATAAATCAATAATAATCTGCGCCTCGAAGTGGTTTTCTATTATCTATCATATCACTGTGTGGGGAATTGGCGAATTGGCGCCCCCTGCGGCTGCAGGCGCTCCTGCTTGCGCCCCTGCTTGCTAAGAAGGTGCCATATGTGTTAAAACGTGGAAGGGGAGGGAGCGCGGGGGAAAAGTTAACCTCTGGGACTCCCAACTGGAACAGACAAGTGGGGGGACGGGGGGGATCCACTGTAGGCTATAGAGCAATACTCTAATACAATTAGTGGGCGCAAGTCACTCACACCTCAACTCTCTTGCAAAAAACGCACATTCATAATATTATATTTACAGACCTATAATTCCTGCACGTTTTTTGTTTTTCTGAATTGTGTGAAATGGCTTATACAAATAGGTAATACTGAACGATTATGTGTCACCAAGGGCAAGGTGAATTGGTTTAGTCTTAACTTCTGTACGAGTGAAAGTTTTGGGGGATGGAGAATGTGTTGATTGTCGAGTGCAAAATAATCACAGAGATAGATAGGAAAAGGCAAAAATCCGTCAGGTGCCCAATTTCGGAAAAAAAAGAAAAGAAGAAGAGGAGAAACGAGCAAAACATAAAGGTATGCCACTATGCTCTCTCTGTTTGATTACGGTAGCCTATTGATAGAAATTAGTTTTCTACTATATATTGGAAAACACAGTCATGGATTTTGTCAGTCATGTTTCATGTTTATTCTTGAACGATGGTGGTTTCCATCGTGAGACAGAGGCTTGAAGTCACACACTCACTCACAGCGCTTCACCTTCAGCTTATCTACCTATCTCTAGTGAGAAAGGCTCTTATATACATAATGTTTAAGGGGTGTTACCATTGATTCAAAATAGGCCATGGCTGCAGACACCTTTGTCTCAACCTGGGGGGAAGGGAGTTCTCACCTCCATCCCCAGGTATGAACAAAGAGCCCTCACCAAGAAATGCCAATAAAAGTAATATATTTATACTAGGTATAAATAAGGTGGAATTATTGACTATGACCAGTCCCTTCATTATCCATGAAGTGATGAAGGGCTAATGTTAATTGGTGGTAGGCTATAACTCTTACATTTGTTAGCTATTCTGCTGCTTATGATTATACAACAATAAATCGGTTTTAACTCAACAAACACGAGATCTAATTTCGCGATAAGACTGTGCTTTGCAACAAAACTGTTACACGTTCAGTTTTAGGTTCATCATTGACGATGGACCGTGTAATTAGCCAACGGAATGTTCATATCTTCTCTAGGCAGTTTCAAAGACGGAACATTTGCCATTTGCTTTCGTGACATAGTTTACCAGTAATAAGTTGAAGTGTGGCATGCATAGAATTCTAGGCAGTAACCAAGCAGCTAATTGTTCCTCCCTGAAAGAAGTGTTAATATAGCGTTTAATGACAGATACTTAGCATGTAGGCAGTAAGGGCTAATATATATATTTAAAATAAAATAAAAATCGGGAGGGGGTCTCGCCCGGGGCGTAATTCCATGTAGAACCGCCACTGAGGACAGCATATAAATGCTTTGTTGGTGTCATGAAATAAGTAGGTCGCTGGTCAGACATTTTTCTCTCTTTTGTTTTCTACTTACTGAGCAATCTGTCAGCTCAAGGAAGTTCAAAATGCAAGTAATTGGGCAGCAGGGAGGTTTTTTTTAGTTCTTGGATGATTTATTTCCATGATACTCAAAACATAAGGAGATTTTTCTATGATACAAAGCCTACAATCTGGTACCACATGGGACATCAAGTTTGCCCAATTGGATACACACAAACAGATATCAGACCAGCCGGTTTTATGCCTTTCTTTTAGATGTGATAGCAGTAATATTTAGATGTAGTCATCAAGAAGAAAAAGATACAGTTGTCATGGTATCGTGGCTCTTAAAATAAGCATTGCCCCATTAAAGTTTGTCCTGCTTGATGCTGCACCATCTGACCTTTCCAAAGGTTGTTTTGTTGCACCTTCTTAGATGGCTTTGTTTTGTCAAGTAAGTGACTTTTCACAGCTTAAATGATATGGCTAGCTGTTGCTCAGGCCGTGTCGTAGCATGAACCCAAGTCATGTGCACCTGTGTTCAATTTATCCTGGATCAATAGCATGTCTTTCAGTCTGACATTCATGGCCAGTCTCTGGACCCATAGTGAGATCTTCTAAATAGTTGCTCCCACCAATATAATTTTAACCTACCTAAGTAAAACCTCCCTCATCCTTAGAAACCACAGCTAATCCCATGCAGTTTGTTCTTTTATTCAGGTATCTTGGAAAGAAATGTCAGTTTACCATTTACAGCACACAAACAGTGAATTAACTAAATGATTACACGTATGAACAACTCGTCTTTTCTACAGCACAAAAAAAAAAAACATCCCCAAGCTACATTTGCCAAAGTGTTACAAGGCAGCCACAAAGGAAAGACAGCCTAACCATGTCTTGGCATCAGGTGCTTGCATACACAACTGAACATAAGGGCTTGTCTTGTTGGGATTGCCTCCATGAGTCTAGTTAGTTCACTCTATACAACAACACCAGAAATCAGTCAGCCGCACAGCAGATGTGCATCCCACACGATAGTAGAGTGTTCTCCTTGAAAATGCCTTTATTTAACGTCCTGCTGGGCCACACTAAATATGGATGAGGCGGTATATGCTGTATACCACTAGGCAATCTCCACTGGAAATGTTAATGAAAGCATTGCATTGGCAGAGGTGGGTGGTGCATGGACCATCCCAAAGGCTTGAATAATTAAAATTCTAAAAGGCTAGAATAATTCTTTATGTTTGTAAATATGGACATATTTTGATCCTTTCCATCGCCAGATTCAGAAAGATAAAAGCATTGCAGTGTCAAATGCATACCTGGGATGAACTTTGTTATTACATTTATTTACCCAAAAGAAATATTATGATACGATCTCTGAGTTTAAGGTGACCATTAAACCATAGCATTCATTGTAATAACCCACAGATTATACACTTGCCATGACTTTGTGCTGACTTTGCTTTTTAAAACCTTGTAAGATGGTAAAGAAGGTGAAAAAGTTATTAGAGGATCAAAAACCCTTAACATCGTGCTGGAATCAAAGAACACTCTGCCCTCTCCTTCCAGTCTGCTCTGTAGTCAGCGACCCAGCGGTCCTGTCCTGAGGGGATAGTGCACTTTTAGAACAATATATCTCTTTGGCCAGCTGACAGAGACCTTTTTGGCCCTTCATAAGGGATTAAAAGCTGAGGGTAAACTCACCCTTACAGGATGAAACTGGGATGCAGGGGTGGGAACACCTCTGGAAAACGTAAACGGAAGTTGGGTTCATCGTCTGTGATGTCAGTTAACACTCTCTGTGAACAATGAACCCAAGCCACTTCACCTCACGTAGTTGAGTTGAATTACACTGGCTGACTTGTTTTAGGATGCAGATGTGAACAAAGGCACTACTAGTCCTTCAGGCATCGATGCCCCATTTAGTGGCAGACACTACAGCTGAAAATTAGCTTGTTGCCAGAACCCATTTTGTTTTGTTATAAGAATGAATAATGTAATAAGTAGTGCTGTCGATTAAAAAAGTTAACAAATGAATCACACAATTTGCATCATTAATCACAATGAATCTTTTTTTTCCTTCAGACTGAAGCTGGTAACAATGGATATTTAAATGAAGAATGCACAATTAATGTAGAATCAACAAAAAGGAAGTATATTTAAGATCAAATAGTATCGTTTAATAGCATATTTTAATTTGAAGCACAGATTTCATTCACTATAGATATAAATCACTTTAGTTTGATTTTTAAAATGGGTCTGAGATGAAGACACGGAGGAGAAGAGAGAGAAGAAAGATATTCTGGAGGGAGTTAGATACCAGGTCAGCCAGTCAGTAGTTAGTTTGTGGTGTGAAGCCTGTTGCGAAAGTGGGAATTTGAAGTGATAATAAAGCTTGTGAATTAATCTCCGCTTCATGTCATGTGTACTTTTGATGCCTCCAGATATTTTATACATTACATATGCACTAACAGAAATAATGACAAGACCCAGGCAACTGCATTAATTGCATAAATATTTTAAACACGTTGAATATTTTGAATTACTCCCAAACATGTACGTATGAATTTTGACAGCCGTGATATGAGGACATGCATAGTTGTTCAACAAGTGGGTTTACTTTGCACAATAAGTATAAAGTCTCTCTCAATTCAAATGTATCAGATATATCTGACATTTAACATTTGTTTTATGTTCACAGGTTTCTCAATAAAGCTTACCGTCAGTAACGTAGACATCAATACCCCGAATCGCAATAAAGAACACACATAGAAAGCAGTCTCAAAATCATACACGAAGGCTAATCATGGATGATCTAAGTCCACTCCCAATTCACAAGCGTACACACCGACGCCGTTACGGGCAAACTGTTTGCCGAGTGACACAATGGGACGGGAATAGATCCCAGATGTTTAAACTGTTATCTGCTCTACGCCTGTGTCTGTGTACCTATCCATCAGCTTCACGCTCACGCTCACCCCACAATTTGTCAAGATTACCACAAAAGCCAAACTGTCTGGCGAGTTGGTAAATGAGGTAATTGTGGGCCATTAGTGATGTGCTGCCCTTCAGTAAGAGTGTGAAATCTATTCATATCGGTGCGGACGGTGGCACCGCTCCTACATAGATGGGGGCCTCTGTTTTGGGGGACGCGGGTCTGGTCAAGGTTGCTGTCTAATAAATGAGATCTTGTCATGTTTGCAGATGCTCAAGGTCCCCAGTGACACTCAGCCCCCTCATCAAGAGGAGGGAACACACACACACAGACAGGCTCACGCGTGCTTCACACACATACATATACACACAATCGCACACTTGCCTCGCACACACACACATACGTTTCTTAAGAGCCACAGATGACCAGGACCCCATTTATTTCTTATATCTCTATTCCTCTGTTTTACCCTCTTTACTTTTGATTCCTTCCATGGCATGGAAATCTCCCCTGACCTCCCTTTGTCATTTCATTGTCTTTCAGACGTCCTCTCAGTTTTCTGATTCATGTTGACTTGTTTACAATTCCATCCTCTGGTATTGCTCTCCCTCTCTCTAGACACTTTATTTATTTTCCCCTTTCCCTCCTCACACACCTCTGCTTCACCCTTGTCTCACTGTTTTTGGCTGCATTCACTCGTCCCCGATCTCACTTACCTGTTCAAAAAAAGTATGTGCATATTGATGAAGTAGAGCTAAATAACAAAGACAGCAGTTATTGATACTGGCTGTCAGGGGGGCCAAACAGGAGCAAATGCTATTAAAATGTAGAATCCGGCCATCATTTAGTCCAGCATTTAGTCTAGTGATTCTGGCATGCGGTCTCCACATATCCCACTGTTCCGTTTCTCAGACGTTGTGGCTCTTAGCTTTCTGTGGCTTTAATTATGCGCTGTTTTTTTTCTCAAATTTAAACTTAATCAAGAACGCACCTGCAGCTGAATTCATTGTTTACAGTTTAATGAGTTTACGTTGATTCTGAATAAAGAAGACACATGAATTGATCAATCTCTGTGACCATTAATTGGAAAAAAAACTACTTCACTCTATATGCAGCAATCAGCTGGACACAAAACCTCATTAAAGTGTCCTCTTTGTTGCACACATTGAGTATGGCTTCATATACATGAACTCATTCATATTAACAAGACATGGATGTTCATCTCTTATGGATGATATTGTATTTATGCACCTTTTTTACTTTCCCTGTTTTTTATATCCATTTATGTGCAATGCTGGTCATCTTGTCCCTCACTGCACTATTTGCTTAGTAACATGAACTGAAAGCTTCTTACAGTAAAGAAAGATTTAAAAGTGAAAAGAAATAAATGTTTGAACGAGCTGACTATATGGATGTGTAATTGGCCACAGAACTTGGCTAAGTCATTCTATCAGAAGAAACACAGTTGTTAGACATAAATGTTAAGCCTCGCTTGCTCTGTCTGCTGGTAGGTGATTTGTTTGATGAAGGAGTGAATTGAAAAGATAAGTGCCTTTATATTGACTCCTGTTGAATGCCAAAGATGTAGTTAACACCCCAATACTGAACAGGAATAACACCCAATTTATCATGACAATAAAGTCTAGTTTATACATTGACACACATATCATCATAGTCGGATTTGTATTATGTAGGAAAATACAACCTGTATCACTTTTGTGTGCAAGAGCTGTACTGCCTAACAAGGCATCATGGATATGCATTTTGGAGCAGTTAAGAGGGAGAAATAGACTGCATGGATGAAAAGAACAATAATGTACTACACAATCAAAGAGTAAAACATATGCTTCTTTCAGACCTACCATTACAATAAACTAACTGTCAACCTTAGTGCAATGAAACTTTAAAACAGTGCTAATATAGTCGTGTTTCAAGAAAACAAGTGTATTGCCTGATTGTCCATGTTATTACCCATGCCTTCTACCAAACACACACACACACACACACACACACTCACACGCACAAACACACACACATCCAAAGCACGCAAGCAAATGAGGAGGAGTTTGTGTGGTCAAGGCACTGTGGTGTAAAAACAAAGGAAACCTTGGAACTCAAACAGGCTAACAGGACATGTCTTCCATATTCTGTGTGAAGTCAGATCAGAGGGACCAAATGCATAAATCAATAAATAAACATACATGGAAAAAAGCTCTGATTTACCCTGATGCAACAAGAAGGCAACCCCATGTGTATGCATACGTTGTTCTTTTGTTGGGAGTCGTCTATGTGCTGATTAGCACACTTCCCCCTGCCACTGTTAGTGTGTTCATTTGTTAATAAATCAACCATAGATTTCAGCTCAAATACTTACTCTTATGTAAAAGGCCTCTTTTTGAGAGAGAGATAGAGAGAGAGGGGAGAGAGACAGAGGAAAGAGAAAGATGGTGATATCAATCAGTATTGAATTGAGGCATAAAACATTTAAAAAGCTGTTTCTTCAACTGTCTTCATCCGGAATACAGAGGGATTCATAGATGGGGGGAAAGTCATTGATGCTGCTAGAGAGGGGGGGTGGGGGTGGGGGTGGATGTGGTCGGGCAAGGAAGGCCAATACAATATTTGAGTGTTCTCATATGAAAACGTATTCATCCACCTGAAAGGGCTTCCAGGGAATAAATTGAATGACAGAGCCATCAACAAATGACCCTTCTTTACAACACAGGAGTTCCTGTGAAATCTCCAGAATCCCTTTGCATTTGATTTGGTTGTGAGCATTTCTCTTTTTCATTTCTCTCCGAATGTTTATCAATCAATCTTGGTCCTAGACTGTTAATTGGTCATCACCAGTCAGATACAATCTCAATCATATGAGCTTTATATGCATAACAATAATGCATAATAATGGAACCTGAGATGAGCAAAGCTGTGTGTGTGTGTGTATGTGTGTGTGTGTGTGTGTGTGTGTACGTGTGTGTGTGTGTGTGTGTGTGTGTATGTGTGTGTTTGTGTGTGTGTGTGTGCACACATGTGTATGTGCATGTGCATGTGTGTGTGTGTGAGCAATGTGTGTATGTGCGCATGTATGAGTGTGAGCAGTATGTACATGCATGGTGTTTGCAGTGGTGTGCAATGTTCCCTCTAAATTTTTTCAGCACTGAGCAAATATTTTTTATTCTGAGCGCACATTTCAGCACTGTGAGCAGTTCGTAAACCACGCGACCTGCCGAAAATGACCACGACCCTGCGTTAGCCATAGGTTTTCAAAGAGATGACGGCAAATGCATCTACAAGGTTGATATTTATTCACTATCCTTTATAATGGCTGGACTTTGGAACATTTTAATGATGGTGTTTTACCAGTCAGTTTAGTTGAACTTAAAGGATCTTTGGTTGAAAATAAAAAGGTTTAGGGGGGTTATGACTGGTTCACTGGTTATCAATGATAATGAGTTATTATTAATATATATATATATATATACAAAATAAAAGTATCCAAGGTGTTTAGTCATTTCTCAGCAGGTACAACATTTAAGTGGAACTTCATTTAAAGAAAAATGCTTATGCAGTGCTTAACAATAAATATAGTAATTATGGTGTAATTTTTCATAAAGGTAGCCTTTATAAATAATGTAATAACTGGAGTGGTTTGTAACAAACTAGGCTACAAAACAAGTCAATTTAATTTCATTGAGGTAGAAAGGCCTATCTGGCTGTGTGGCTCATCTTGTCTGCAGGCCTATGGAAGACACATCCTTCTGACTAAACATATGTCAAAATGTTGTTGCCGTATACAAGATCACTTTGATCTATATAAGGCCTAAAAGGGCTAATTGAAAATATAGGAAATGTCTTCCTCAAATCTTCTCTCGCCTCACGATTTTGTCTAGGTGGCATTCATTAGACTGAAACCGTGTTCACAGTCGGCGCTAGATGCTTGGAATGTGCCACAAATGTCAAGAAAATGCGCGTGCGCAGCTTAGAGGGAACATTGTTGGTGTGTATGTGTGAATGGGTGCATGTACATGTGTCGATATTGCAAAATGATGATGCCTAGGCACTGTCCTAGTCCCGATGGCACACAGAAATGTATTTAGCAGCAGGAGTTGTGGTCTGTCCCTGTCCAAGTAGGACTGTTAATAGCTCCCCTAAGTTTCAGAACCCTGGGAAAACCCTAGCAATCTTGTTAAAAAAACTAAGTGTTCCAAATTGTTTTACATTTTTCAGCGTGAAGGACAAAGTGCACCTCAGTCTCACATGTACAGTGAGCACATATTCTTTGTTCCCTTGGCAACCATGCTTTTCTCAGTCTGCCTTGTTCTATAGCTAGGCTGTGGAACTTGGTCAGGATCTAGTCTAATTTTTCTCAATGTTCCAAAGACTTTCCTTTCCATTCTTGGATTAATTTATTGATGGTTTAGAAGCAGTACTTATCTGACAAAAAAGTATTTGTATCTGTTAAAGGGAGATCCGTTAGTCTAAGTTAGTACAAGCTGACTCAGAGGAGTCTTTTCATGGTTTATATCTTGAGTTCGTGCTGAGTTTAAATGCAGGGTGTTTATGGGACTTGTTTATAAATGCATCTAGAATTTGAGGAAATCTGCCTGATTCTGCCCTACATGCATTGGTCTGTGTTTTCTTTTTCTAGTTCAAATCTAGTGCAGCTATGCTCGCTGAGTGGACCCCACACCTCACTTCAATACAGCACAATTGGCTGGATTACACAGTCACATAATTTGCACCAGATCGTAGTCTTATAAAGTATCTCTTAATTCCAAAATGTCATTTTTATTTAAATGAAAATGCTCTCTCTCTCTCTCTCTCTCTCTTTCTCTCTCTCTCCAACAATCAAACACACACACACACACACTCTATCTCTCACTCACACACACACACACACACACACACACATATATATTCAGAGATACACACACACACACATTCCTTTTATCTGTGCTAGTGTCATTTTCAATCGCAAACTTAATTTTCTTCAGTCACCCGTGAGACAAGGCCAGGTAGAGTTCACATGTGGGTGGGGGGGGTCAAGTGAAACCCAGGGCCGTGTGAGTGTAATAGTTTGACCCGCCAACTACAAAGGCCTCTTCCCTTATGCATGACCCACTGGAAAATGTGACCATGAGTTCAGCTCCTGTGACCCACCCACCCACACACAGCCAATCGACAACAGGGCCGTTCATCTCCTTCATCACCCCCAGACTTCCGCCTGCCTGAAAGCCATCTTCACCCTATGCAGACAGCCCATTCACATCTGGGCCATAAACATCTGGAGGCTTTTGAATGTTCTGTTTCGGCCTTGCAGTCACTAATTGAATTTCTCAACCTCTTACAACCTGACAGGCTTCAGGGTCATAGGATTGGGAAATGGTAGGGTGGTTTTTTTTTTTTTTCATACACAAGTTAATGGTCTAATAATATTTTCACTGGTGCTCTATGATTCCAACAATTCACAAACAAACAAAAATGCCATTTGTCAGCAAAAAATTACACATTATTTTACTTTATAAATATGCGTTGTGTTCAAAAAGTGTTCAAAATCTACTATTTATGCCAACAATAGCAACAGCACGATGTTTTTTAATGTGTCCAACTCCAATATGTGATAGTTGATGAATGATAATTTATGGATCAGGGTTGTTTGGGATTTCTTTTGTCTGCACTTCACTTCACTTCACTATGATTTTCAATGAGTTCCATCAAATGCTCAAACGTCTGTTTTTAAAATCCAAGGACAGATGATAATGAATGTCTGAACTCAAGCCACCATCTGCTTAATACAAAAAATGATTTTTTTTTTTGTATTATATTCAAGTGCATGTCTCCCTCTCTATCCCTCTCTGTGTGTGAGTGTGCTTGTGTGAGTGTGTTTGTGTGTGTGTGTGTGTGTGTGTGTGTGTGTGTGTGTGTGTGTGTGTGTGTGTGTGTGTGTGTGTGTGTGTGTGTGTGTGTGTGTGTGTGTGTGTGTGTGTGCTGCACAGGTGTGTGTTTATGTGTATGGTTGGTGCCTCAGAGCAGTCTTAGAAGAATTGGTGCTTTTCCACTGCAGTAACCCACCATATTAGCAAATTATTCCACTGTGTAAATCACTGAGAGGTATGGGAGAATGTCATATAGCAAAATCAATACAGTGCTCAGGGAACATTTAGTCATTAAGGGCTGTACTGTATGTGCCAAATGAATATATTCACCTTACAATCCCTAAGTGGACTGGCTAACATCATCAAGACAAAGCTTCTGACAAAAATGGATCCATTAATATTGTCTGTCTCTTTCTCTCTCTTTTTCCAGTTGTAGCAGAGGACCCCAGTGAACATGGCCTACTACAGTATGTTGGACAGAGGACACCAGTGAACATGGCCTACTACAGTTTGTTGGACAGAGGACAACAGTGAACATGGCCTACAGTATGCTGGACAGAGGACAACAGTGAACATGGCCTACTACAGTTTGACGGACAGAGGACAACAGTGAACATGGCCTACTACAGCATGTTGGACAGAGGACAACAGTGAACATGGCCTACTACTGTATGTTGGACAGAGGACAACAGTGAACATGGCCTACAGTATGTTCGACAGAGGACAACAGTGAACATGGCCTACAGTATGTTGGACAGAGAACAACAGTGAACATGGCCTACAGTATGTTGGACAGAGGACAACAGTGAACATGGCCTACTACAGTATGTTGGACAGAGGACAATAGTGAACATGGCCTACTACAGTATGTTGGACAGAGGACAACAGTGAACATGGCCTACAGTGTGTTGGAAGCCTCATAGACTGGGCTTTGGTACAAATCAGCAACTGCCAGAAAACGGCAGGTCCAGCTGGGGAATCTGGGGAATCAGAAATACGTTCACAAGTCACAGCTTGTGGGCCAAGTGCCATGCAGCAATCAGGGGTGAGACAAAGCACACATACACACACACACACACAACCACCCTGCCCCCCCCCCCCCCCCCCCCCCCCCCAAAGCATAGACCTGACATGTAACACGCTCCCTCACTGTCACTGGTATTAACACTGGTTATATCAACATACCTTTTGATTTGATCGGTAGAGAGTTCAAAGGTAATATATTCTGTTCAGTTTTTTTTAGACATACACAAACCATGTTGAATAACAATACATGTATTACATTCAATATTTGTGAGGATCTATTTGTGAATATTACAGTAAGAGTGCTTGGGTAGTATCTCCTTACACGTGAGTTGTCCATCCTCTTCCTGGTCCTCCTTCTTGCTGTATTGGCTTGGCCACCATAGCATGCTTTCCCTCCAATGTTTCCCCCATGAGGATTGACAGGCATGGGCATCATTGGGTATATAACCTCCGTGGTGGCATCATGTTCCGCTAACCTTAGACATCCTGTGTTGTGTTAGCTTATTGTTGTAAGCTTGTTGTTGCCAACCTGCTGTCAGCTTCCAAACTCCTAAAGTGAACCAATCCCAAAAATGATTCTGCGGAGGCTTGGCAGGAAGGTTGGTTGCAGTTTATTTTCTGCTTCCATGTTTTTTGTTGGATGGTCAATGTTATTCTGAAGTTTTCAATTTAATTAAATTTGAATTATATAGTGCCAAAAATTTGTAATTATCTCAAGGCGCTTCACAGTGCCCAGTGCCTGGAACCCCTTAGAGCAAGCACATTGGCAACTCCCTGTTAATAAGGAAAGAACCTTAAGCAGACCACGACACATAAAGAAGGACCCATCTGCTTGAGGTCAGCCTGGAAAAGAGATTTGCTATATGAGAGAACACCTGAGTGAGATGCACCTGCTTGATCATTCAAATGCAGACTTTTCCAAATAATTAGAACCATACTAGACTTATTTCTTCCGCCTTAAGGTAAGTCTTCTCTTACAGTTACAAGCACCCAAGGCTTTCTGTCAATAATTGATGGCATCTTTTCAAGGATCCCGAAAATCCCTCTTTTGTGTATTTGAATGCATTTAACAGTTTATCTTGCAATCTGTCATGCATACACACACAAAGACACAAACACACACACGCACACGCACGCGCACACTCACACACACACACACACACACACACACACACACACACACACACACACACACACACACACACACACACACACACACACATACGAATAGCTTATCCCCACATACTATTTTTAAATAAATACATTCTCTGAAGACTGAAATACGTACCCCAATCCTTCAAATCCTCTCAAACGATTCTCCAACACCGGATGAGAGAAGAGCGGGAACGGAACGCGTTAAGGAGGAGGGAGGCTCTGGCCCTCTGGCGAGGAGCTGAAGATTACACTGTGTTGTTTGATGAGAGCCACCGCTCCGGAGACAAACCCCCACCCTCCACCCCACCACCATCACCTTCAGAGCCTGTCATCGATAATGAGTCCTGCGGCTCTGTGAGTGCTGAGAGCCCAGGCCTTTGACAATCTTTAAACGAGCATTTTGTGTTGGTGTAGCAGTACACAGGAGGGGGTGTGAGTGTCTGTGTGTGTGTGTGTGTGTGTGTGTGTGTGTTTGTGTGTGTGTGTGTGTGTGCGTGTGTGTGTGTGTGTGTGTGTGTGTGTGTGTGTGTGTGTGTGTGTGTGTGTGTGTGTGTGTGTGTGTGTGTGTGTGTGTGTGTGTGAAGAAAAATGGGGGAGAAAATAGTGTGAGGACATTGTAGCTAAGCAGATCAGATACTAACCTTGGCTAGCAGTCCTTGTTATGTACAGAGAAAGAGCATAATTACTTTTGATCAAATGTTTGCCTGTTAGTAACATCAGTAGCATAAATGCAGGGAGATACTTTAAAGCTAAAGAAATGTCTGTGCCTCGTCTCATATAAATAAACCTCAGTTCTAATACAACTTTCAGATTACATGCATCACCTTCCGGCTGGAGCCATTTAAACACTTTACTGTTGACACTAAAGACCCATATCGCTTACAACTGTACGTTACGAGAGGCTCTGTATTCATAAAAACAAAAGGTTAATGGCTCTACAAATAGGAAGTGGTATGAGGTGTCACTGCTACTTTTCTAAAAACGTCATTACAACCAAATCCCTCCAAGCGCTAATGGTGTCCATGTTTAGAGTTATCGTCAGCATCCCTTTCCATGAGGACTTGTGGTACCATCAGACAGAGAACAAAACCAACCAGCACTGCTTTTTCATATGGAGATAGTTCATCAATATTCAAGGGCATCAGATTTCCTCACTATCCACTTATACCTCAATTGTATTACATGAGCATAAAAAAATGGATTAATGCATGCTTTTGTAATTGTAAATATTTACAATGATTTGATTGGACTGGAAATGAAAACCAGCTGCTTCCTTTTATGTTTGAACGTATTTGGTTGTTTTCCTGGTTTACATAGAAAACTGTGAGGGCAGAAAGTTAAACTGGAGTAAAGGGGGCTCCTCAGACACCGCTTCATTGTGGTCATGTTTGTCTTGTGAAAGGACAAGAGCCGTCTATTTGTCCCACACAGTTAAGATGAGCATTGCCTCCCCAAGGTCTTTAGCAATTACACTGAAAGCACATGTAGGATTAGTTATGGGCTTCCTTATCTGTAGTGTTAAGACCATGTCTTGTGTGTTTGAGTACAATAACACAAATTACCTGGCAGAGTTGATGTTCTTGAGCTTTTCTATGGGCTGAAAATGCATAGATCTCACCGGGGTTAGCAGTGGATGTTGCTATGCAACACTAGCACAAGGGTAGATACAATTAAGACATGCTGTAACAGCCCATGCATAAGTGGGAATAATACACTGCATCAAACAGTCAGAAACAAGTTGTGTGGTGAGATTGTTGATAGACAATTTAATATTGCTTTTTCCGAACATTCCACACAAGTCAGATGTACTGTTTATCAGCATGTGCTTTCATTTGGAGCAGTTGACAGTAATAATATAGGGAAGTTTGGACATAATGATGAGGATGAGATGAGATTTTCTTCGGAGACTGACCAGCTTTGACTGCACGAAAAAATGGAGGACTCTTCTACTAAAATCAACTTTGGACAGTTTCAGCTTATTTTAGTTTAATTTTACCTCAGTCTTGAATATTGTATAAGGAGCTCTGATGGCCCTGGCCTATGATCAATATCCAGTGTCCAGAGTTACCAGCTTGATTTTATAGATTAGATACTATTACTTGTATAATATTGTGAAAAGGTGAAGTCCCTCCCCCTTCTCACTTTGTTCCCCGGCACCTGTGGACAGGTCCAATTGGGACTGATTGGGCCTAATTAGCCCTGGACTACCTTGTTAAAAGGTGCACCTCATTGTTTAGCAAGAGACAGACTAAACAGGCTGCAAAGAAGCTAAGACAAGGGACTAGACGAAACCTGTGTTACACAGTTGGACCTTGTCTGTTTTAATAGCTTTTAGTTTTGTTTAGTGTATGTTTCTATGGTTTGGGGGTTGTGATTGCCCTGGTGTATGTCTCTTTGTTTTTGGGGTTCAAGTCCCTCATTTTTTTGTATTTATGGTTTTGGGGTTTGAGTCCCTTTTGGTTTTGTAAATAAATATAGCTATTTTTGTACGTAAGCCACTGTCTCCTGCGCTGTGTGTGTTCTCCTGCCTGCCTGCAACCATCATTCAGAAGTCTACATCCCACATGTTGAGATGGCCAGCTCGGGCCTTTCTCACAAATATTAATATTAATAGTTAATATGTCGATACGTTAATATAGTGCTTTATTTTCATATTAATATTGATATTAATAGTTGCCTGTTTACAACACATGGTTAAGTATTATTTCTGTCTACACAAAGACAGGTTTGAAAGAAATACATTTCAGAGTATCACAAACATCATCTAATTTTTCTCACAAGCAGGTTACAAGCTCACTCCTGTCAACAAAGTGTGACTTCCTCACATTGAAATGAATATACAGTAAACATAATTCCGTATCACACTTCCATGTTCCTGTCTATTTATTACCTCGCCTGTGCAGAGAAACAGATGAGCCCTTTCTTGAAACATCTGGGTACGATTTCATAAAATAAAAGTGATACACGCATCAATTAAATGAAAGTAAGTGTGGCAGTGCCTTTTCCAGAATGTTCACAAACACATATGTCTGCTTTTTAATTAGCAAATTGTTTTGGGCTGAGATGAGTCGATGGAAAGAAGGCTGTTTTTTCTTCTTCCCTTCCTGCCTAAAAGGAGGTTTCAGTTTAATCTAAAATGTTTATTTAACCCACTACTACTTTGCTTAAAAGTTTAATTTACTTGTACGTCCTGCTGTTCTTGGCTTGCTTCTTTCCACATTGCAAATTGCAATCAAACAAGACCATTAAGCTAACTGCTGTTAAAGTTAATCAATATAGATTGATGAAATTAGTTCTGTGCATTGCCCAACAGCTAATTTAGAAGTCAATTCAAATCTGTTTTCTGCCATTGCTTCAAGTGGCATAAAGTGCAGCTGAAAATACTTACAGACATAGCAGTCTTGAGTAAGGAGGACTGTGCAGACAATGCATTTACCCCATCCCTGTGAACTGTTGGCATGTGGAAACTGTAGGGCATGTTTTATATTTTAACAATGTTTTTTTTTTTTTTAATTTTTTTTTTTTACATATGGGTCAGAGAAGAATCCACTGAACTGTGTGTCTTCAAATATCCCAAACATCTGGAAAATTATATGTTGTCTCCGGCACAAGGAAAGTGCTTCATTTTCATACTCTGCACAACAGGAGAAGTAATCTTAAATGATGATGGTCTATGTGAGTAGCTTCTTTTAAAAAAACTTGAAAGGCAGTGCTGTCCATCACAGCTAGAAGCTTAGTCAACTATTCAAGAGGTTTGAGAGTTCAACAGTGTCAAACACGTTTCTCCGGCAGCAGCAGCTCTCCTTGATATCATGATCACCAACAGCTTACACAGGAAGGCACCCTATTGATTTATTGATGCGCTGTTGAATAATTGATGAATAATAAAATTGACTCTTTTCATTTATTCATTGTTATTTTTGTGGAGTCTGCATGCAAAGCCACCTCTACCTGTCTCTCTCTCTCTTTCTCTCTCTCTTTCTCTCTCTCTCTCTCTCTCTCTCTCTCTCTCTCTTTCTCTCTCTCTTCTTCATGTGCTTACGCCCTGCTGTGTGCAGTCCAACAAGGGATAAATTGCCCTAAATTACAGTGGTTTGCACACCGCAAATTGCCTTATCTTACTAATAAGCCCTGGCTACAATCCGCAGTGAACCACATTGATGCATCCTGATCAGATTCAAAGGTAATTGTATGTATTTAAAGCCTGGAGAATGTACTAATGGAAAGAACGGCAGGCAAAGTCCCAGCCAACTCATTAGCTCTCTGGAGAAACAAGGACTACAAGTAAACAGGAAGCAGTCTGCACAAAAAAATAAGTGAAAGAACAAAGATATAGAAAGGCGTAAAGAAAGGAAAAGAAAGGGTAAGCAGAGGACCACCTAAAAAATTATAACTAGAAAACAGTTGTAACTAGCAGAACTACGGTCCTGTCCCTCAACAGCCACCGTAGATTCTGTCTTGCTCTGCCACGCCCCCAGGTAGCATGCAGTGGCTGTGCATTCATTAGCACAAAATGCCACCCCTATATAAACAGGCTCACCAAGTAGATGGTAGCGATCTCTGGGCTACAACATCCCTTCTCTCCATGCTGTTGCTGCTAAAAGGTAGGTGCTATGTGAGGGATTTTCACTGTTGGCGTCTAGATGTATGACGATACGTACCTTAAGTTTACTGTGTAAATGTGTGACAGTACGTACTTAAGTTTACTGTCTGGCAACAGGTGTTGACAAGTCACCAAACCCTTCCAGGTAGCGTGTACGTTTGCTACTGAAGGTTTGGTCGGATGACACTGTGGTGCAGTGAGAAGACTGTTGGAGGTAAACTAAAATTACGGAGTGAAATGCTTGGTGTAAACTTCGTATGGATGCGTCACTGATGCGAAGTGACTAATGGCTTTTACATCCTTGTTTGTTTGCTGATCTTAATGTCTATTGTAACATGTATTTTAAGTGTTTGCTCATGTAGGTTGGTGGTGAGACGCCAGATAACCAACTGTCCGTGTTTGTTGTTTGTCATTGCTGCATGAAGGTAGCCTGACAATGTCATACTCATAATTCTAGTCAGAATATGAGTCTGATACTGAACTATTGGGCTGTGATTATGGGGCGTGTTTCAACGAAACAGGGTGAAAAAATGCCTCTTCGCTCAATTGGATACCTAGAACCAATCAGAGCAACGTAGTATGACCATTTGATACATTAAAACTTTAACCTGATCCCGTAGGAAGGACGGCAAAAACATCTTTTCGATAGACAAATGCCTTGATCGCGTTTCTCTGTTCCTCTTTTAAAATGAAAACGCTGTTAATATCTGTTTAGATATGCCTGCTCACGTTACTAATTAGCAACAAGGCTATAGCTAGCTACCATGTATTTTAATGGATTTTTGGTGTAGTGTTAGCAATTACCTAACAATTATGGTCTAGAGCGCTTCAGTTAAGACATACAATCCTAGGCAACATTCGTGTTGCACATATACAACTAACCGAGTCAATGTAGACATAAAAAAGTCGTGTAGATAGCATAATTTACACAAAATATGTCCCACTTACAAGCCGGATACGCCGCCATCTTTTGAAAGATTTCGAATTTACCTCTGATAATCTGTCCATCATCGTATAAAGCCCGCCCTGACAATTTGATTGGTCTGGCTTTATCTCTCCGATGAAACTCTCTCCCAACTAACTCAAAGCCAGACCATATCTCCCTGACCAAAATTTTTGTGGGCGGGGTTTGGGCTGGTATCCAGGCTAGCATGAAGGTAACTTGAGACTTATGTTTCGATTTGTTATAAATACATGTTGATTATGTATGATTAGAAACATCATTTTATTTCCTTTCTTCAGGAGATTTGCCACTGCTGCTTTGTTTTGCTATGAATTTAGTTTCATTTCAGTTTTTGCTCTTTGTAGTTTTTGTTTGCTTTTGTGTTTGGTTTGACCTAGGTGTGAGCTAGGTTTAGCGCACTACTTTCTATTTTCTTTCATTATTTGTCCCCTCTCCTCTCCGCCGTGCTAGAGCGATAACTGTTGTATTGGCTGCCCCAGCTTTGGTCTCTAGTAAATAAGCCTTTTCTGACGCTGAAACTCTGCCTGGTAGGTTTAACCCCAACTCCTCTCCCCCCTTCCTCACCAGAGTATTGCAGCTGTCTGCGGGGCAGGTCGCCGGATCTGAGTCCTTTTCTTTGCGCACTGCATGTCATTGAGTGGTAACGCGCACCTCAAAATTTGCTTTTAATACCTGTTTGCAGTGCCTGTGCCTATGTGTGTTGTGTGCAGAGTTTGTGTGTGAGTAGGCATAAGAATCCAGAGCACGGGTGGCGTGTCGGTCTCACTCCCCTTTTTCCAGACAGGTAACCCCCCTGCAACAGTTGCTCCCTATGCCCCCTACCATCCTGGTGGCAGCTATTATCAACTCTCCCGCCATCTTTCAACTCTGTTCTATTAATAAATTGTCATTCTTATTTTTGAATACCTCGTCTCTGTCCTTACTGGAGCGAGAACCCACTTGTCTCTAGCAAAATGGTACAAATTATACCTAAAACTATATCTTGGTGTGAAAGTCACCAGGTGGCGTAGTCGCAAATCAGAGCCAAGACCTTATTAGACCACTAGGTTACACAGTCATCATTTATTAATCAGGAAAACTGTAACTATTTTGTCAATACAAAAATCAACCTATAAAACAGTTGAATTATTACTAAAGACAGCTTTAATCAACAGTGGGGTAAATACCTGCATTTACTGTATTTTTAGTACGGATTTAACATTTCTGCTTGTGTTACTCTTAAAAGATGTATGCAAATGCATGCCACAGCAGTCAGAGAGAGGATGAGACGAGCACTTTGAAGATCCACTTGAGGGCTTGTGTTCTGCTAGATGACACGTTAACTGTTTCTAAGGTCAAAAGCTCAGTAATGGCTAGAGATATTCACATCTCATTTCAGAGTTGCTAAATATAATATATATAAAAATGTTCATAAAGGATTCATAATTCTTCATGGAGACTGATCTAAGTCTATATATCTATTTACAAATAGACAAGACTGCACTTATAAAGCAGTATGATTCTTAGTATAAGCCCTATTGGGTCCTATGGGTCACATTTGGCTCCATATATCAAGAGGTAACAAAAGCTTTATTACCCATTATAATACACTTTATGAGTTCAGTCATTACTATATATGAATAGTTATATAGACTGTCAATCATTATGAGGCATTATGAACACTTCATAACCCTTCATGAATTTGTTTCTTAAATTCTTATTTCTTAGCAGTGTAAAAGCTCTGACTGTTAATGAGCCCACACTGCTTGGCACAGTAATGATTGCTTGTGAAGGCCATAGCTATATTTCTTGAGTAAGGGCATTGAATGGATTGCAAGCAGGATGTAATACCGAGCGAGTCTCTGGAGATATGCAGCTAAAATGAAAGATAATTCCAATCAGTCTTTCCTCTGAGTCTCCGCTGTCTGGGAAGATTTGTCTGAAGACCCTTGGGTTTTGTGGCCTGCCTTAAGGCCACTAGCATGTCCACAGGAACTCTCAGTTTCATTTGACCCTTGGGTTTTAAGGCCGGCCTTAAGGCCACTAGCATGTCCACAGGAACTCTCAGTTTCATTTGCAGACCTTATTGCTCTGGCCCACACCCCAGCGCTACACCATCAAGGAGTCTCACCTGACAGCAGAGATATTCACATCTCATTTCAGAGTTGCTAAATATAATATATATATAAATGTTCATAAAGTATTCATAATTCTTCATGGAGACTGATATAAGTCTATATATCTATTTACAAATAGACAAGACTGCACTTATAAAGCAGTATGATTCTTAGTATAAGCCCTATTGGGTCCTATGGGTCACATTTGGCTCCATATATCAAGAGGTAACAAAAGCTTTATTACCCATTATAATACACTTTATGAGTTCAGTCATTACTATATATGAATAGTTATATAGACTGTCATTATGAGGCATTATGAACACTTCATAACCCTTTATGAATTTGTTACTTAAATTCTTATTTCTTAGCAGTGTAAAAGCTCTGACTGTTAATGAGCCCACACTGTTACATTTGCTGTTGGCAGCATAGTATAGCAAATTGGGTTGGGTGTTGGGTTTTCAAAAAGTTACTTTTCAGCTTGCCCTCTGTTATTATTTGTTACATACATTCATTCTGTAAAAAGCATAATTTCTGTTCACTGCCGTCTACAAATAAGGAGAGGAATTTCTTCACCAGCTAACATATTTCTATGATAAATATCTCTCTCCAATATCTGTGTATCTACAGATCCGTGCACATGATAAGATCCTGCACTGATCTTTCTGCTTGAACAACAAAAGAAGAAGACATTTTTTTCAACTTTGAGTGTTTATTATTCACAAATATTATCATTTCTTCAGGGCTATTACACGTTGATATAACCCTAAATCTCCTTTCCTCCCTCTGTGTTTGTGTGTGTGTGTGTGTATGTGGTAACAGATCAATAGCCACCTTTTTGTCGAGCCTGTTCATATTTTAACCATATCACACGATTTCATACGTTGACATCTGAGAGAGATATTGTTCTTCATAGTATAACACGCAGAAGTTTCCAGTTTCATGAATGTACTTTTATCAATATATGTGAGTGCATCTTTCACCATGGTCAAATTAATTTCAGTCCAAAATGATGTATTGACTTGGCCTTTAACAAAAGTATCAGCATTCAATCTCAGCATGGCTCTCTCCCAAATCTCTTTCAAATTTCATCAGAACTGAAACGTTTCTGTTCCATTGAGTAAATGACAAATGGAGACACAGACAGGGAAATATAATATAAAATATTCTACTGATGGCACCAACACCATAGAAACGCTGGTGCCCTAATCATCAACATGGAAACTTAATGAATTGAATTGAGTTGAAAATCCTGTTTTAAAGATTTTGTGTGGTGTATTGTTCTCTCAGTTTGATAAATGTGTCCTTAATTGTCACCTCCATTTATCTAGAGAAAATGTCCATTCTTCAGGCTATTGATCTCAACAGATGATTTGACGTTCCCTTGTATGTTCCTCATCCTTATTCGAAGGGCTGTTTTTGCTGTCAAGCTTATTCCAGCTATTAAACCAATCAATCTTTTCAAATGTCTTCAGTCTGAGAGCATAGCAAGTTTTTGAAGTAATTTGTTGTGTTTGATCAGAGTGAAGACGTGCTCTGCCATACTCCACATCAACTAAGTACTCTCTACAGATGACCACAGTTCTCTGGGAAGGAAAAAGTAGGCGGCATATCTTTCAATTGCAAAAACTGGGGATTGACTAACTAATAAAGTTTCAATTCAGTGTTCTGTGTGAAAGACTGCACAATTTTAATATGATTTGCTTCATTACTTCTTTGGTATTATTCATCACTTTATTGCTTCCACCGAGCACATGGAACTACCACGGGGGTTTCTTGGCAGCACGCACAAAACAGTCTAATTTTAGAGACACTATGAGTGACTTTCATGTCCCCCTAGACCATTGTCCCATTGACTGTGAGGTGTCAGCCATGGCTCATTGAATGGTCCACTCCACTGCCTGTAGCATGAAATTAAACCAGACACCATTTCACAGTGTTGCTTTGTCTTGAGGGATTCCCCCCACAAAGGCTGTCATCACGCCTATATGAAGATGTTAACGCTATTTCTTACATGTTTAATTATTTACTTGTGGATATTTCTTTCTTTCCTTTCTTTCTTTCTTCCTATATTTATTTATTTATTCATTTATCTCTTGCTACAAGGCCTTTGAGGGATATATAATATCATTTTGGAGTTGTCTTTGTCTGAGCAAGAGAGGACGTGTGGAAACTTGCTGATGGGAATACAAGTCTATAAGACAAGAAAACTCTGTCTGCAATGCAGATCATTATCTTATAGGTCAGAATGACAAGCTTGGAAGATGATACATTTTTATGGACTCAATGTCAGAGTTAACATCAGTAAAGTGTTTGAGAAATTATGAAATGATGACCAGGGAGGAAGCAGGCTCTGACCCTTGGACCCTTACTGTGGACCCTCCACAGTATTAAGGGCCATGGCAGGTCAAACTAAATATGCAGAGCTGGGGGAGGAACTGTAATATTTTAAGAAAAAAATAAAGATTTTAAGATTAAATTCATAAATTGATGAGAAAACCTTGGATATTCTCTGTGATTATGAAGTCATAAATGTACGAGAAAAAACCTTGGTAAAAAAAAAGTGTATAAGGAACCACATCACTTCACTTTGCACTTTGCAAACTCATCACACAGGCCCTTGGTTTACAAATTAAGATGATAGCAGGTTATCGTGAGCATCCAAGACAAGACTCGATAGATTGAATAGGCAGGCTAAGGGGCTGTTTCCTCCTTTCACAAAATAGCTTCTCAGACTTCGAGAAATTGGATCAAGGTGAATGTTGATGCTGGATGCTCTCTACTGCCATTGGACGTCACGTGGGCTGTGTAAGGGAGAGCTCTATTGATGGCTGATCCTCAATGGCAACTCTGGATGTCCGATGGCAGCTGGGTAGCTTCCCAGTTATGAGACAGGGACTGCTCCATTTTTATCCCAATTGGAGCAGCTTGTGATAGGTTATCATCTTTATTAACAGTTTATTTGCCTATCTTAGTTGTGCCACCAAACAGTAGTTATTTATTGGCAGAATAGTTCTCGCAAATGTATGCCTTTATATAGAAAATCCGTGTTTTTTCCTCCAAATATTATCCCCCTCCTTCGTATTGTTTTTATTTATATATAACAGCCTCTACTACACTGTCATATAAGAAAACAGTGCTCATGATGAAGACATAACTGCGTGAACTCCTCAACTCTGCACGAGAGCTTATAATGAATCGCATAATAGTTTCCCCCAAAACTATTTTTCCCCAAAGTGTTTGCAAGCTTTCACACACTTTCAAGCAGTGTCTCTTTCTTCTGCGTCCAATTATGGTTTGGTATTCTGGGCAAGCCGGACTATGGGCAGCCTTGAGGAAAGGAACACACGCTGTGTTGAGCTACAAAGCTCTGGCGGACAAATGGGGTCAAGTGCAGGAGTGGACAAGACAAAGACAGGGAGAGAAATGGCTTAAGATGAGGTTCTTCGGGTGTTGCAAGGCTGGGGAGAGGGGAGAGAGAGAATACATTTCTGGCTGAAGATAAACAATAGGTGAAGAAGGGATAAAGGATACAGAGAGAAAAAAAGGGAGGGAGAGAGACAGTGCAATCATTTGGTGTGTTGTTGTGTCTCCCCGTACAGTATATCTCTACTTCATTTTGATCAAATTAAATCTAAGAGGTGAAGTGAGAACGAGACTGCAACCAAAAACATACACAAAGTGAACTGACAAAGAGTGAAAAGTTAGATGTGGATTCACGTTTGTTCCTCAGCTTCCTCAGCATAACCTACATAGCTGGAGAGTGTGCCTAAACTCAGACACAAATGCAGACTCTCATTACTCATGTGAATGCAACACTAACTCCACTGCTAAATGCAGGGCTATTAACAACAGGACATTGAATGACATTGAATGTGTTTGCTTTCATAAAACGAGGTGAACTGCGGGGGGGACATGTTATTTCTCCCAGAATTAGATTGAACAAAAGAAATTATAGAATTAAGACAAAAGAGTAAAATGTATGTGAGGGACATGTTTAACATCTCTTTAGAAAGGCATGCCCTCAGGTGGTAATACATGATATAAAAGATACAATGGGAAAATATAATGTTATTCATGCATTAGGTGGGCTATGCACAAATAATTAGTAAAATGTATCCATTGCTGAACTCTTTGAAACAGAGGACATGCACAGTCCAGGAAGAAGGAGAACACACCCAAATGACACATCCAACCCTGAAGTGGCATTGCCACCCCATGAATTTTCACAGCTTCCATTGTGGCCTGGATTCCAGGACTAGGGTGTTGCTAATGAATAGCGGTAAATATTGTTTTGTGAGGTTCCTGGGATCAGCACCATGGAGAGCAGCAATTGTGCTGATGCCCTATGTAGAGAGAGAGAGAGCACTGTGTGATTGGATGGCCTGTGGCCACACAAGCTGAACATCTACACATAATTTGCATAATTGGGAGGGACTCTACTCCTGTAATTGTTCATGGGAGGCCTGTTTTCAGCATTGTTTCCCCTTACATGAGTGCCACAATCATGTCTAGCCCACTAAAACATACTGGTGATACACAAATTGGGGTATGGAAGCCTTACTGCAGCCTAGTGGTCTTGTTCCAGTTGTCTCTCTGAATTTTACAAACTGGACTGAAGACAGGAATTAAGAAAGAAATGGTGGGCATGTCATTCGATGAGCTCAAATTAAAATATGGGATTCCTGCAAAACATTTTTTTAAATATCTACAATTTAAAAGCTTCATCCTTTCCAGACAGAGCAATGATTTGAAGCTTCCCCCCCTATCCACCCTAGAAGATTACACTTTGAAGTTTTTACATTTTAGGGGACAGGTTCATTACTCTATGAGCTTTTTGTAGGCAAGTCTAAAGAATCATCCCAATGCTCACTTCAAGCATGGCGAAGGGACTTGCAGGATAATGTAACTGAGGAGGAATGGTCAGAGGCATGTTTTCTAGCTCAGACCCAATCCGTAAATACAAACTCCAAACTGTTACAATATAAATGGATAAGTAGACTGTACATAACACCAGCTAAATTGTACCACGTTAACCTGGTATTGATACCTGATACCTGCTTCAAATGTAAAGACCAAAAAGGTACCTTATTTCATTGTATGTGGGAATGTCAAAAGACACTTTCTTTTTGGAGTAAGGTGGTGGACCTTGCTAGCCAAATCATTGGCAGGAAAGTGCCTCTTAGTCCTAAATTGTGCCTGTTGAATCTCTATCCAGAAGACTTCACTACCTCTAAAACAATTAGGTCTCTACTGAATATTTGTTTTCTGGAAGCCAAACGATGTATAGCTCTCTCATGGAAATCAGATACACCCTGTGCCACATCACAATGGTTGAAGGGAATGACTTCTTACTTAGCTTTAGAAAAGATAAGTTACACAACAAAAAATAGACTTGACAAGTTTTGGGAAATATGGAACATTTTCTACAACTTCCTTGAAAATAACAACATGGATGTTGATGGTTGGTTGGATGATAAGACGGATTGAGTTCTTTTTGTTTCTGTTTTGTTTTGTTTTGTTTTCATTTGTTCTCCCCTGTAAACAATGTAAGTTAGCAGATGTAATCTTAATGACTGTAACACACTGTCTACTGTGACAAGAACATCTATTATATGTGTTATATGTGAGAGCAAATTGCATTATATGTGCCTTATTATGTTGTCTTGTATTGTTTGTCTGTAAAATGAAAAAAAATCTTAATAAATATATGTTGAAAAAAAAAAAAAAAAAAAAAATGGTGGGCATGATTACACAATTGTGTGAAGGGCCGGGCACGGACGTACTCTCACCACACTAACCATTCTGCCATTCTCACCAGCCATTCTCTTCATGTGGTGTTGTCTCCTTGTTAGTCAGACAGAAAAGCTTTTTTTACATCACAGGCTGCTGGTCTGTACAGAGTAATGACTGCAATCTCAGAAAAGATTTAGAAAGTACCCCCCAATCTCTGACTGAATGGAGCTTCAGATCAATCCGACTTTTATGGTTAACCCAAAGAAATGTCTAATGGAGATACATCTGTGCTAATGGATATTTTATTTTCATCATACATTTCTGAAAATAAGGAACCTAAATTTTCCTCACTTTTTGCTCGGTCATTGAATACTGAATTTCATGGTTGGTGAGGTGTTGCCTTTGCTTGAATGTACGGTTATCCTGGTGAGTTAAAGCACCACATCCTTCCACTGTTTCCGCTGATGGTAATGGGGCCTAAACCACAGCAGTAGAAAAGGTTAATGATCAGGTGGACCCTGTCTGAGTGATATTTGTAAAATATGGATTGCCTGTCCACCACACACTCGCATCAGATTGGGGAGTAAATCTGTCATTTTAATGAGGACTGTCAATGAGCCAGGTCTGATATAGAAGAAGCAGACTGATTTCCATGGGTATGTCTGAGCAGTTCCAGCATTTCAAGAGAGTTTCAGCTTTGTATTCTTTCTGGAATCGTTACTTTAAAAAACTAATTTAGTTAAAAATAGTCTTAAAAAATGAACAGTAATAACAAACAAGGCTGACTTCAGTCAAACAAACAAGGCTGACTTCAGTCAGTTAATGGTGGCACAACAACACACAGCGACACACACGTGCATATATTAGATGGCGACACAGGACCCACACACACACACACACACGCAGACCGAGGTCACAGTGAATTTGTCTTCTGCCTCATCACATCCCGGTCTGTCCTTCTTCCACGACCCCAGGAGCAGTGGGCAGCCTTTAGGCGCCCGGGGACAAAGTCAAACGAACCTCTGTCTTGGTCAGGGACGGACAGGAGAGTGTCATGCATAGCATTAACTTGTTCGGCCTTATCTTACTCATAAGGACTTGCATGTCAAGTCAAAAGAAATCATTCGATATGGTCAGTCATGACTGTTCCAGAAGCTGATGAATTCTCTGAATCCTCAAATGTTGTGGCTACACTCAACAAACAAGAGCTTCTCCCAGGAACTGACAGGGTATCTCACAAAGAAGCAGTTTTAAAAATATATATCATAGCATTTCCAGCTTGCAATTTCCAATAACTGAACAGTTGAAGAAATTGCTGTTAAGGGTAACGGTGGAAGTCAAGATGAGACTACCAAGGACACTTTGAAATTAAAACTGCACGTCAGCCTGTCAGAAAGGCTAGCTAAACCCCTCATATGACTCCACAGCACAACACAGGTTTGGTGGTGCGCCCTACGCTTGCCCATTATTGTCTACCTAAATTCATGTCCAAATCCTTCAAATTCATGTCTGAAGCAGGGGCGGACTGGCCATCGGGAATACCGGGGAAATCCCCGCTGGGCCGATGGCCCAAAACAGCCCATTATCATCATCAACCGGCACACTGCCGTGTGGCCCGCTCGCAGCGCATATCGGTACAACATATTTTTTTGCTTTTGAAAACAACATTTATCTAGTTTTCTTTAAGACATGAGAGTACCGAGAAGCACGGACTCAGTTTTATACTCCTACTTGCAATCTGTCTTCACACCTATGGTGACCTATTTTTTTTTTTTTTTTTACGTTACTTCTTAAATGTGTTTTACGGACTTCGGAAGTTCAACGTAAGAACATATCTCTACGTTATTAATGAACACGTGAAAATTGGTTCTTACACAGCCGAAGTGTTCTCAGCTGTGCCGATTGAGGTAGAGGATTCTGGGATTCTTACATTTGGATTTGCATACATACACGCAACACGCCCAGCCAGGGCACTCAACCGTATTGACGTGTGGAGTCAGCCCTAGCCCTTAACACGGATGAGGCACAGCTTGCTGCTGCCTCTGTCAATCTCTTCCGTCAGTCTGATTTAGTTTTAGGTGTTATTAAATGTCAATTACTCTAGACTACATTTTATTTGGAAAACCACTGACTGGTGACAGTGATAAGGTAAGATGTGGCGTTGACCTTGCCAAATGTTAGCTTGCTATTCACAGATGAGGTAACGTTCCCTACAGCAAGCCTAGCTAATGGTATGTCTTAAATTGAGACCGTTATGATCTGGTAAAATAAGCAAGCTGTTGTCAACATCGAGATTATCGATTTTAACATGTTAGCCGTAGTCACTTGCTTACAATCGATGAGCAAGCTATCCATGGTAGTAGTTGTAAATAGGGCAATGTTATCATTTCTAATACTGTAACTTGTGACAAATAAGTTAACCAGCTAGTTTGTTATGCTAAAATCACTGTGTTACACCAACACTTACATTATAAACAATGTTAATATGTTATCTAGATTGTTAATATGTTATCTAAAGGTGTTGAATTGGCCAAGTAAAGCTTGCGTTTCACAACACTTAGCCTACATTATAAACAATGTTAATATGTTATCTAGATAGATGATTCTAGAATAAAACATGGATAAATGGATACAAAATAAATGAAGGGACATTTATAATAGACAAAAAATTGAGATTAAATATTGTCATAGTTTGACAGCACTAATTTCAAGTATATTTATCTAATACGCTTTAACCAATAGGCTTTGTAGTTATACGTATAACCATCTGATCTGATAACCATCTGATCTGATCTGATACTATTCATCTTGCAAACTATACCTACCTTGGAGTGTTACAATAGCCAGTATCATTTTATTCCATGTGTCCATCCAGGCAAATTGGTGGATCCAAATGTTATTAAAAAACAAGCATATATGATGTAATTTCTTTGTAATCAACCAAAAATAATGATAAGTGTATGGGTATTTTTCCCAGTAGGCCACTGACCGATACGTGCAATCCATTGAGTGGGCAATGCGCTGTGTACTTAGTGGGCCGCGCGCCGTGTATTGAGTGGGCCGGTCTGACAGTAACTCCCGGGCCACTTTTTCCCCCCAGTCCGCCCCTGGTCTGAAGTGTGCTAAATTAATTCTAAATATAAGTGCCTTGAGCTTGGATATACCTGTAAGTGCCTTGAGCAGACAACGTGCAATTGTGTTATTTGGCCACAATCACAACATGAGTTTTTTGACAAAAAAGGAGCAGGGTTTGATCAAAGAGAAACCCCTTGACAACAGTTAAACATGTGGGTGGATCTATTCTGTTTTTAAATGCTATTTTCTAGCAGCCAGTGGTACAGTGAACCCAATACAAATGATAGGTAGAATGGGTTCTTCTAAATATCATCAAATTCAGAATACAAATCTCACGCAGTCAGTTAAAACTGAACCCTACAAGATGTTGGTCTCTACAACAGGACAATTATTCAAAGTGAACCTCAAAACATACCATGAAGTACTTCAAGAAATGTCCTGCTGTCCTCGAACTGAAGCATGATCTTTATGTAAAAATCTTTATGTAAATCTATATCTATGGACAGGACCAGCACGACTGCACACCATTCTATTCACTCTCCTGTCAGCAGAATACTGCTGATTTAACAAAAAAAAAAAGTGTGTTGGTTGCTGAGGGGGGTTTACACAAAATCCCATTTCATGAGTGGTTTGTCATGTAGTCATCAGTTTGGATTGAAGACCCTGCCCCAACCTAAGAAACACACATACCGCACAAAAATATCTGAGCTTTAAAAGAGCATTCACATATTTAATTCACATTGACATCATTCATGCCATATCATGGACACAAGGCTCTTTTGTAAAGAATCAGCAACAAAGAACATGACAAGTAATTAAAGCAGCATTTCACCTAGCAGTAATTCCAGGCAAAACAGGCATAATTGCGTGTGTAAATGATGTAAAGTGAAAAAAAGCACAAGAGAAACCTTTCAAATTACAAACAGATAGGACAGAGCAGACTGAACTATATATATAAAGCTATTAAAGAGGCCTGATTTCATGCATGTCTCTTTTCTCTAGGCGGAGAGAAAGCAGAGTTTGAGACATGGAGAACAGAAGGAGAGATATAGAGATCATTATCTAATGCCCAACAGCATATAATATAGCAAATCTATACATGTTGCACTAACATGACTGATTAACTTTCCAACTAAGAGGACTGGTGAATTTCCTCTGTAAGTAATTTTGCTCATGTCTGAAATACAGCATCGCTCTAATTATAACCTACTCTGGACTCTCAAAGCAGGCCAACAGTAGCCAAACTCAATCTGAAACAATAATCAATAATGCAATAATCCCCATCGTAATACTGATTGATAATAATCCCCATCGTAATACTGATTGATAATAATCCCCATCGTTATACTGATTTATAATAATCCCCATCGTAATACTGATTTATAATAATCCCCATTGTAATACTGATTTTCAGATGGTTTGCATTGGCACTAGATGTGATATATTTTCACTGTTTTTTAACTGTTTTATATCATATGAGTGTTATAAATCTGTTACACAAAAGCCAGAGAACACCCAGATGTATTTGCTGTCATGGTTTCTTTGCTGGGCCATTCAGATCCCCTTTTACCTTAATCTGAATAGAGAAGTGTCAGTCAGATGCAGGGGCGGCTCGTCCATAAGGGCGATTGGGGCGACGCACTGCCTATGAAAAAAAAAAAAAAAAAAAATCCTGATGTATAAATAAAATTTCCTTGTAAATCGCTTTGGATTAAAGCGTCTGCTAAACGGCTAAATGTAAATGTATATTTTATATTTGTTTTCTGTCGGATACCACTAGACCGTCTGATATGCCTTTGAATGTCATTGTCCAATCAGGTAACAGCCAGGCAGTCAAGGCAAAAGTCGTTGTCGCTGCCGAATGTGAGTCGCTGCCCTATGTGAGTCGCGCATGCTCAAACGGCATAATGTGGGTATATTTACTGGTTTATTTAATTGTGTTGTAAACGGTGAACAGCTAAGGCTCAACGTCAACATATGGGGCTGGTTTTAACACCAAGGTTTATGATGTTAAGCTTCATGTGTATTGAATTATTAGTTAAGCAGTGCATTCATTACTAGTAACAGTAATACAACATATCCCCATATGTTGACGTTGAGCCTTATGCTGTTAACCGTTTACAACACAATTAAATATAACATTAAATGTACCAGTATTATGCTGGAACCAGCCCCATATGTTGACGTTGACTATGAATCATTTTTTATGTGATGACTTATTTTGCTTTTGTAAGCCAATACTTTCTAGCCTGGGTGCCATCCGTTTTGTACGCGCTCCACTGATTGCGGCCCTCGTTTGTGGAGGCAGCAATCAGTGGAGCGCGTACAAAACGGATGGCACCCAGGCTAAATACCTACAAGATCAGTCAATAAATATCGTTGGTTTTGACGTATGTTGCCCCCTTCTTTATGTTGTTAGTGGACATATCATGTGTCCTGTTCAGCTATGTCACATCATACAACATTTGAGACGTGTGGATAATGAAAAAGTGGGATAATTTAATGTGGAGCCACATCATGTTTGCTTATGAAGGCTCCTGAATGTAACTGACTTCCATAGCGTTCCACCTGTAACTTGCTACTCTAGCTATTTAGACAGGGGAAATATTACTGTTGGTTGCTGCCAATAGTAGACAAACAGGTATTGCTGTATGAGTAAATCGGCTAACTTAATGTACCTACTGAATGGGTCGCCTTAATCATTATCAAAAAAATTGCCCCCCCTGAGATTTTTTTCAGGAGCCGCCACTATGATATACACCTCTCTTCATGCAATAAAACACATAGCAGGCCACACAGTAACTATGTTGATGCATGTGTTCCTTTGTGATATTATACTTGCCTTTCCTTGCATGTGTGATCTGCTTGGAATCCTCTATTTTTCTTGGGCTCTTACCTCCCTCAAAAAAACAATGAAAAATACAATGGTTACCTTTTTGCTACATTGAAAACATTAAAGAAAAATGCCCAGGTATGCTGAAGTTTTGCAAGTTTATCACCACACAAAAAGATATTCAGAGCACATAACATACTTTGACTATATTTTGTTTTTTAAATTCGGCAAAATCACATGATCTGTCCTTTACACAAGACAAATTAAAGCGTAATCCCTGGTGCCCTAAAGGACTTTAAGACATAGGTTACCTTGAAGGAACATCTGGTTCTCTCTTGCCCTGTGCACTGTAGAGATCGTTGATAGTGATCCATTGTTAGGTGGCTAGGCCACAGGAAAATAGCACCTGCTTCTGCTCTCCAGACTGAGCAGACTCAACAATTAACCTTTGTTTCCCAAACATTGTTACATTTCTTTAAAAGAAGGTGCTTTCTACACTGCAGCTCTATTCTCACCCTGCTTTTACTCATTTGTCTTTGGTTACTCTGACAGGAAAGGTTGTACCTAGAGAAACATTTCCGCCTTCTGTTTTACACTACACGCATCTACGACTAGATGCCCACACCTAACCACATGGAGAAATACAACCTTGGAGAAGTGAAGAGGAATACTTAGCACAGCTTTGATGCTATTTGGAGCCCACCCTTGAAAGCATATGCATCCATTATGTTGCATTAAAAATAATAGCAGCCCAGAGCCATTACTTTGTCCAGGTCTTAAGTGACTGGAACAGTGGCTGAGCATTCATCAGACGTGACACTTTTCTTTTCTTTACCAAGCTGCAAAATTAGTTTCCTTTAATGGTCTTTCATGTGCCCTCATATGCTCTCAGTCTCCTCAGTGGCACATTTTACATCCATGTTTAATATATATTTCTTGCATCCCTTCCCCCTTGCAATATTTTTTACGGCCTTAAAAATTTTTTCGGAGCAGACATGAAAAACAAGGTTGTAATCAGTTTAAGTTGCTCTTCAATGAGCACCTTGGAAATAGTAATTTCCCATGTTGAATTTTAAAGTAGAAAAATAATTGCTGTCCCTGTGCTCCCACAGTTGCCAAGTGCCACCATTTATGCCCCGTAAGGATAAAGGTTTTTAATCCCTAAAGGCATGTCCCCCTTTGCCTTGATACTGTGTGTAGTAAATCTCCAGGACATGTTGTGGGCCTGTGCCAATTTGACAACAATGCCAAGTGAGGTAGAAGTATGCCTGTTTCTTGGGGTGGTGGTGGGAGGCAGTTTGGTGTTGTTTCAGGATCACTTTGTCTTGCAAAAGGGTGCTTGAGTCAGTATCAGGTCTGTCTAAAATCTAAGGCTAAATCTGATGGTGCATCATGTCTGTCTGGGGCAGGATCTGATTAGGGATAGAAGAAATTATTAATTTATGATTTCATTATTTTTTTTTCATTTATGTAGCACCATTTATAATAGACATTGTCTCAACGCACTTTGCAGGGCCCAATTCCTGAAATCCCAGAGCAAGTTCACAAATTCTTGTCAAGAATTCTTGACAAGAACCCAGCTCAGAGGGTACCAGCACAGAGACAGACACACTTCTGTCTGGAGTTGGTTAAGGAGAGGGTGAGTGAGCTTTCTGGGGGGTTGTATAGGATTTGTCCATAATAGAAGAGGAAGACATGGAGACATGGCCTGGAGGTTGAGGATTTGTACTCAGATTGGGATTGTATTGGACACATATTGATTTGTGTTGTTTCTTCCCTTCTTTATGGATTGCTGGGCCCTCACTGGTCTCAGCCAGATCATTTTCCTTTCAGTTTTACATTCTCCTGAAAGCCATATTTCTGCTGAACACTGTTTTCACATCTGTATTATTGATCTGAAACAGTTTTTTATAAGAAATTGTTTACTTTTTCACTCAACAATTAAGTGGTGAGAATGGAAACCTACTGAAAACCCCAGCAGCCAAAACAGCAATGGACTTTGTTTTACTTCAGTTATACATCCCTCAACAGCACTAATTACTGGTGTAATATTCATTCATTCATTCATTCATTCACTATCATTGTTTATTCAGGGAGAATTGACTGAGCACAGGACTCTTTTGCAGCAATGCCCTGACTGAGGCTACAGAATACAGAAGAACAATAAATAAACAAACCATACCAAAACAAAACAGACAAAATAAATAAACATAACAAAAAAAACTCAGAAATTAAGTATGGGCCATTCTACCGAATTGGTGCAAAGTCAGGTCGGAAATATTTTGAATTTGTTTATGTTTATTCCCAAAACTTTGTCCGTATGTATATTGTACCATGTCTAAAGTACACATATCTAGTAAAAGAACAGTCAATTTTTATATTGTATTTTCAGAATGTGTTGGAATGTTTTTCCTCTTCCAAAAATTGTCACTACAGAAACATCACATTTACTATGGTAAAAAAGTATTATTATTGACCTGTTCAGATTGTGTTTCCTTCCCTTCTCTGAGGAGTATTTTTACAAATATTTCTTGAAGGTTTTCACAATGAAACCCATAAAAATGAAATTTTTACCAAATTTTCAAGTTCAATTTATAAAATTCATCTGTTTCGGTAGTGACTGCACTGTTGGATGGATGTTAATTTCTCTCCCAAAATCTTCCAAAAGGTGCTCTGGGCCCCCCTTTAGTCCACACAACACATTTAATAAAAAATTATGGGATTGAACTACTTACCATTTCATTTTGTCACTACCGAAATCATCAGGGGCCGTATTCACAAAGAATCTTAGGGCTAAAAGTAGCTCATAAGTGGCGAATTTAGGAGAAACTCCTAAAAATAATGGGCGTGTCAGTCTTAAATGTAGGACTCCTATTTTTTTTACTAAGAGCAATTCACAAAATATTTTATCCCTAAAAGTAGCACCTAAGTCTAGGACAGCTTAAAACTCCTCATGAGGACTCCTAAGTCACTAAGACCTATTCACAAAAAGTCTTAATGACTGAAGCCAGACGCAACGTATTGGAGACAATGAACGACTCTGAATTGTTGAGAAGATATCGCTTAAACCGTGAAGGAATCAACATTTTACTAGAATTAGTGCGGGATGCAATCACGTCTCCAACTAATCGAAACAACCCAATCAGTCCGGAAGTTAAATGTTTGATAACATTAAGATTTTTGGCTACGGGGAAAATGCAACTTTGCAACGAAGACGACTACAGAATATCGCAATCATCAGTAAGCCGATTCATTCATCAAACAATCACCGCACTCTGTAGACCACACATTGTTCAACAGTTTATCCGGTTCCCTTTGGACAATCGCCTACTTCAAAGGATCAAGGTCAATTTCATGGCGATTACAGGAATGCCCGGTGTCGTGGGTGCCATCGATGGAACACACATTAAAATAATTAGGACGTCTTTGTAATAGTAAGGACGTCTTTGTAATCCGCAAAAAGGTACATTCAATTAATACACAGATAGTGTTTGATCCAAATTTCACAATCATAGATATTGTTGCGAAGTGGCCTGGATCTACTCTACGATTCGCGCATTTTAATGGACAGCGGTCTGCGCCAGGTTTTTGAGCGGCACCATGTACCTGCTGGATGCCACTTGTTGGGTGACAGTGGCCATCCATGCAAGACATGGCTTTTGACACCCTTCCTCAATCCACAACCGGGAGCACAGTTGAACTACAACATGCAAGTATACGCATGAGGCCTATTTTGGTGACACAATACCTGTAGCCGCGACGGCTCTTTTAAAGTCCACTCCGCAATCTCCATCCTACATTGTGACTGGAGCGCATACCACCGCTTCTCGCAGTCATCGACAGAGCGACACACGGCAGGGAATGAAGCATTTATGTTAACACATATGTCCTCCCATGCCTCACGCTTCTTTTTTGTGGTCACCCCACAGCCAAATTTAGCTTTTATAACTCCCTTCCTCTCCAGCACACTCTGGGCCAACATGGACAGTTGGTCCTGGGACCAGTTCGACTTTCTCTTACGTCTCGCCCTCGTTTCGTCCATTATGACAGGAGGACTTAAAGAGCCGTATGGACTGATATTTGAAGTCTTTAAGGGCTGGAAATATGCAGATTACCTAATAGTTTGCAGGGAGCTTTAATTATTACTTCCTTGATTTCATGCAATTTCCGTGTTTTTTTCGGCAATTTCTCTTTCTCTAACGTGCAAAGCGTCATTCTCGTTGGATGCACAAACTTGTCATCATGCGTGTGCATTCTGCTAAGTGCACTATCCATAACTATTTAATATGACTTCATTTGAAGCCTAGGTTATTCTCTTATTTTCTGTTGATTTAGTGGGATCGTTAGGGGGATGTTAGGACTGAGTTTTGAATGAGAGCGCCTGTCAGCAACCAATCACCGTACGCACCGCTTCTAAACTCGTGCATGAGAATGGACGTCATCCATAGCAACGGAGTTTTTATCTTAAGCTTAGGAGTTGGTATTATCCTTAGTATGAGTAGGTCTCAGAGCCGTTGTGAATCACTTTTAAGAAATTACTCCTACGTAAAAGGTTTTAGCGCGAGTTAGGAGCACTCCTAGTGGTAAGATAAAAGGCTTTGTGAATACGGCCCCAGGTCACTGCCATATGTATCGGTAGTGACTGTTTCGGTGGTGACAATTCTAGCTAACTTTAAGCATAAATAAAGAATTCTAGCAAGCACACGGCTTGCAAACAAATCTTTGAAGAGGTGTACACACATAGAAGCATAAGATTTTGCATGAAACCCCAAAAGGTTTACTTAATTGAAGAAAACATGTTGTCTGGGAATTCCCCGCCCCTTCACTGCATTTCATTTGCTCAGTTAGTCTGGCGAAGTACTAAATGGAGGTCCACTTCAGTCAAGTAATTGGACACGCCTTTAACCAATCAGACCAACGATACTATACAACGATACAACGATCGGTAATAAAGCAAACACATCTTTTTTCTGTATGAATTGTTCCAGAGCAGGTTTCTGTTCTATTTTCAAAGAAAACTTGCCTTTGAAATCATCCAAGACAGCCGTGAGAGCAGTATATAGTTTGCTGTGCTTTTCTCTTTGCTTTCGCTTTTGTTAAGTAGACGTGGATATTTTAAATCTGCCAATGGCGCGCCAGGTAGCCAAAAGCCAGTGTCACTGCATGGTCAAAAATGAAGGGTCGTGGCTAAAACACAGGCTCAGCCAATGGACTAAAACTCTTGTGTTTCGGAAGTGACATGAAAACTGGGGACATGATTTTTTGAGTATAGTTTATTTATTAAAAAATTAAACCCACAATAAATCTAACTAGAATGCGTTTCGTGAACGAACTGCGAGAGTGTGCTTGCTCTGTTGCGGCCATGACCGAGAGAACAAGTGCCTTGGAATTGGGGCAGGTGTCAGCTCTCCAGCTCTCTCTGCTGGATGAGCATGCACAAATGAGTATGCATGAGTGAGTATGCATGAGTGAGTAAACATGAGTGAGTATGCATGAGTGAGTATGCATGGGTGAGTATGCATGAGTGAGTAAACATGAGTGAGTATGCATGAGTGAGTATGCACGAGTGAGTAAACATGAGTGAGTATGCATGAGTGAGTAAACATGAGTGAGTATGCATGAGTGAGTAAACATAAGTGAGTATGCATGAGTGAGTATGCATGAGTGAGTAAGCATGAGTGAGTATGCACGATTGAGTAAACATGAGTGAGTATGCATGAGTGAGTAAACATGAGTGAGTATGCATGAGTGAGTAAACATGAGTGAGTATGCATGAGTGAGTAAACATGAGTAAGTATGCATGAGTGAGTAAACATGAGTGAGTATGCATGAGTGAGTAAACATGAGTGAGTATGCATGAGTGAGTAAACATGAGTGAGTAAACATAAGTGAGTATGCATGAGTGAGTATGCATGAGTGAGTAAGCATGAGTGAGTATGCACGATTGAGTAAACATGAGTGAGTATGCATGAGTGAGTAAACATGAGTGAGTATGCATGAGTGAGTAAACATGAGTGAGTATGCATGAGTGAGTAAACATGAGTAAGTATGCATGAGTGAGTAAACATGAGTGAGTATGCATGAGTGAGTAAACATGAGTGAGTATGCATGAGTGAGTAAACATGAGTGAGTAAACATAAGTGAGTATGCATGAGTGAGTATGCATGAGTGAGTAAGCATGAGTGAGTATGCACGATTGAGTAAACATGAGTGAGTATGCATGAGTGAGTAAACATGAGTGAGTATGCATGAGTGAGTAAACATGAGTGAGTATGCATGAGTGAGTAAACATGAGTAAGTATGCATGAGTGAGTAAACATGAGTGAGTATGCATGAGTGAGTAAACATGAGTGAGTATGCATGAGTGAGTAAACATGAGTGAGTAAACATGAGTGAGTATGCATGAGTGAGTAAACATGAGTGAGTATGCATGAGTGAGTAAACATGAGTGAGTAAACATGAGTGAGTATGTATGAGTTAGTATGCATGAGAGAGTATGCATGAGTGAGTATGCATGAGTGAGTAGAGCCCTGGTATGGAAGGTGTCTCTTAATATTCCTAGTTATACAGTTGGATGGAGAGGGACAGAGAGAGAAGAGGAGCCGCAGGTGTCAGTGAGAGGTGTCAGTGAAGCACAGGTGCAAGCCAGTTTAATGACCCTATTATGATGTCATAATGGCACAGAGTTCTGCCATGCAAGTCTATGGAGAAAAAAGGTGATGGAAAAAGAGGAATAAAAAAGGAATGGCAAGGAGTACCGCCACGAAAAGTCATAGCAGGTTGCACCGGATCGGGCCGGACTGTCTGAACGGCGTCTCTATCTCAATCGGGCGAGGAGTAGTTAGCTGCAAGAAAAACGGGGAAAATAAATAAAGAGAACTTGACAACAACAATACTGTGCTTCCCTTCGGGCAAGCACACCAAATATTCCAAGTTATGTTTAAACCCAATCGTAAAGATACCTGAAATTAGATCATTGAAAAAAATAAAAAAAAATTGAAAAGTGTTATTTACAGGCATTGAAATGTAGATATCAGGGTTGGGGACAGCTACTTCCCAATAGAAAGTACCCTATAAATGATGATTTTGTATATATTTAGCTTATCACTATCTCATTTAATGCTTTGGGTTTATATAGACAATAACATTTTCTTAGTAAATATCTATGCCTAAATACCTAATTGTTTTGTAAATAGTTTTTATTGTTGAGGGACTGCATATTACACGAATTCGGTAGAATGGCCCATATAAAAAAAAAAATATATAACATAAAGTAAAAAATAAATAAATCAGAGAATCATTAAAACAACAGCATTGAGGCACATCCTTAGCATCTAAAAGGCTCTGAAATTGGCTGACAGACAAATACTTTGGTAGTTTCAAATCCACTTGAATAGTGTTCCATTTATGGGAAGCAAAGAACTTAAAAGCTATTTTACCTATATTAGTTTTTGTAATGGGGATTTCAAGGGAGATGAGGCTTTGTGACCGTGTGTTATGACAGATGGATTTAAATGTGAAAAGTGACATGAGATAATTAGGCAGTTTTCCCACTAAGGCTTTATAAACAAATAAAAGACAGTGTTTTTCCCTCCTGTCTGCTAGAGGGGACCAACCAACATTCTTGTATAAGTTACAGTGGTGGGTCCTGAAAGTGTCTCCTGTAACAAAGCGAAACAGAGTCCAGGAGTTTTAAGGTAGAGGGTGCAGCATACATGTAAACAATGTCACCATAGTCAAGAACTGACAAAACTGTTGATTGCACTATTTCCATTCGGTTTTCAAAAGTAAAACAAGATCTTATTCTATAAAGAGCGCCCAGTTTAACCTTCTTAGCTAGGTCAAGAACATGTGATTTAAATGACAGCCTATCATCTAGACAGATACCTAGGTATTTATAGCAAAGAACCTGCTCAATATTAGTCCCAGAACGGGTGCGTATCCTATGGGTGGGGGGGACATTATTTCTACCGTTGGAGAAAATCATGAATTTAGTCTTAGATTCATTCAGCATCAATTTGAGGGACTTTAGGGAATCCTGTACACAATCAAAAGCATGTTGAAGGTTTGAAACTGCTTGATCTATAGAAGGCGCTGAGGCATACAAAATGTTATCATCGGCATAAATGGACTTTGCAATGTTCTAGATGGTCACAGATATTATTAATCAAAAGTGAGAACAATACCGGGCCTAAAATAGAGCCTTGAGGGACACCAGAATTAATTACTAGGGCCTCAGAAGTAAGGCTTGCAACATCTATACATTGTGTTCTACCCGTGAAGTAGTTTTTGAACCATCTGAGGGAGACATTGTCAAATCCCAGGGAGTCCAGTTTGCCAAAAAGTATCTCATGGTTTACTGTATCAAAAGCTTTCAACAGGTCAATAAATAGAGTGGCACAACATTGTTTCTTGTCTACAGCAGAGGCTGTCATTTAACACAAGGGTTGTTGCAGTAATGGTACTGTGGCCAGCTCTGAATCCTGATTAAAATAAAATTGAGTTTAAAGATAGAAAAGAGCTGATCTGCTCATTTACGAAGGATTCCAACAGTTTGGCTAGGCATGGGAGCTCAGAGATCGGCCCATAATTGTTCATATCATTTGGGTCTCCACCTTTATGAAGGGGCCCCACTAATGCAGATTTCCAGATGCTAGGAATGTAGCCAGAAAAAAGTGACAGATTCAAAATGTGGGTCAAGGGTCTGGCTATAATGGGGGCAGCAAGCTTCAAGAGACGTGGGTCTAAATGGTCTGCACCCACTGAGCTCTTCATACATTTAGAATTACGAAGAGCAGAGAGGACTTCATGCTGTTGTATTGGTCTAAAAGAGGGGAAGTGGTTGGGTCAGTTCCCAGTGACCTGGCACCATCAGTGAAGTTATCTAGCACTCCATCCGGTGCATCAGGGAAATTAGAAAGGTCAAACAAAGTGCAGCATTGGATAAAATAATTTTTGAAAGCATTACAAACTTCTTTAGGATCATTAATTGCTTTATCTTCCAGCATGATCTGCTGGGGTAGTGTAGGAGGGGAAACCCTTTTAAGAGACTTAACTGTTTTCCAGAATTTTGTTGGATTACTACAAAGTAGTTGGATTTGGCCATTTTCACCAGATGTGTGCATTTGTTTCGAAGGTATCTAACAGATTGCCAAGCTGCAGCAGAGCCAGTGGCTCTTGCTAATGCCCAAGCCTTATTTCTATTAGTAGTGGCCTCACTTATGTCATGAGTAAACCAGTGATACAAAATATTTTTTATCCTATATTTCTTAAAAGGTGCATGTTTGTCAGTGACAGCATGAAAAAACGACTGGAAATGACTCAAGGCAACACCTACGTCTGGAATAAGCTCTATAGAGGTAGGATTGCTGGATAGCAAGTCAAATAAAAATGCCCGATCGTCAAGATTCTTGAGGGACCAATTATTAACAATTAAAGGGGCAGCACCCTTTCTCCGTCCATCCCTGATGCAGCCCATTGGACAGTGATCACTAAAATCGTGGGAAACACACAGGTGTGCAGGTAGTGCTGTGGCCTATTAGTAAGAATGAGATCTAACAGAGATGAATTACTTGGGATTTTCATATTTGGACGGGTGGGTTCAGCAACCATTTGGGTAAGATTTGACTCTAAGCACAGGTCTTGAAATTCATTGGCTACAGGTGAGAACCAATCTAGGTTAAAATCGCCCAATATGACAGTTTCGCAGCTAGAGACAGAAGAAAAATGTTCAGAAAGACTCTGTAATGCTTCTGGGACAGCAGATGGAGGTCGATAAACACCCACAATGACGAAAGGATAGTCACCAAGATTAATATTTACGGCTAACAGCTCAAATTGGCCCGGGAGGGAAGTGGAGATGCGTACAGAGCAGTTTAAGTTATTTTTCACAAACATGGCAACACCACCCCCACGTTTAATTCTATCAGTTCTTAACACATTATAACCATAACACATATTGCTTCCTGAATATTAATACCATTAAATAATTCCCATGTTTGTGTTGTGTTTATGATTCAGTTTGATTGTCTATTTGTCTTTTATGTTCTTCAAGGTCATTTTAAGCATTTATTATTTGGTGTGTTCCTGCAAACAGGTTAAATGACTGGAAGACATGCACACTTTGTCTGACAAGAATATTTAACAATATATAAACAATGCCAACAAATATGTCACACAAACCACAAAATCAGAGCACTTTCCAGTTTCCCCTGCCTAACTAAGAAATCATAATTCAGATGGTATATTGTCTCACCTGGATCTTCACTATGCTGACCATTCCCAACAAAAACCAACTCACAGTGTCAGAGCCACCTCCAAAGTCACTAGCCTCCCGACAAGCAATAACAGAGCGGTCACACCAGGGCTGGACTGGGGAAATTTTCCAGGCCGGGCATTTTTAACCAAGAGCAGGCCACCACCAGGTATTGACGGGGAAAAATGTAAGCGCGCTGTGTGACAGCGTGGGTTTTTTCCACAACTGCTTTTGACATGCGTACCCCTTAAGCCTTTTTGTCACACCATGAGTACCCCTTCACTCATGCAGTGACTATGCTGCACACATTCGTTAATTTATCCACATACCCCCTGCAGTTTGCTTGCGCACCTCAGGTGGTATGTACCACTTACCCCTTGTTGGGAATCACTGACTTCAACGATCAATGTGCACTAGGAGACACAAACATTTTAACACTATGAGAAGCTTTATGAAAAGTTCTCCCAAAATACTGTTATTGTAGGCTTATCAGAAGTATGATCTATTGACCGTAGGTCACATTACTATTTAGACATGTCATTTCTTTCAACCTTGTTACTTAAATTTAAGTAAAGGAATTATATTAAAACATATTAATTAACTTAATCTGATCCACTATGAGTGTTTCAAGTCAGCGTATTATTTTACCTCATCACAAAAGCAGCCTTTTCATCAGATCGCTCTTCTCGACTACCCTGTCAATGATGACATCTGTAGGCCTACAGTGGCGTAACGTTATTTTGACGGGCCCTATAGTTACTTTGGCGTTCCCTTTTACGCTAAACAAAGATGTTTGTAATCGATATGATTGTGACAGGTGTGTACACAAAGAACGAAATCTTGTTTAACTCGTAAGAAATGGTCAGAAAGTAGCCTAGATAGCACTGTTTACGATAACCCTGATCTTAAAAATGACAGACGTCCAACATAACGTAATTAACTAATTTATTAAGAGGAACAGCAAACAATGTATTAACAATATTTACAAGAAGAAGTTTCAATAGGATATTTAAATTGTGTATACAAGCAACGCAGACACGATGAAACTAACTAAATTATTAAACACAGACACACACGTTCTGTTTTCCATCCTCCTGGCCATGGTGCGGTCACGGATGGCCCGACACCTCTCACACTCAAAGTCCTCTTGCTCTTTGAAAGTAGACAGGACGCGCTCGGACTCGCGGTAACGTAAACACAGGGTCAAAGTGTGCTAAAGCGTTCTTAAAACACGGATGACAAGCGACACACCTGCTTTACCCACATCTGAAAAACACATAATGAAACGGGTGCTCCACTGCGACTTGTTAAAGGGGGCATGGCAGCCCATCAAATACCCTTGTACTAACTCACCTATTTGAATGGCATTCGACGAGCCTTGCGTGCTAGCAGGAGGGTCGTCCGTAGCACTAGCAGACTCCACGGACTGGCGAACGTTTGTTGAAAAATCTAAATAATCTAATTTGGGTAGCTTTGCCACGTTCTCCTGCAGCTCGTTTCTCTCTTGCCTTTTCTTACTGCCACTTTTGTGTTTATAAGACATTTTCAATAGACTCGTGAAGCCTTCACAATAGGGTATAGCAGTCTTGCTCCTTTGCTATTGACAGTTAGCAGCCTTAATGTCACTCTGTTACCTTTCTCGCAAGACGAATATTTAAATGATCTGGTCCATTAACAGTGTTAAACATGTTACCCAGAAATCCCCACTGCAAATCTGAAATTCTGAATGACAAAATACCAAAGAAAATAACTTATTCGTTTCATTGAATCGTTTCTCTTTATTGTTTCTTCAGTGTATGTAGGTTAATCATGTGCTGTTGTTCTAAATTGCTACAATTTTTTTTGCAAAACTAATACCCACCATGACGAAGATACGTACAGTATTATAGGAGTATAAATACTTGTCGAGACATCTACTTCTAAAACTAAGGAAGATAGTGCTGAAAACTTTAGCTAGAGTAATTGGAGGCCAGGGCCCGCGTGCAATTCTGCCTGTTCAACTGAAATTGGCGTTAATGTGGCCTGCATTGAAGTTAACGTGGCCTGCTCCGTTAGACGCGAGTATGGCATGAATAAAAAAAATAATAAAAGGCTTCAGGCCACCGGGCATTTGTCCGCCATGCCCTATGGCCAATCCAGCGGTGGGTCACACGCATTAAATTCAACAAAAGCAATGATCTCACCTTAAATCTGCGCTTAGAGATGTGCGCAGAGAGATGTGCGCTCTACATGGAGGAGTAACTGCTTTGGCAAGAGTTTCCTCTCTTCTGCCATAACATCCCTAAATATACCCCTCAATTGATATTGAATGCTTAAATGCAGCTTAAAAGCATCAGTTAATGCAGTTCACAGTTCCAGCAAGGATCCAGAAAGGATCTTGGTTTGGGCCTGAACATCAGCCTCTTTGTCAAAGAGCAGTAGCCTACCCTGTCTTAACACTGGAGAGGAAATAAGAACAACTGTGCCAGTTGGACACCTCCATCCAGCAAATACCAGTTTGTGAGGGATATGCGGTTTTCTGTCGGTAAGGAGCTAATTTTCTTTCTTTCCTAATCCTCTACTACATGACAAATTAATTCGTTTCCATTCTGGTTAGACATGACTCATATATGGTTGAAGCACAGGAGGGTGTATCGAAATCGGTATCCTTTGCCCAAACAAAACTACAAGTGTACAACCAACCAGTAAAATCCACCAGTTACACCTATGAGAAGTATGGACTACCTCACTTGAGAACTGTGGAGTCCCTCATGTGGGTAACTTCCCCCTGCCTCAGCCCATCAGTGTGTAACGCTCCTGGAGAGGAGACGCACCAAATCTTGCACACACGCCCATTCCCCAATGACACTCACCTGCAGCCAATTGACCACACGCGGTTATCTTTTAAAATACTGGCTGCTTCCGCAAATTCGGGGGTAGAGACACGATTGCCACGACCAGAGGGAGAAGCGAGATATCCACGACCAGTTCATGGAAACGTATTACCCAGTCACCTCTAAGAAGACACCTCTACAGAGAACGCGAGTATTTCCGTGCCCCGGCGCAAATCCTTGAATGTTTCGCCGAGTGGCCAACGGTAACTCAACTCTGAGAGTTTTCGGAACTAGTACAAGAAACACGGTCCCGGTGCTAATACTTTTGTTACGCCGAGCGGCAAAGTATCTTATAGTTGGACTTGACTTTGGACTGATATTTTCCCTTTAATTAATTGTTAAACGTGGTGTGGTTGGGTAACCTCTGCCTTCTTTATTGGTGACGCTGTCTTTATTGCCCGACATACTATTGAAATGTTTGTATGAGACGTGGGCTTTATTTGGTTGTGTCTTCATGAAATGTTTTGTTACATTGACGTTATTTTGTTTTGTATGAGCCGGAGGCTTTATTGCATTACATGGTGAGAGCATGTTGTATGGGCCATGGGCTTTATTTTGTTTATTTTGTGACCACCTGTTTGTATGTGCTGTGGGCTTCATTTTGATGATTGTGGGTGCTTCAGAATGCTATGAATTGTTTCCCATACAGAGACAAAGACATGGACTACCAAAACTCTGAACTTTTGCGCCCAGCCCTGGACATATCAATTGCCCTCTCAAGTGCTTTCTCCCTCATTACAGACTGTTGCACCAACCAATGATGAATGATATTGTGTGTTTATTGTGCTTTTGAATATAATACTGCAATGAAACCTTGAGTCTGTGTTCTGCTGAATCCTGCAAGTCAATAGTTCATCTCAGTTCTAAACAAAAAAGGTTCAGTTAAGCCCTACACTGAATGTTGTGTATTGTGACTAATTGATTCCTGTGTAATGGTTGATTTGTCGCCTAGTCCTAGTCAAACCGTTACAAGTGTTAGGAGCAGCCATGTGGCTTACACCAGACCTGCTCCAGTGAGGAAGATGGGGAGTCTGAAATTTGTAGGGAACTCACCCTCCAAACATCACCCAGGACCAGTTAATTGCACTGTTATTCAAAGAAGGCCCCCATTTCTGGGTGTGCAGCCAGCGGTAGTGTTGCAACCACCCAGAAGACACTGCACAATCCCACTTTGCCGCATGACAGTGACAGTGGGATAAGTGAAACCCTCTCCTCCCCAGGCCATCATCAAAGATATACAGAATTGACACACATATGCAGGTGAGAACTGGTTTAGTTTTGTGTTACTAAGAGATAAGTAAGTATAGACCCTTTTATGACCTACGTCATAAACGTTAAGCGCAAACATTCTGGAGGCAAAAAAGCGGAAATTTTAGCCATAGTTAGTGACAGTGCAAGAGGATTTTGGAGAGATAAAGCTAAGGATTTCTTCGTCTCGGTTTCTTCGTTAAAAAAATGCCATCTTGTTGTGTTGTGGGATGCCAAAACAGGTCAACTAAAAAAAAAAGGTCTCAATGTCTACCGCATTCCTTCGGGGAAAAGACTGTTTAATGCAAACAGGCGTAGATTCTGGCTTCAAGCTATAAAACGAGTGGACTGGACTGAAGACATCATTAAAAATGCACGCATATGTGGGTCACATTTTATATCCGGTAAGTGAATTTTGTTTATGTTAGCTGACTTGAAATTGTGTTAGTTAAATCTGAGATAACTTAGTTGGCCAAAACAGCTCCCTAGATAGCTAATGTTATCCATATCTAACTTTAGCCTTGCAATTTTAGGTTAACTTAACGTTAACGATATCTAACCATTAACGTTAGCTAACCGTTAATGTTAGCTAGTTCATAGTACATTCATTTATTCATTTCATACAATTATACAATGCATACAATGATCGTGGGTTGAGTCTGTGCTTAATTTACTCGTAGGAGAAGCCTCAATTAACTACGAAAGCCCCGACATTGGGGCACTGAAGCTAAATTGGAGAGGTAAGGCGTGTTTGCTCTTGATAAGTTAGCAGCCAACAGTGCCTGCAACCTAGAGCAGGTGATGTTAACTTATGGCATCAAAGCTAGCTATCCAAGGTAACATCGCCTGCTCTGTATTGCAAGCGTTGAGAGAAATGGCAGTCAGTAGTTACCTCTATTATGTGCAATCTAATCTTACAGATTTTCAAAGGAATAAACTGCTATCTGAGAGATCTGTTAAATCACCTTCCCTATTGACTACTGATCTTTGCCCTGGTGAGAACACACTTTTCAATTCAATCAAACATGTAAAATGTACTTGTGCTACTCATTATTTGTGTTTTACATGTGTTGTCAGTAAAACTTATAATTCCTGTCTTCACATTAATGTCTTACAGTTGAAGATGAGCCCCATTGGAAGAGGATGCCATGTGCCCAAAGAAAGATTATGAAAATCTGAGGCACATGTATGAACAGATTCAGGTTGAATATGTGAGCCTGCACCAAGAGTTTGGTGAAATCCAAAATGAAAACAAGAAGCTAATAGAAGAGCTTCAGAACAACAAGTATTCTTACCACTCAATCAGAAATAACAGTGTACAGTTTCTTTTTCTCACAGGAATAACTACTATAATCTTTGACTGGTTATTGAAAAAACTAAAAGGCAATGTAGAAAAGTTTACTGAAATACGTACCCTGGGAGATCACCTACTGATTGTGCTTATGAAACTTAGATTGGATCTCACTAACACTGACATAGCACTTAGGTTTAAAGTATCGAACAGCACAATATCATGCATTTTGAGAACCTGGTTACCTTCTATGGCTAAAGTGTTGAAACCACTTATAAAATGGCCAAGTCAGACTGCTGTTTTAAAGAACATGCCCAAAAGTGCACAGAGATTTTTATAGACAGACCTAGTAACTTGACTGCCCAGGCCCAGACATGGTCTACATATAAACACCACAATACAGTTAAGTATTTAGTTGGCATTACACCCGCCGGGGCCATATCCTTTCTATCCCCAGGTTCGGGTGGCCGGGTGTCAGACAAGCAGATTACCAATCAATGGGATTTTTAGATCTTTTGGAGCCTACAGATGACATTTTAGCTGATAGGGGCTTTTTAATTAGAGAAGAGCTTGCCGCGTATGGTGCCACCCTGCTTATTCCAAATTTCACCGAAGGAAAAAGACAACTACCAGCTAATGAGGTTGACACATCAAGACAACTTTCACTTGTAAGAATTCACATAGAAAGAGTTATTGGCCGGTGGAAGAATTTTAAAATCTTACAATCGGTCATTCCAGTGTCACAAGTTGACCTCCTAGATGATATAGTGAATGTGTGTGGTGCCCTCACAAATCTCTGCAAGTCTGTTGTTTTCAAATAGTTTTAATTTACAGTTTTTCACTGTTGCTAAAACCCGTTTTTCAAAACAGTAACGTCTTTCTCAAAACTGCACACAGAAAATTGAAAACCTCACACACAAAATGCTAAACCTGACACTCCCTTTGCAAGATGACTCTTTGCTATCAAATCTCTTAACTGTTCACAAAATGGAACTCGTGTTTTCATTTGGTACACACAGCCATATTTTCAAAACACACACACATACATTCATTTAGTACACACAACTAAGCATTATCTGCACACTACCAAGCATTTACAGCACACAGAAGTGCAAAATTGAAAACACAATCATCGAAACACACCATATGAATGACAATGACTCATTGAGCCCTTTCTCCTTTTGTAAAATGTATCAGTGTAGGCCTACATTTTTCATAGTCAAACATAAAACAGCAATACCGTTGTTCTCACAAACCATATTTACAATTTCAGTCTCCTGTTCCACCAGATTGTATTGACATAAAATTGTATACAAAATGCTTATAGTTTTTCTCAATTGCTTACACACATTTTTTGAAAGCATGCCTCGTTCTCAAAACTCTTAACACAAATCCCAAAGCAACTAACTGAAAATGCAAAACCCTTTATATCTCCTGGAAAATGCTACTTTGCTTTAAAAAAATATTGAAAGTGTGTTTTCTTCCTCCACAGTGTGGTTCTCTTTCAGTCCTGCAAAATACAAATACAGTGAGCACACTACGTATATTATATTGATATGCAGTATTACAGTACGCAAGGCAAACAGATTTCGTACTTGTTCTCCATCCTGAAGGTTCTAATGAAAAACCATGAAAACATGGTCTACCACAGCGGCCCAAATCTCATTAGAGATGACCATTCTCCTTCTTCTTTCTCCTGATCCTCCTCCTTCTTCACCTTGTCCTCATTCTGTTCCTCCTCCTTGTCCTCCTCTTCCTTCTCTCTGTCCTCCTACTCTTCAACCTCCTACTCCTCCTCCTTCTTGTCCTCCTCTTCTTCCTCCTCTCACTCTTACCCCTCTCCTTCTCTGGTTGTGGATCTTTTCAAAGTTTTCAATAGTTTATCCAATAAAACAGAGGCTCAAGACACTTTAATGGTGCAGTCCTCACTGCAAATTGGTCAAAAGACCTGAAAGTTTAGAGATTTGACTATTTGTGGTTTGCAGGTTGATGCTTTGAGATTTTACTTGAAAATTGTGTGCAACAACAGAACTTTGTGTACACTGTTTTGACAACAACGTGATGTGTAATTGACATCAGTGTGTTCACAAGGAAAATCGGACTCTAATGTAGATAAGGGAATCTTAAGTATTTCCCACTTGGGGCGAGCGATTGATACATGACGTGAAGGTTGTGCAGATTGTGCCGAATTTTCGCTTTATACTTTTTAACAATAGTGAAAAACTGTAATAAAGAAAGTATAGTACATAAATCTCTGCAAGTCTGTTGTTTCCAAATGATATAAAATGAACTGTGTTTGCTGATAAATGTAATCCACAAATGATATTCAGACAAATAAATGACTATGTACTATACTTTCTTTATTAAATTAAAACTATTTGAACCTTGTCTTAAGCTCATGCTTTTTTACCTCTTTCACTGCTTTCTTTAAATTTGCACACAGCCGTAGTGGAAGTGGCTGTCACATTGGACACAGTGAATCATTTTACCATAGTCTGGCTTTTCACACTGTATGCAGGCTTGTGTTGTTTTACATGCTCCTGATGTACAAGATGCCCTCCCTGTCCTCCCCATCCTAACATAGAGCTCAATCTTTAACAGCACTGCTGCTGCATGGCTGCAACAAGACCCTATAGCCTGCAATGTCAGATAAAAAAAATGGTATAAGACAAAAACGAGTATACTAAATGTGGCTATCATAACAAATATAAGTTGTATTGTAGCATAAATAAGAGTTACAACGCTTTTTTTTTGTTAGATGCCAAATAGCCTGGAAAATGTTTGAAACCTCAAGAATAGGTTTGGGCTTGGACGTACAGGAGACTTAAAAGAGTGTAAATATTAGCTCATTCGCTAACATTACAGTTAACCGTGGTTGCAATGGTTATGTAGTTCCTACACGTAAACCTTGACGATGAAACGTTTATGATAAGGTCGACTTACTCTGCCATGCATGTGCAATTTAACGTGAAGCGGTAGCGTTGGTGGGTTTGTTGATAAAAACACATGGTTTATACATTATTGTCTTTGTTCCTTGTCATTGGCTTGGTAGCACCTCAGATTTTAGGACGCAGAAATCATCATTGAGGTCGCAGTACTTAATATCCTGGAGTGGACATGCCCGCAGACAACGTAGTTATAGGCATCGAGTGACTTGAATGATCGTAATGTATCTTTTGTGTAAACACTGGGTTTTTCTATTAAGTATGTATAAATATCTGTCCATTTTGATGGGTCAACTATCCAATCCGTGATCGAATATGGATCGGGAAGTTGGATTCCATAACTTAATGTCAATTTATTAACGTAACTTCCGAGATCATTAGGATAAAGCGAACGCAGGTATGAACTTAAGCCATTTCTTTTGCCCCCAGAATGCGTGCGCAACCTAGAACGCTGAGCATTGTTTACCAACGGCGAAAGGGTCTATTGATAAGGAACTACACTGATAGGCCATAACTAATATGTGTCTTGATCTGGTGTAAGCTATGAGTGTGCTGGTTCCAGCAGAGGGGTAGCAGCTGCATCCTGACTCAAATCTCATGAGACTGAAGATGTGATTGATTTGGGAACAGCAACCTCATTCACTGCTACATTGACTGCTGAGAGTGCTAAGTCTCTGCATGATGACGTTAACCGGGATTCTACAACAAGTGATGACATGGCTGCCTTGCTGCAGAAGTATGGAACCTTACATTTGTAGGGAATGCCCCTACTAATGCCATTTATGGTCAGAAAAACACAATGCCAAAATCCCTGACATTGTGGCTTATGAAGGAGTCAATCCTCAAAGTCAGGCAGTCTACCCAACTTCAGCCACCATTGCAGCTCCTGCAAGTGTCCCCACTGTGGTCTGGAACTCTGGGTTGGTCAATAATTTAGCTCCATTACAAGCTACTCTACCTGCCAAGTGCCTGCTTACGACAGGGGCACTCTACTACAGTAGAGCATCTGAGACAGATGGAGTAACACCGATGTTTGTCCTACTACTACAAGCCGCTCAAGCTCAATAATGAGAATGCCCTCAGGATGCAGTCAGTGCACCCTCCAGAGATCCAGAGGAAGAGAGCACACACCCCTGAGAGGTGTTCAGATGAGCCTCCACAAAAGAGACCTCTGCTAGACACAGGGGGCATCGTTCTCCAAGATGACGCTGTAGAAAAACTCACTGACATTGCCTGCTGTACGTATGGGACCTGGCTGTAAGGATTGGATACCTGACTTCTTCTGAAGCAGACGATATAAAGAATAAAGAAATGAAGAATTCTTAGAGAAACCAATATCTACATAATGTAGTTATCAGATTATTATTATTATTATTCCTACAAGTTTCAACATTATATTTTAAACCTCAACATAAAGTGACTCTTTTCATCACTCATATCCACTGAAATGTGTGTGTGTGTGTGTGTGTGTGTGTGTGTGTGTGTGTGTGTGTGTGTTTGGATATGTAGGTGGTTGGGTGTGGTTTGCTCTGTGTGTGCTAAGCTAAGGGATACATTGTCTATGATGTATTATAAACCATTAAAGTCAAGACATCTAACACTGGCTACTGCATACTGACAACTCCAACTGTAGTTGTAAAACAAAAAAGAGAATATTCTTTGTTTTTAGTATTCGTCAAAACTGCAGTGTTGTCAAATGGAATGCCCACCTGATACGTTTAGCTTACACTAACAATGCATTTGACCCTAATGTTATTCACTGTTTGTCTCAAAGTAAAGCCCTGTGCAACACACCATTACTTCTGAAGATGTTATATGTAAGTCCATGAAATGAACGGAAGAAATCCGTTTACAAGAATTCACTAGGATCTAAATAGCTTAAAGTACTAATAGGCAGAAAAATAAGTCAACACATTCAAGTCCTCAAGTTTTCAAGTCAACATGTAAATGGATATCTGAGCGTTTTTTTTTGCATCGTTGAGTCTCAAAAAGCATTAGCTCCCTCTCACACTGTGTCTTACCCTTGGCCTTCTGTTTTTATCATCACGCCTTATTTGGACAATCAGAGTTTGTAATCAGTTGAGAGTGTCAGTGAATATGGTACAAAGGAAGCCCAGTTCATGACTAAAATGACTTAAAAAAAACATTCACCACACATGAAGACATAGTTCCTTATGTACAATTGACTGTTTTATACCAGTAAAGAAATACAGCAATGTTTAATGTTAAACATTAGTCTGTTTATTTCAACCGATAGCAAATGACCTTGCAAACAGTTTGGGCATTTACTGCTAACCGATCAATACGACTCTAATCACAAGGCCTACCTCACCAAGCTGGAAGCCATTATCTGGAGGCAACCCTGCCAGGCATCCCTAACACATTCAGTTTAATGAGCCACTAGTCCCCCCATGTCTGTGACTCTGACACCAGAAATGCCTTGCCTGTCCCCACACACTGATAAGAATATTTGGAGGCTCATTTTGCAGTGGCTGGATATGCCAGGCTGGACTGGGTGTAGGCCTTGCTGGAATGATGCTAGTGAGGGAGCAGAAGGAGAGACATTAGAGAGGATAGGATGCTCATCTGAAATTGTGTGCTATTACAGCGGTGTGTGTGACTGTGTGTATTTGTATGTGTGTGCATGTGTGTATTTGTATGTGTGTGCCTGTATGCATTTGTCAGTGTTGTATAGTAACGAAGTAGAAATACTTCATTACTGTGCTTAAGTCGTTTTTGGGGATATCTGTACTTTACTTTACTACTTATATTTCTGTTTACTTTTACTTCGCTACATTTTGCAAAGAAAACTGATACTTTTACTCCGATACATTTCCCCTGAAACCTTCGTTACTCGTTACAAAATCGAATCATCTTTAGAAAAAAACGTTGGGTAGAACACAGACTCCAAGCAGGTTTGGCGAATCAGTGGTCCTAGCGCACGTTAAGCGCACAAGTTTATTCACTCTCTAAATAAATGAAGGCAACTTGATGCATTTCCCAGAAGCCCCAACATGAAAATTAATGAAAATTAGCTATTAGCTATTTGCGTGATACGTAGCTGCTAATGGAGACGGAAAAGGAGCAGGTGCCAGAGCCGGCACAACAGAGCCAGGGCAGGAATGCTTTTCTATTCTGGAAATTCTAACAGCTTTCCACGTTAAAGAAAGAGAAGGGAGAACATAATATTACTATGCAGTGCAACCTCTGTTTGCCAGCAACCAGCCTCCTTTCAGCCTCCTTTCAGCTCCAAAGACTCCACCTCCAACCTGAAGAAGCATCTTAAAGTAAGTTTTTTTATCATTATTATTAGCCGAGGGCAGTCATCTGCTGTAGTTTAACTGGTCACCTTGCTATTTTATAGCTGTAACAGCGAGATGTGCGATTTTACAATCTCCGATGTGCTGATTTAATAGCCCCTGAGCAGTGGAAAGGATCTGATTAGTCCTGTTTGACATAGATAGATAGATAGATAGATAGATAGATAGATAGATGGATGCAGGGGCGGCCTTTCCTACAGGCGGGTTAGGCGGCCGCCTAGAGCGCCATCTAGAGGGGGAGCGCCAAATAATGCGCCCGAAAGAAGAAATAAAAAAAACAATAATAATTTTCTTTTTTTTCCCCGGACGCATACATTGGCGCCCCTTCTATATCTCCAACCAATATTTTGACATTAAGAACTGAATCTAACATTAGGGTGTATGAGCAAAAACGGAGGGGTATGTTCTTCATTGGTATTGACAGAACGGCGTGCATGATTAGACTGGACGGATTACAGAACACACCAAATTGCTCTCTCTGCCGTTGTAAAGACAGGTGAAATTAATGATGTTGTAACCTCGCGAGGTGCAGGCATATGTACTTATGATGTAAAATACACATTAAGGGTTGCTACAATATGTTATCATGAAAACACTAATGAACACAGTATTTCAGAGATCAAACTAATTTAGGAGAAGCAGTGTATAATGAGCAGATAGACAACTCGTGGGAAAAAAATAATACAACTTCTTCAGGGGGTTATCAAACATTATTGTGAATGACGAACATTAACATGGATTTATGGGAACAGCCGCTCAACAGCGCCTCGTCTGCTGCAACTAATTACAAAACAAACTTCCTCCAACAATGTCACGTAGGCCTAAGCGCAAATTAACTTATTCTTTTAACGACATTGAAGCGAAAAAGTAAATTTCGCCACAAAGCTAAATTTAACAAATAATGAGAATACATACTGTAACGTGCCGGCATAGTCGCCCCATAATGCCTTGCGGCGGGCGCATAATTTTCTATGTGTGATGATGAACTAACGATGTACCTGTTCCTTACTGTTCTTATTGCATGTCGTTGTACTGTGTTGGGACTGAGTTTATACAGGTGCGTGACGGTAACACAGTCTATTTGCTGCGATCGTTGTTGTGTTTATGTGAAATAATTGCAGTAGTGAAGCTCGCCTAGAGCGCCAAATGTGCTAGGGCCGCCCCTGGATGGATGGATACTTTATTGATCCCGAGGGAAATTAAGGTCATCCAGTAGCTTATACACTTAACTTAACTCACAAACATACATACATGAATCACAGTAAAAACAATAAAAACAATACACATAGGGAGAACATGTACACAGGGAGTGGGGTGTTTGCAGGTACAGGATAAATATGGCCCTATATTACAGTGTGCATTAATTGTGACAGTGTTGAAAGTAGTGGAGAGTAGTGCAAGGAGTGCAAAGAGTGTTCATGTGCATGTGTGGATAGTGCAAATAAAGTACTGTGCTTGTGTGTGTGAAGATAGTGCAAAGTGATATAAATAGTAAAGTAAAAGTAAAGTCTGTCCAAGGGGCTAGTATAGCCAGTAAAAAGATAGGCATCGGGATGGCATATAGTGAGGTGAGAAGAGGAGGGCAGACTAAGGTAGACTCATGCAGAGAAGTCCATCTCCCTCCCCTTCTGCGTGGCGTTTTACAGCTGTATGGCCCTGGGGACAAAGGACTTCCTCAGCCTGTCCGATGAGCATGACAGTGACAGGAGTCTGCCACTGAAAATGCTCCTCTGTCCATTGAAAGTACTGTACAGTGGGTGGTGGTCATTGTCCAAGATGGTCAGCAGCCTACTCAGGGTCCTTCTCTCCGCCACTGTTGTTAGGCAGTCAAGTTCGGTGCCAACAACAGCTCCTTTCTCACCAATTCTTTCTTTCAATATCGTTTTCTATTTCTTAAAAATAAAAGTAGTATTATTGTTACACCAGGTTTTATTGCTCTTAGCTTGACTGTTCTCTCTCTTGTACGTTGCTTTGGACAAAAGCGTCTGCTAAATTACTAAATGTAAATGTAAATATAAACTGCGGTTAGATTGTTGTAGTATGCCGTTTGGGACTACACATTTTTTTTTTTCACATTCAGCCAGTTGGAACAGAAGAACACACCAAAAAAGGCCTGTTAAGTAAGAAGGATTTGATGGCCGCATTCCTACACTTATAAAAAGCAATTCAATGTGGAAGTAATCCAAGTATTCAGAATACGTTACTCGGATTAGTTAATGTAACGGATTATGTTACAGATTACATTTTTGGGCATGTATTCTGTAACGGAATACATTTTGAAAGTATCCTTCCCAACACTGGCTGCTAGTAACCTTATTGTTCAAGGGATCTGTGTGCATGTTGCTGAAAGTGTTTCACAGTCGAAGATTAAGATTTAAAAAATTCATGATGGCTTTTTGAGACGTTTTGTTAAACATTGATAAAGTATGTTAAAGTAACACAATGCAACAATTTTACTTCAGGATTAGGGTTAGAATAAGCAGTTTAACCTTAAAATAACAGCTTGAAAAAAATTGGGGCGCTACAATGACTTTTAATATGGAGAATCGCCTCCGTGCCATTGCCATACCAGGGTCCATAGGCATATAACTTCGTTCTGTAGTTTTGCCTGTGGCCGCCCGACTTTCTACTGTCTGCCAAACTAGTAAGTAGCTTATTTGCTGTCTTGCTTTGTCTTGTGTTGCACTTGCTTGATGTTTGACTGTAAAAGGACAGTTGTTGAGTAACTAGTTTGTCATAATGTCAAAGTCAGCGCATTCGAAGAGATTTCTTCAGTTTTAGCTGCTAGCATATCGTTAGCGAATAGCTATTGATCCGTTGTTTCGCTTTAAGCTCCTGGCAACTTGCTGGCGTTTGCCAGGGAATAGCTCATCGTGCAATTCCAGACAGTAATTTAACATTTTGACGTCAACATTAACATTTTGATTTTAACATTTACACATTTGTTGAAGAGACTAGTTATGTACTAGAAGTGGTAATAATACTTGTTGACATTAACCATAACTGTTAGGGGATGTTATCTTAACTAGATAGTTAGTTACCTAGCAAAAGTGTAGATCGCTATCTGGATATCTTGCTGCAAGCAGCTTCATTTGCAGACATATGTGTGTTTGTGTTTGTCGATGTATTGAGTAGGGAGTGGGGTTCAAATCAGCCCATGTTAATAAATTTGCTAATTTTAGTCTGAATAGACTTCAAAATTCTCAAAATTCTGACCTTTGCTTTTTTATTAACAGCATTTACTTGTACTTTTACTTTTAAAACTTAAGTACATTTAATATCAGAAAAATTCTTTTGATACTTAAGTACAGTTAAGATCAGATACTTTAATACTTTTACTTTCAGAAATGATGCAAGTATTTCCAAATTCTGTTGTGTAGGGCAGACATACAGTACACGCGGAAAAAAATAACATTAGGTTTGGAAATGAAAGGAATCACTATAAACTAATTGGGGGAAAAGTTGTGGATAAAAAAGCTCAAATGACCTTTATCCATGGGACCCACAAGTCTCATTTCACGTATATAGACATGTAAGGCACACAGGAGTGTGTTTCTTTACAGATTGAATCAAAATGAGTGTGACATCACGTAGAAGGTAGCTTCACAGTGGAAGAAAATACATCTTGTGTGGCTCAACAGCAAAAGGAGACAGCACCACAGCTATCTAATGACATATAAAAGTTGCAATAATTTGCATTATATCAAATAATTTGAAAGGAGGAATAAATCACATATTGGTCACAATCATGGCATTCTCCATTTGCAGAGATTTCAGGTCCTTGGCAGCCATTTTCTTTACTGTGTTTTCACTGTCACCACTTTTCTTGTGCTACAAATTCATGAGAATACCACATAGAGCTTGATGATAGAGTAGATGATTCTCAGGTTCTTGTTCACAGGGATCTGATAGTCCCAAGGCATCAGACATTGGGAGTGGCGACCATCTTCTCTGCCCCTCTGCACAATGCCTTTTACATGCACAGGTGGGGCTCTGCTTGACCATGGGTATTAAAAGGCAAGGCAATTTTATTAAGCTTCACTAAGCACAAGAAATTAATTTAATTAAAGCTGGCCTGAGGTCATCAACTGATTTTTATAATGAGAAAGATCAAGAACTCATATCTGGTTTCCGTCTAAGGTTAAGTGTTTTGGTTTCATTGAATCCGTTCATTATAAGGTATTAGAGAATTAAATTACAGTCGTGTTAATAAAAGAAGAATCATATTATCTTGGGTGGCATTGTAGTAATTGAAGGAACATGCCATGCTGAAAGGGCTTTCAAAGACCAAATGAAAGGCATGGCAGGAAGCAAGTTCATTTTTAGCAACAACAGAAACCTTTTGTGTTCATTTATCAAGCCAACTTTAGTCATATTCCTCCAAACAAGCCAGTAGAAAAAATGTACATGGCTGTACAGTAAGATATATCCAAAGGTTTTCCAACTCTGTTCACATCCAGCTGATGAACCCTAATAGGCTGTACTTAGTGTAAAAATCCTTGAACATATGATTGTGATGTTTATCTTTGCAACAATGTTGAAGGACCAAAAGGCGCCTCCAAAATTTTAGAGTGTAGTGTTTAAGAGTCCCATCAACATTATTTTAAAGCCTGATTTCAAAAGGAAATAGAAGGAGTCACCCGTACTGAAGACACCAGCATCAGCATCAGCAGGTTCCTTCTCAAATCGCTCAGATTTCCAGAGGAGTTTCCCCAGACAATAGCAACAGGGAAGACAACAAATAGGTGGTAGATGTATAAATTACGTGTGGGTGGAGAATCTGAAAGTATATTCCTGGAGGGCAAAATGTAACAAAACAAAGACCTGAGTAAAGGTATGTGGAGGTGGAGAATCTAATAAAAGGTAAGATTAAGTGTAGAGTGTGGAAGAGACAGATACAGTGAGGTTTGGGTACAGAAAATAAGGCTCTTTTCAATAAAACAATGTGTGAGCAGTGGCCTGCAGGTATTCTCTCACTGTGGAGAGTAATAGTTGCTGTTCAATTTATCAGCTCCCATGCATCTTGAGTCTGTGGTAGTAGGGTGGCACAAAGTCTTCTGCCTTGGTGGTCTTTGATAAGTTCAGAGGAATTTCCTCTGCCTCCTTTGTCTATTCCGGTTATTGGAAATGCTAATTCAAAAGGAACTGACATCAAAGACACCCTCAAAAACCGACGAGAAGCCAAGTTCTGTGTAATTTACTGGGGACCGAGGGGAATGCTTGTCTGACATAACAGTGAAAGAGAAAATGTTTCTGCTTGGAAAGGCAGATATCCCTCTGATAATTTGTTGTCCAGATTATCACATCACAGTAAGAAGACTGGCACAGGCCACAAGCTACTTTGGACGTGGAACAGATTAAAGAGGCTTTCAATTGACTGTCTGTGTTTCATCAATTTCTTGAGAGAGAGCAGGGGAAAAAAACAAAACTAAAGGTGTACCGTGTGTACCGTGCACAGGTTGCTCCATGAACACAATACGGACCTGAGGTTGTCCGACTTCTCCGAGTCTGCATTACAAACACTGCTTACAGGTTAGACCCTTGGCAGCACACTCTTCTTATATCCAAAGCTCTCCTGCTGAAAACATTGGACAAAAACACGACAATATGAGCTGAACGCCTCACTGCTCATTTCAGTTACGGTGACACTTCTGCTCCTGTTTCTTTACCCAGATGCCTGGCTCTGATCTTCAGACTTGACCTCCCACTCTGCTGATGGAAGACTCAGGTCCAGCAGTGATGGCTAAATATCCATCAGACCAAGTCGGTCATGATGAATGAATCTGTCCTCTATCAGTCATGCTTTACCTTATGAGCTATTGTCCTCTCATGAGACAAGTATAAATCCTTCATCATCCCCTGACCTATCATCTGTAATAATGTGTTGAAGTCTACAATTATCCAATTAATCAATCCTAGTAGAGCCAGATGGGTTGTCTACAATGGCCATACTTACTTCTTTCATACACTGGGCCTGTGATTGGGACCTAATTCTCATATTGAATTGTGTGATGGTTCCCAGGGAGCTTTGACATAAATCAGTCTGAGGTTCCTACTTTCTGTCAGGGCATTTATTAAGCTGTTCTGCTTTAATTATGTGACTATCTGAACGCACTTCATTTTAATTTGAGTTCATCATATTCGGTCTTCAATGTAATCATATAATGTTGGTGAAGGTTGGAAAAATGACAAATCTATACTTGTGTTGTTTTCAAACTGTATTTGACATTTTTTTTAATAACAAAGCCATTTAGAGGAGTGAGACTACAATCAAGTACTCTTGACGAAAACAAGCACTTGTTTGCTCTTCAGCAAAGCACACTACTTTTGCATCAGTATGGTCTCCATGCCCCAAAGCCTGGGTAAACTCATTGGCATGACCTCAATAGGCTGTTTACACAACCCAATAGACCTTTTCAACCATTTTTGGTAAAACATTTCAAAATGTCACATCTGATTATTTACAAACTCTCTGTTGTACCCCATGTTATCAAAGTTTATCTTGCAAGGACTCTAAAAAGTAAAAACTGATTCCACTCTAATTGAAACAACAAACACACACACACACACACACACACACACACACACACACACACACACACACACACACACACACACACACACACACACACACACACACACACACATCACACACACACAAATGACCAAAACTCTAAATACCACTCACACACGTACTGACTGAAGAATTGTCAAAATACTCACTACACACACACACACACACACACACAAACACACACTCCCACACACATATGTAGCGCCTGCAGCCCAAACAAGGGGTAGCAGTAGAGGGCACTAACATGTAGGTTCAGGGAGAGGTATGCCTTGACTAACTCACAAAAGGAGTTGATGTTCAGATAAACATAATCAGAGTCAGATGTCTTCTGGGAACAGATCATAAGGTAGGCAACAGCACTTACACTACCGTCCACAGTCTCACCCGGCTGGGCTTGCCATCACAGAATCTTCCAGACTCTCTAGTAGTCTGGAAATCTGCACAAATACTGTATTGCAGACTAATAATTATTATATTCTTACTGTTTCTGACGTGAGACATAATTAACTTATTTTCTTAATTCAAACCATTTTACACTGTATAACCAAATAACTAAGGATGAACTTAGATTACAATGAGATGAATTAAGATATAGTTTGTCTACTAATCAACATTAACAAATACAATAACTCAACTCTTTTCCCCTTCTGGCCTTGTAACATATCCATTTTTGTACATCTTTTTGATACCATTCACATTGACATGCACATGTATTCAAATGTCAATGCTAGTTCAAAATACATATTTACAGAAAATCTAAATCAGTTTAAACACAATATAGCTGTATTACAACCATTAAAATGTGCTACCCTCCAAAACCGAATGGCTTAAATAGCAAAAGAATAAGTGCCACGCATCACGAATGCTCTGCACTGTTCTAAGCTGCTGCTCTGCTAACCAAGATAGCACGTAGCACTAACTAGCTATTGGCTTTAGCTATCTTCTAATAACACATCTATGGACATTGTGTAAATCAGGGACAGATTAAAGATGGTCTAAAGAGTGACAACCATGGCCAAGAAGTGCAACGGGCAAAGAAGAAGACATTAAATTCACAAAGACACAGGGACCAAAGACCACTGGTGCACATGCATATCTTAGAGAAGTGTGCGAAAATGTAGCTGAAACCTTCAAACACAAATTCTTTACCTGCTCTTATGGCCATTTGGTTTTCCTGAGAGGAAACATAGGTCAGCATTAATGCCTGCTAAGTGACCACGGTGTTATCATTCTTTGACTAAGCCTTTTTTTTTTCAACAAGCTTCCCGTGTTTTCATTGGTGCAGAAATCAAGACGTGTTGTGTAAAAGAAGTCTGAAAGGTCCAATGAGAGTCTCGGATATTCATACTCCCTGTGCAATAATTTACACCACATCCTTTGCATACACATGTCTGACTGTGTGAGTGAGGACATATAATTGGTTTCTCTGAAAATGACAAGCCTTATTTTATCACAGAGTTCGCTCAGTGGGTTGCATCTTGAGATAAATTGGTCCGGCAGTGTCTGTCAAGGCTGATGGATGGCATTGGGCCTAATGTATCCAATGGTAACATGAATGCAGAAGAAGTATCACATTTATCTCTTCCTTATACTGCTAAGGTTTTGTTATCACATAGAGGGACTCACTTGCTTGACCTTTGAATCGGGCAGGTTTGAGGGTTGCACATCAATTAGCTTTTCTAAAAGTGTGTTTAGAGAAGGATACAACATGCATACTAGTTCTTCAAATAACAGCATAAGCATTATATTATTTCTCAGAGGCAGATACATCACGCAGGATTATTAAAGGACACGAAACAACTTGCTGTATTACAATGTGTGCATAATTTGCTTGTATTAAACAGGACACTTTAATGAAATATGCCAATTAATGCTGTGTATCCTATGCCTGAGACCAGGGATATTGTTTAATTTAAACAGAGACAGTTTTTGTGGATCAAATTAAACCAAATCCAAATAAAGAATCCACACCACTGTCATCTCAAAATAATATAATTCACAAACGACTTTAATGCCATAAGTCCTGTAATAAACACGACACAGCAAAGAAAAGAGGATTACTTGAAAATGAGCCTCTTGGAGAATATGTGTGCTGCTGAGTTCATGGACCTGGTTAAATCCTTAATCTGGCCTGTGTCTGATTCATCTGGAAACCCAGTTTTATTGTTTCTGTTTCTGCAATGTGGAGTTGTAGAGTAAGCCTAATAAAACCTGTTGTGTTGATGGTTTACCTTCATCCCATTGTTGCTTCTTATGCAAAGACCTTTTTTACATTAGTGGTGCTGCCGTTAGCAGTTTGAGTTCAACAGGCAGTACTAACTGCGAGGGTAGATCAGCTTCATGCTGATCTCCAGCAGAAACTGTTGTTGTGCAAAATGTGATATTTCACTGGTAGGGTTTCATGAAGAAAACAAATGAACCCAGTGGGGGAAAACTGCTTGTGGTTAGAGACATATTGGCTTCAAATTGAGTTAGCTGTACCTTTTTGTTTAGACCTAGAATGACCAGCAATAGACTTGTAAACTCACACCCTGTGCATTGCTTTTAGCATATTTTCTGGCCAGTGGTAACTGGTACATTTTCGACACATTGCTGTTGTACTGTCAAGATGATGGCCCAATAAAATGATTTACTTGAAGGAAAGTGTCAGAATTTATCAGTAAGGAATTTGCTTCCTAAATAGTGTCAGGACAAAAGAAACCCAGGAACCAGGAAAATACTTTTATTGACTTTCACTTTGACACTTTGAGTTGTAAAAATTCTTCATTCATAGTTGCAGAAGAGAGGTGCATAGGGCAAAACTATTGTCACCACATAGTACAGCAAACAGCATACAGCAAGAGAAAAGATAAGACAGATGAGATGATACAAAGTGTAAAAAGCCTAGAAACCTCTTATTGGGTCACAGATAATGTCAAAATAATGAAAGACTTAAGAGATCAAGGCTCACTTTGAGAGCAGGAAGCTCATTCCGACAGGTGCTTCACCTTGGGAACTTTGAGTCAGACTTAAAATTTCAAGTACCATTTTGGTTGAAAGGCTAAGGCTAAGTTCAAGTCTAAGACATACTTGTGTGTGTGTGTGTGTGTGTGTGTGTGTGTTTTATATGTGTGTGTGTGTGTGTGTGTGTGTGTGTGTGTGTGTGTGTGTGTGTGTGTGTGTTTGTGTGTGTGTGTGTGTGTGTGTGTGTCAATTCTGGCAGACATTTCAAAAGACAGCACCACTCTGGGTCCTTAGGAAAAGTGCACGCCATAAACAATGTCAGCTTCTCAGGTCAGGGCAGACATATGCTAATGTGTGACCTTCTGCTAGTGCAGGGGGAGGATTAGCTCTCAGCTCCCTGAGATCTCTCTGTGGCTTTGAGTCTCTCTGACACGCCGCCTTTTGTGGGAAAAAAAACTCTTGATACTTTCAAATAGTGCACTCTTAAAGCACTGCATGAATGCCATTTTAAGCAGGTACATCTGAAGGGGACTTCCATTCAGAAAACACACCACTACACTACTGAATAGTGACAAATTAGGGCAGAACACATTACAAATTCATGTTACAAACAATAAAATGCTTTTGTGCAAAGCAAAGGGCACGTAAATGGCCATGTTTCCAACAGAAAACAACCAAGAGAGCTCTGAACGGTCTAGAGCAGTGCAGAATCAGAAATCTGCTACGAGGACTTTGGGTGGGAATTTTTGATCTGGACATATTTATAAGGGGAAAGGGTGAAATGGGGGAGGTTTGGTCTTTGGGGGGATGTCCAATAGGTGTAAAGATGGGGTCTGAGTCCACTCTTTCTTCTCTGCTGTCTGAACTCAAGGGGGCACACTGCTGGAGGAGAAGACATTTCAGTAGATGAAGTACGTGTTAGTATTGCAAAGAAAGGAAGGAAAATAGGATAGACAGGATAGCCATTGCTGTCTCGGCTCCTCATTCACAAACATTCTTAACAAAAACATTTGTAACATGTTAAATGATTGGACAGGTATGTGTTTTGTGTTTTCTTGGCTTGTTCTCGGCAGCGTATGAATCACTTGACACTAAAGGGATGTAGAAATGAATGGGGTTTCATGACATTTAGGTCACTGCTGTGCCGGGACTTGTTTGCTCCCTGTCCAACATGGTATGGCAACATAACATTCTAAGATCTTTGCTTTGTCTTCTGCTGGACAGAATTTGATTAAAACCAACAGAAAAATCTGCTCATGCTCGAAAGACAATCAAAAAATATCCTTTGAGAAAAGAACTTATAATGTGAAGTTATGGCATCTTCCAGTCATAACATTTTAGAAATCCCAGTTTTATCCTGAATTGACAATAGTTCAATCCATTTATTCACAACGAGAGAGATGAGGCCGTCTTCCATGCCCATTCAAAGAAGCCGCGTTGGGGATCATTCTCCCCCTCCTGAATTGCCTATTCTTTTTATTTCATCCTGCAGCAAATCAAATATCAAATATCTGTCTGTGAGGCTCATCTGTCTTCTCTCTACTAATAGCACTCAAGGTGAGAAGAAGGTTGTGATTCAACATACCATTGCCAAAATATCCACACACGCTCAAAGGTCTATAACACACACACACAAAAAAAAAGTTCTCTTATTGCCAAACACTTTAACTCACTCTGTAATCTCTGGATGTTTTCTGTTTTAGCAGACTTTGATTATGCTCTCAGGGGGTGATTTACCTTGTGGGAACTCATCAGAGGAGGAGATGGATCTGGAACCAAATGTTTATATTAAGTGCCATTTTGCGGACTAAATCTGTACCTACAAGTAGGCAGTGGGTAGTGAACGAGCGTAAGCTCCCTGGAAGAAAATGCCAGGTTGTCAGACGGCCAGACATTAATTTGCAATTTCCACACAGCACAAGGTCTGAGAACCCTCCACAGGCTTTTGTTTTGTTTAGAGATGCCCTTTATGGGCACAGATCAAAGTTACATTGAAAGTAATTGGATTCGTTTATTACAACAAAAGTGTTGAAAACGAGGCAGTGAGCATGAAGTTGAGTGGAGGAGTGAGCATGAAGTTGAGTGGAGGAGTCAGCATTTGATATGGTGGAGAATTAAAAATCCAGGCAGAAAGAAATGGTGGTCTGTGAATTATCTTCATCCCAATCAGCTACTACACATTTCAGTTATATTCCCTGATGACATTGGTGGGGACAATGTACTGTATTTATTTAAAATTTTTTTATTTTTGCAAGCCGTATGATTGCATCTTAAAATCAATGTAAAGGGACATCCTATTATTATCCCGACTCTATGACGATTTTTCATTGTTGCCTTTCTTCTCTTTGTTCAAAAGAAGAACATTATGCAAAATGTTATTCATTCCTTTGAAGGTCTCAAGCAAAGATTTTTGTGCCTATTGAGATTGTTCCTCCACAGTGAATAGAGTTCTATATTTGTCCTGGTTGCAGCTCTGTGTATTGAAATTATGTCATTATTGTCCATCCTAACATACATTCCTGGCAAGTGAACTCCAGTGGTTCTGTGTAAGACTACTCAATCTTCAAGCTCAACCTGATTTTTTTATTCAGTTTGCTTTATTGTTGTGTTCATTTGAATGTTTGTATGTTCTGCTCTGGCAGACTACAGAGTTAAATTCACTCATGAAGCATCTTTTCAAATTTCCATGAAAACTTAAGCCTCTTGAGTAGCTTTGACAACCTTAGACACTCACAGAGTGCCTCTCATATCTGTAAGGTTAGAGGCAGGGGCGTTTCTAGGATTCAAAGAATGGGGGGGGCTTAGCCCCAAGGGGAGTTGGATGTTTGCGCGCACAGCGCGCAATATTTTTTGGGGGGCCCATTTGGGGCCGCAGATATCCATTGTTTCAGACAGTTCATAGATTGGTTTAATCAGAAACATTGTGATTTTGCTCTTTAGTTTTGCTTGCATTTAGTATATGATAACACAAGAGACAGAATTTCAGGGTCACA